>NW_027510453.1:0-310185 GCF_048772815.1 Callospermophilus lateralis | reverse complement strand
GTGTCCAGAATTCAGGAAGAAAACAGGAACTTAGAAAGATAGTAGGTTTTGCCCATTGATAAGGCTAGCCGCAATCCATTCATAAATTGGCAGTATGAATGCTGGGAAGCTTTCTACTAGACAGAACACATCCATGATGCATTCTTTTTCTAATACCAAGACCACAAACAGAGTGGGATACACAGTAATAGAAACACTCACCTTGTCAGAGGACATACTAGATAAAGTCCTCTCCAAACCAAACAAGTCGCCTTTCTTACATATTCTCAAACTCACACCCACACTCAAAAAGGCACCACCTTACCCAAAGTAGGTCTGTGACTATCCGGAGTGTCCTATGATGGGTGGGATATACTATATTTCCACGAAATGCACTGTGCTGTCTCAGTTCTGGTCTCCTTGGCCAACTCTGTGAATTTGTCAGAAGTCACTGGTGATCCACTACCTGCTTTCTCAGGAAAGGCCCCTCTTCTTAGCTTTCCTGGCATTTGGCCATCCTCACATAACTAGGAACCAAGAAAGACTGACTCTGTCCTTGGTTTACCCAAACAAGTGAGACCACTGGAACTGGGACTGGAACTGGCTGTGGTCTCCTGGCTTCCTGAATCCCAAGTTTAGAGAGTTCCATTACCAAGGAAGTTATGTGAGGTAACTTCCTTCAGGAAGTGAATGAAGTCACTGCCTTGGCAAACACTTTGTCCTAACAGTTGCTTCCAAGGGTCCCATGAGATGGAGGGTGCACCTACTTCCTGTGACATTTTCACAAGTTAGAATGATATATCAACCATAGGCACCTGGGAACAGCTCTCCACACAGGCTTGGTTTGGTCCATCTTCTCTACATTAAGAAGAGAGAGGCTGATTCAGACACATCCCTTCACCCTGACCAGGTTGTTTACGATGGAAGTTGACTTTTCCTCCCTCAGGTCCTTCATTGCTGCCTACATCTTCTCCATGGATTATTTCTGTATTGAACTTTGAGGTTCTCAGCAGGTGGAAGGTCCCCTACACTCCTGATTGTAAGACCAACTCTGTCCTGCTTTTCTGTAAAGTTAGATTGAGGGAAAAGTGTATGGTTAGGGTAATAACAGGTTCGATTTGGGTTAGGAATCATTCTGCATGATGAATAATGGCAATGGGAACCTGTGATATTTACAAGAATATATAGGTGAAATATAAGTATGAATACAGAAGTCTAGGTAAGATTTGAAGCCCAGAAGAGCATTGGGTCCATGATTGGGATACTTAGCTTTGAAATACCTTCTGCACAGATGTCTCAGATAAATTGATAAAAAATGGCATAGGACCTTGTAAATTGGATGATCAAATGTAGAAGAAAACATCCACTTAAAAAGGGTAGTTGGTAGGATTGGAAAGATAGTCAGTAGGTTTAGGAAGAAGAGTGAGTATAGGATTTGCTCCAAAAGTTATTTAGCAATAGGGTTTCTGGTAGAGAATGAATGTAAATGTCAGCACATGTGATGAGTCAGTTACAATGATTAACTGGGGAAAATATATAGGGAAGCAGATATCAATAGAGACAGGAAGAAATCAAGCAAAGTATAAATTGAGTGATAGGATTAGACATTTTCAGCATGGTAGATGTTGAATATACAATCTTAGAAAGAAACAAATATTTAGCAACAATAGGATTGACATTTGAGAGCATTATGCAATCTGGACTTGGATGTTTTTAGTAATCCATGCTCACTTTCCATTTAGGCTTTGGTACAATCATAAGTGTGAACTTTGCATTTTGTGTCCAGAATATTACTGTGATAAAGTGTATATGTAGATCAGGTGACATGAGTATTTCTTCCACCAATTATGTGGTCAATATTTTGAAGATGTATAAATTAGTATTGGGTGTACAAATAGGTCTACACTGTGTCTACAAATATTGATAAAATGAATGAATAGACAATACTGTGAATAAATAATATAACTGGTTCCAACTTTAAATTATGGATTGAATTGATATCTTAAAATATACAGGAATTCTTATATTGATATACATACATTCATTACAACCATTTATAGATCTAATGGTAATATTAGGGTTATGATTTGTCATGAAGAGTGTGTGAGGTTTGCTTCAACATGATTATTGAAATCTAAAATGAAAAGTATTCTCATGAAAAGACCAGTCAAAAAACATGGAGGAATACATGTGTACTGAAGCAGGAAGTGATAGAAAGTGAAACAAATGCCTATAAATTTGCAAACTTGTGAATGAAATATTTATCCTATGATGTGCATAAACTGAAGAAATTGTCATGTAACATTGTTGAATAAAAATGAACGTCATAATACACATCATGTACCATAGTAATCTACTTGCATTGATGTTAAAGTGGGTCAGTTACTGTAGAAAAATTAGGACTTCTATGCACCATTCACTGAATTTAGATTTCAGTACTAGGAAACAATATGTATTTGAGGTGGATGAATATTTCTGAGAATAATTTTGTGAACATTTGATTATAAATCCACATACATGAATATGAATGCATTTAGGGATTGTATAATAAGACACATATATTTTATATTCTGAAAAATCTGGAGAGTGTGTGTGTATACACACACACACACACACACACACACACACACGCACACGCACAGACATTAAAAGGTAGCAATATATATGCGAATCGAAATTTATCATGAAATATATATCATTCACAGATCCAAATATATTCATTTTACTGAACATGGATTTATGTATTATCTTGTTCAACTAGGAAGCTCACCCATAGTTTTAATTTTCAGTTCCAACAACGTTCAGGAGGAGTGATCTCTTTTGACAATTTGTATCTGCCAAGTCTGCCACCTCACAAAAGTGTACATGTGTTACCAGGTAGGATTCTATATGTGCATACAAAAATACATGTGCTGAATAGGATACAGATAAAGGGAGACAGGAATTCACGTATTTGTTATCTTTAAAACACACGGAGAACTACTTCAATTTAATATTGACTTGATTTATAACACCAACCCTTTATCATACAAAAGGTAAGTCCAGCTATACACCATGCCTCCTCTGAACTGCTTGTATTTCTATTCTGTTTTGGTTATTTTGCTCCATCAATTTAGGATTGCCACAGTCTGGCTGGGCACAATTCAGGAGCCACTTGTCAAAAGCTAACTTTATTTTTAGAACCACACACGCCAAAAAATAGCTCTTCGGGAAAAACACTCAGAGCACAACTGCCACCACCGGCTTCCCACAAGCTCTCAACCTCCTCACTCCTCCTGCTCTTGAGGTCGATTGGCTGGGTTGTTTGAGCAGAGCCAAAATAGTCCCCCAAGAAGCAGCTCCATAATTTGAAAGGGTGGGGAAACAGCCCAATGGGCATCACCGCAGAGGAGCCAATCAGCTAGATGTTGCTGGGGCCGCTGTGAGCCAACCATCAGCTGGCAGTCTGAAAGTTTGCTTTGGCCCCTTGGGCTGTGGCTCTCAACATCTAACCCTCTCTGTTTAAACAACAAGCATGTGGCTTAGGGACCGTGCCTGCCTTAGGTTGTCCAATAGTACATATGGTCCTTACCCATTATCGAATGAGCTGACCTCAAGGTGTCAGCCTCCTGTCTAAGATTGGTACCATTGTAATTGGATCTTACCCGTCACTGACTACAGGTCCAGTATACATCCACACCTGTGGAGAGGTCTTTGTACCAGGGGCGGGTGAGGTTCTTTGCCTCATCTCTGTTGGCACCCAAATTTTAGCTGAACGACCATGACAAGCAGAAGGGAGGAAGATACACCAAGGCAATTGATGGCTCTTTTTGAAAAAATTGTACCACCGATGACATCATCAGAGAAATACCCCAACACTACCACAAGTCGCTGCACCAACAGATAGTTCACAATGCATGCAGGTGAGTTCACAATGCATACAAGTGATACATAGTCCAGGCAAGTTCTGCAAGCAGTTCAGTGATGGCTATTGCAGAAGCTGTAGATTGGTTTTATCTTTGTCTTCACATGCACTGGGATGAAGTTAGAAATTCTGGCAACAATGCCTAAAGAAAGAATTATGTAACATTCCAAAAGGCACTAAAAGAAAACAATTTTCTTAACAATTTACATTGTCTCGAAGAGAATTATTAAATATAATGCAAAGAAAAGGTGGATCCAACATGGCGGCGGGCAGAGAGGCTGCGCTTTTAATGCACTCACAGTGATGGGGTCATAAAGTCGCAAGGATAACTCTTGGATTCTACCAACGGAGATTCTCCTAGCAAAATTCCACTGAAGGGAGACCGCCCGGGAGCTACTAAAATTTTTTTGAAGCGTCTGTGTGACCCGGACGAGCGGGACCCTGCCACTAGACGCGGAGTTCGAGATTCACCAGCCACAGTCCGCGCACTGCAGGCACAGCTGCAGATCCATCCACCCGCCCGCAGCCAAAGTGACTGGGTCCTGCTAGACGCTGAGACACAGCTTGGCAGGAAGAAGTCTTTAGCCAAGCCTCCACGCGCCAGGAGCTGAGGCGAACCGGGCCGGGCCAGTCCCACCCCTCCCCTCGGTCAATCCGGCAAGAAGCCTGGGGCCCGCCATAGCAGAGAGTTGACGTCATCGGAGTTCGGCTGGCGAAATTCCTTCCCAGCAGAATCCACTTTACCTGGTGCGTGACTCCCCATACTGATACAAGCAGCCAGGAAACTTCATTGACTTCTCAGGGGTCATGTCCGTAGGGAAGCAGAGGGGAGCCCAGACCCCAAGGCCCCCATATCACCAGCGGTGACCCCTAAGGTCTTAGCTGCCAGTTTACCACAGCACTGGGGCTTAAAAGGGACACTCGGTGGGGCTGCAAGTGTAACTAGATCTCTGGAGAATCACTTCTGGGAAACAGGACCTGGCTGGCAGGCTGACAGGAGGAAGGGGGTTAAGAGCTGGAGAAGTGAAATGGCTCTGGAATGACAAGTCTGAGAAACCCCCAGAAGACGCCGTACAGGGATAGCTCTCGGCAGGTAGAGAGCAGACACTCCGCTTGGAAGGCACAGCTCTGCCTACTGGAAGAGAAGAAGGTGGATCTCTAAGACTTTAATTTTTTTTTTTTTGTTGTTGTTGTTGCTGTTGTTGATATTTTTTTCTCTCCTTCTTCTCTCCCTGTTCCTTTCCCCCCTTTTCCTTCTCTCTTTCTATCCCATTTCAAGTTTTATTGTTCTTTTCATTCCCCTCTAATCTATCTCTCCCTCTATCATTTTTTCTTTTTAAGAGCACCTTCATTCTCCTACCGCCCAACTCTCATCCCAAGCATTACATCTTCCATTGTGTGTAATTGTCTAAATGCAAATAGGTGAATGTCTCGAGGCTGTCTATAAGACTCCTAAATACCTAGCTACTACCAACACCCTGATCCAATTGCCTGGTAGTATCCACCTTCAGTGGAGCAATCTTCTAAAGTAGCGAAGTCATACTAACCATTGTACCACCAGAGCACCCAACCTAAACATATAGTCCTAAGAACAAACAGCAAATCATTATATGCATACGGAACCTAGAAGCCTTATATGAATTGAATGAATCAGCTTTAAAGTAAAACAAAGCCCAAAATTTCTAGGCATAATCTCCCACCACAAAAGAGAGACAACAGAGATATACAAAGCCAAAACAAATGTATAGGAGAAAGCAGTTACAAAGCAGTCAAACAGAGCTGGAAAGCAACGTGAACAATATGAAAAAACAAGGGAAAAAAGGGTTACGAACAATGCAGTACAATCTAAATATACAGGAGGACCTAGAAGAATCAGAAATATGGACAGGGAAAGAAATCAAGGCATTCCTAATTCAGATGGAACGGAATATTAGAGAAGACATGAGACAGCAAATCCAAGCATTGAAAGTATATTTTGAAGAGGAACTAACCACACAAATTAAATCCACAAAGAATGAGCTTTATCAGGAGATAGAGGTGTTAAAAATAATCAAGTTGTAATCATAGAAATGCAAGAAACCGTAAATCAGATTAAAAGTGCTAATGAGAATATTACAAACAGACTAGATCAAGTAGAAGTCAGAACATCAGATAATGAAGACAAAGTATATCAACTTGAAAAGAATATAGTCAACACAGAAAAGATGCTGAAATCAAACATATAACACAAAACACAAGTGTGCACACATAATATAATACATACAACACATGACATAATATTAAAGGCCTTATGACTTTTTACAGGTGAAATCTCCATTGCAATGTCTAAAAACTCTATTGTCCAAAAATAGAACTGATCAGCAAAACATTAACCTAGGTCTGTATGAGCTAAAAAAAAAATAACAAAATAAAACTTCATGATATGAGAAAGGGCAATAATAAAATAGATGTTGAAAAAAAACATTCTGGTTCTCTCACAGATGTAAGAACAGCCAAACTGGAGTTCTGGATATCAGCTCTTATTGATTTGAGACAAATCATCTTATTTTTGGTCTGTAGAAATCTCTTTAGTTAATCTCTCTGGAATCCAAATTGGCTACTCTTCTCCCTGTAGAAACACAAAAACAGACCCCGGACCCCAGACAATTACTGGGTCAGGACCTTTCCATTGTTCTGTTAGAATATCCTTCCAAAGTACCTTGGGCTTATGTACATTATTTGGACATATATGCCTTTCTGCAGCACTAAGCCCTGATGAACCCAAATTTAAAAAGTTGGAGTAAAAGGGTTATTTTAAGTTTATCTTTGGGGAATATATACCCCTTCCCAATTCCTTCTTTTTGCTTTAATATGTATGTTTTAATAGTTTGATGTGATCTTTCAACTATGCCTTGTCCCTGTGGATTGTATGGGATTCCTGTTATATGAGTAATGCCAAATGATGAGCAAAATTGTTTAAAAGAGGTAGAAATATAACCAGGGGCATTATCTGTTTTTAACTCTTTTGGAACACCCACAGTGGCAAAATTTTGTAAGCAATGAGCTATAACATCTTTAGTTTTTTTCTCCAACAAGAAGGGAGACCATCAAAAATCCAGAAGAAGTATCAACTGTAACATGGAAATATTTTAATTTTCCAAATTCTGGCAAGTTTGTGACGTTCATCTGCCAAATATGGTTAGGTATCAATCCTCTAGGATTGACTCCAAGATTAACTTGTGGTAAAAAGGTCACACAATTTTGACATTGTTTTATTATTTGTCTAGCTTGTTCCTTAGTTATTTTGAAATGCTTTTGTAAAGTATTAGCATTGACTTGGAACTTTTTATAAAAATTTATAGCTTCTTCTAGTGTAGAGAAAATATGTATGTATGTCATGTGTTGTTTTATCTACTAAATAATTGCCCAAACTAAGGGCTCCAGGCATTCCTGTATGTGTCCTGAAATGTCCTATAAAGAACGGATCTTTCCTGTCCCAGATTAGACTTTGTATAGTGGAAAGCAAAGAGAAAAGAGTAGAGGAAGGGGAAATCCTTCCACCATCTTCAAGTGATACTATAGCAATAACTATATACTGATTATTGGAAAATAAATTAATTACAGATGCTTTAAGCATCACAAAAGCTTGTAATACTGCATTAAGCTCTACATTTTGAGCTAATTGTTTTCGTACTAAAAATGTAAAAGTTTGATCAGGTGTAACTATTACTGCTGTACCATTATTTGACCCATCAGTGAATATATTTGTAGCATTTATAATAGGAGTTTTTCTTCTCATTTTTGGAAAAATTACATGATGTGATGACCAAAAAGACAATAAAGGATTAGATGGTAAGTGGTTATCAAATGAAACATTAGATTTGCACATGATTATTGCCCAAGTATTTAACTAATTATCTAACTCATCAATTTGATTCATAGTATATGGAGTAATAATTTTATTGGAAGACATTCCAATCAGTCCCTTTGCTGCTTTTATTCCTTTGAGTATTAATTGTCCTAAAGCCTCAGTATACCTAGTAAGAATAGTGTTAGGAGAACAAGATAAATGTATTCATAATAATGGACCTTCTTGCCAAAAATACTTCTGTAGGAATATTTTTTTGGTGGTAGTACAATAAATAATAAAGGCATTCTTAAATCAATTCTATCCAAATGAATATTTTCCATACATTTTTCAATGATTTTTAATGCCTTTCTTGCTTCAGGTGTTAACATTCGGGGTGCATTTGGATCTGATAGACCTTTTAGGATATCAAATAAAGGTTCAAACTCTCCTGTTGGTATACCTAGATAAGGCCTTATCCAATTTATGTCTCCTAATAACTTTTGAAAGTCATTAAGTGATTTGAGTTGATCTATTCGTATTTGAATTTTTGGTGGATGGACCATGATTGAGGATAAAAGAACTTCTAAATAATTAATTGAAAAATTTAATTGTACTTTATCTATTGCTATCTCTAGTTTATAATTTTTTAATAAGTTTGTAAGTGTGGCATAACATTCTAGCAATGCGTTTTTAGCTTTCTGTGCTAATAATACACCATCCATATAGTGAAATATTTGTAGTTCAGGATTTTGATTTCTAAGTGGCTGGATTAATTTGTTAACATAAATTTGACACATAGTTGGACTGTTAGCCATCCCTTGAGGGAGTACTTTCCATTTGGATCTCTGATCAGGACCTTCATGATTCAGTGCAGGGATAGTAAATGCAAACCATGGACTATCCTCAGGATGAATTGCAATTGAATAAAAACAATCATTAATATCTATAATTAAAACATACCAGGTTTTTGGCAAAGCAGAACATTGAGGAATTCCCAAATGAGCAGGTCGCATAATAACCGTCTCATTATTAATGGCTCTTAAATCTTGCAATAATCTCCATTTACCAGATTTCTTTTTGATGACAAAAATGGGAGTATTATGGGGAGATACAGACGGTTGTATATGTCCTTCCGCTAATTGTTGTTTTACCAGGTCATGGGTTGCTTGTACCTTTTCTTTAGTCTGGGGCCACTGAGGAACCCATACTGGTATTTCTGATTTCCAAGTAGTTTTTATTGTCTTAGTGGCCCTTTCTTAAAATCCAACCCATGTCTGTCTGTTCTTTGATCTATTTGTATTGGGGCTGCTATACCTTGTTCTTGTTTTTCTAATCTTTTTCCTTTCCTAAAACCTTGTCTAACCATAATTGTGGGTACATTTTGATTGATGTTATTTGTTAATGTCAAACCTAATCGATCTAGGACATCTCATCCCCATAAATTTATGGGAAGATGATCCATACATATGGCTGTTTAGTTCCTTCACATCCTTCAGGATCCTTCCAATCTAATACCATTGCCCTTCTATGGGGATTAGTCACCAATCCTAGGCCTTGAAGCATTTGAGTGTATTGTTGTAATGGCCAATGTTTTGACGAGAGATGATGCTAAGTTCTTGATGAGAGATGATGCTAAGTTCTGCATCTGTATCCAATAGCCCATTAAATTCATGTCCTTGAATATTTAGTTTTAGCATGGGGCGAGAATCTAAATTTAAAGAAACATAGCCCAATCTACACGTGTGGAGCCTAATCCCTTGGAACCTCTTTCTACAGCATGACTGAAAAATTTATCATGTAGGCTTGGTATTATTAGTAACTGTGCTATTCTGTCTCTTGGTGAAATTACAGATATAGCCTTTGGAGAACTGGCTATAATTTTTAATTCACCTTCTATGGTCTACAAGCACGGACACAGAGAGATACACAGACATAGAAACAGTTGCCTTGCCAAAGGAATTACTAGACACAGTTCACCCCAAACCAAACATTCTGCTTTTCCTACCTATTGTCAGAACATGATACAAAACCACAAACTCACACCCATACCCACAAGTCACCTCCTTCCCCAAAGTAGGTCTGTGACTATCCAGAGTTTCCTCTGACTGGTGCGCCATAATATTTTCCCACGAAATGGCCGGTACTGTCTCAGATCTGGTCTCCTTGGCCAACTCTGTGAAGTTTTCAGGAGCCAGCTATTTCCTGCTTTCTCAGGAAAGGCTCCACTTCAGAGCTCTCCTGGCATTTGGCCATCCTCACATCAGTATGTACCAAGAAAGACTGACACTGTCCTTAGTAAATCCAAACAATGAGCCCACTGGGACTGAGACTGGGACTGGCTCTGTGTCCCGGGCTTCCAGTTCAGAGAGTTCCATCACCAAGTAAGTGAGGTAGGTCACTGCTGGCTTGTGGGAAGCCGGTGATGGCAGTTGAGTTCTGAAGGTTTTCCTCAGGAGCTGTTTTGTTTGGCATGTGTGGTTCTTAAAATAAAGCTCGTTTCTTTTGTCAAGTGGCTCCTGAATTTTGCCCAGCCAGACTGTGGCATTTGGAGGGCCACAAGGGGAATGAGTGAGGGTAAGTGATAAGGTAAACTGCTCACCTCTGAAGGCAGGGCGAGAGGATGGGAAGCCATTTTAAAATTCCTCTTTTGTTTTGCTTCACTTTTGTTTTAAGTTGCCTGTCCCTGGAGATGGGTAAGATGGAAGAAAAACCACTCACATCTGAGGAACTGATTGAGAGAAAAAAGAGATGGACATTTCAGGAGGATAGAAAAGCTATTATAATGATTTTCTGTTGTTCCACTTTTGTTTCATTCTGGTTCAGTTTTGTTTGGTGATATCTTCTTGGGTTGTATTATAGTTATAGTAGAAATATTCAAGTAAAAGAGAAGGTCTCTCAAGCTAGTCAGACAGAGATAAAAATTCAATTAAAAGAGAAGGTCTCTCTAGCTAGTTAGACAGAGGAAAAAAACAGGTGATTGATCCTGATAATGTGTCTGAATCAGCCTCTTGGACCTGTGTGAGGCTGTGGCTTAGATTCTCATCACCTGATGGATCATTCCGTGTGTGAATCCATACCCAAAATGGCCAAATGAGCAGTCCCTGTGGATGAAGTCTCTTGCCTTCCTCTGTAAGGCTACTGACCTCCATCAAGTGAGAATACACATCCTTTGTGTCAAATGAGTTCTTCAAAGCCCTGGAGAGTCTAGCACATAGGTTCTTTGGTTTTCTCATGACTCCAATTCACATAAAAATATCTATACCTGACAGTCAGTAGGCCTCAAATTGGAGAAGCAGAGGTGTATTAAGGGCAGGCCTATTTGATCACACCTGGTTCACAGGAAGGGTGTCCAGGCCACCATGACTTTAGGCAATGAGGGGCAAGAGAGCTTATTTTGGACACTGTCTTGGACTTCGCCACTCATGTAAACCTCCAGACAGAACTTAGTATGAGAGTGTATATATGAAAGAAGATGAGGACCATGTGGGAGTGTTTTGGTTTTAATTGTGGTCATTTGTGTGGTAGTTGGAAGATATGACTGGGTACACCTGGGCTGAACTCTGGTGTGATTCCCCTTAAAGACTGAATTCTGGAACTGACTTAGAGAAGTGTTATCATGAAATATGTTGGGATTTCAGTTGGTCACGCATGAGAGTCGCCCTTGGAAACCGAGATCTAGGCCCAGGTTTGCTTTCCACAGAGCACTGGGAATCTCAGCCAGGATATCACATGGTTTTATTCTGAAAGACATGGCAGCCATATTTGAGAGTCAAAACACAAATGGACCTCACTTTGTAGACAGCAATAGCCCTGGCTTCCTGTGAAATTTTGGCCACTCTTTGGAAGCCTTGCCTGTGAGATTTCTCCAGAGATTTCATTGAAATGAGCTTCCTCACCATTTAATTGTTCCTGAATGAAGTTAAACACACAGTGCCTCCAACATCATTCTTGAAAAATGGCTAGATAAATACCATGAAATTTTTGAAATTCCCATGACCATGAAAATGGTGTAGAACAGAGATGCCAGTAAGCTGGAGCCTGATGTGAAGTGGGTCTAGAAAAGTCGTGTGCAGGTGTGTGATAAAATATCTGTGGTGGGGCCATGTGGATCTGCCATTGGCTTCCAAATGGCTTGTGACTGACATGGTGCACCCAGCAGACCCTTCTAGTAAAGGCATCTTGTTATATGGAGAGTTTTCAGGGCAATGTTCAGAATCAGATTGCTATGGTCAAGGATGGGATTGAAGCCTGGTTGGTGCATTATCCTGCAGACCCTGACACACCACACGTGACAGAACTCCCTTTAGCACTGTGTCCCAGTTGAACTCCTTGTATTTTGTGAAGCAAATACCAAACTCACATTGCAGCAGCAAGAAACACATAGACAAGTGGAGGATTGCCGGATGGCTTTACAGTCCACACGGAAAGATTTTCCCCCCAGTGGCCACAGTTTACCTACAAAGAGAGAATTCAGCACTGCTGCCTCATGTTCATTAGAAAATAAGAAACCATGTCCTCCAGGTCACTTAGATACATACCTAGCTTTGATGGTCTCTCTACAAAAAAAGCTAAAACTCCTGACAACAACAAATATTTCAAGTGCCCAAACTCAGAGGCAGTTTCACCAGAAGTCTTTAGTCCAGCAGAGCTCCATTTTTGTGGAGTATTTACCTGTCCCTTACTTTTGGAAACTCCTCTGCCACCTTCAAGGTTGTGAACTCTTGAGCATATTACATTCCAGATATGTATTCACAGATTTTCTAACTCTTCCACTCTAATTGTGTTTTACTTGGGGTGAAGGTAAAGTCAAGGCATTGTTCTGGATTAGAGTGCGAAGATTTTTGTGAAGCACATATTTACATACACATTGGATTCATTTTCCTATTTTCCATTCAAAATGCTGAATGGGTGACACTAACCCATACCCTACTATACTCTGACTACTAATTCTAATATGATGGAGAAAAATAACCCAAACCGAATAGAAATACAAGCAGTTTAGACGAGGCATAGTGTATTGCTGGACTTGCCTTTTGCATTATACAGGGTAGGACTTTTAAATCTAGTCAATATTTTGTTGAAATAGTTCTCCATGTGTTTTTAAAGTTAACAAATAGATGAATTCCTTTCTGCATTTCTCTGTAGCCAATTCAGCACATGTAATTTCATATGCACATATTGAATCGTTCCTGTTATCACATGTACATTCTTGTGAGGTGGCTGACTTTGCAGATACAAATTGGGAGAAGAGATCACTCCACCTAAACACAGTTGGAACTGAAAATTCAACCTATGGGTGAGCTTCATAGATGAACAACATGATAAATAAAGTCATGTTCAGTATAATGAATATTTTTGGATCAGTGGATGATATACATTTCATGATGAATTTCGATTTCCATATATATTGCTACTTTTTAATGTCTGTGTGTGTGTGTGTGTGTGTGTGTGTGTGTGTGTGTGTGTGTACACTCTCCAAGTTTTTCATAATATTAAATATATGGGTCTTAATGTACACTCCCTAAATTCATTCGTATTCATGTATGTGGATTTATAATCAAATATTCAAGAGATTATTCTCAGAAATATTCATCCACCTAAAATACATATTTGTTTCCTAGAACTAAAAACTAACTTCTGTGAATGGTGCATACGAATCCTAATATTTCTACAGTAACTGACCCAGTTTAACACCAATGCAAGTAGATATTTATGGAATGTGATGTGTATTTTGATGTTCATTTTTAGTCAACACTTGTACATTACTATTTCTTCAGTTTATGCACATCATAAGATATATATTTCATACACAAGTTAGCAAATTTATAGGCATTTGTTTCACTTTCAATAACTTCATTCTTCAGAACACATGTATTCCTCCATGTTTTTTGACAAGACTTTTCATGAGACTTCTTTCTAAACACATTATATTCGATTTCCATAATCACTTTTGAAGCAAAACTCACACACTCTTCATGATGAAATATCACCCTAATATTACCATTAGAAGTATAACTGGTTGGAATGAATGATTTAATATCAATATAAGATTTTCTGTATATTTTCAGATATCAACTCAGTCCATTATTTAAAGTGGACCAATTATATTATTTATTCACAGTATGGTCTATTCTTGCATTATCTCTATATTCTTAGACAGATACTACACCACATTCTACCCCCAATACTCAGTTATACGTCTTCAAAATATTGTTCCCAGAAATGGTTGAAGAAATACTCATGTCACCTGATCTACATATACATTTTATCACAGTAATATTCTGGAAAATAAAGCAAAGGTCACACTTATGATTGTACCAAAGTCTAAATTTAAAGTGAGCATGGATTTCTAAAAACATCCATGTCCAGGTTGCCTAATTCTCTCAAATGTCAATCCAATTGTTGACTACATACTTGTTTCTTTCTAAGATTATATATTCAAACTCAACCCTGTTGAAAATGTCTAATCCTATGACTCACTTTAAACTTTGCCTGATATCCTAATGTCTCTATTGATATAGGCTTTCCTTCATAATTTCCCAGTTCATCATTTTGACTGTTCATTTGTGCTGACATTTACATTCACTCTCTACCTGAAACCCAATTGCTAAATAACTTTTGGTCCAAATCCTATACTCACTCTTCTTTCTGAATCTACCGACTATCTCCCAAATCCTACTGACTATCCTTTTTTGAATGGATGTTCTCTTCGACATTCAATCATTCAAGGTACAAGGTCCGATGCCATTGTGTATTGATTTATCTGAGACATCTGTGCAGGACATAATTCAAAGCTAAGTCTCCCAATCAAGGGCCCAATCCCTTTCTGGGCTTCAAATATTACTTAGATTTCTGTTTTCATACATATATTTCACCTCTATATTTTTATAAATATTGCAGATTTCCAATACCATTATTCATCCAGCAAAATGATTCCTAACCCAAATCGAACAAGTAATTAACCCAAACCATATACTATTCCCTCATTCTAACTTTATAAAAGAGCAGGGAAAGTCTTGGTCTTACAATATAGGAATGTAGGGGATATACCACCTGCTGAAAACCTCAAAGGTCCATGCAGAAATAATCCCTGGAGAAGATGTAGGCAGCTATTAAGGACCTGAGAGAGCAAAAGTCATCTTCCATGGAAAACAACCCTGTCTGGAGAGGGGTTGTTTCTGACTCAGTGTCTCTGTTCCTAATGTACAGAAGATGGACCAATCCAGGCCTGTGTGGAGAGCTGTTCACGGGTGCCTATGGGTGATATACTATTCTAACTGGTGAGAGTGTCACGGGAAATAGGGACAGCATCTATCTCATGGGACCCTTGAAAGCAACTGTTAGGAAAACGTGGTTGCAAAGGCAGTGACCTCATTCAGTTCCTGAAGGAAGTGACCTCATCTCTATTCCTTGGTGATGGAACTCTCTGAACTTGTGATCCAGGAATCCAGGCACCCAGAGCCAGTCCTAGTCCCAGTCCCAGTGGGCTCACTTGTTTGGATATTCCTAGGACAGAGTCAGGCTTTCTTGGTATCTATTGATGTGAAAATGGCCAAATGCCAGGAAAGCTTTGAAGACTGGCCTTTCCAGAGAAAGCAAGTAGTGGCTTACCACGGGCTCCTGACAATTTCACAGAGTTGGCCAAAGAGACCAGATCTGAGACAGGACAGGCTATTTTGGAGGTACATAGTAAGGCTCACCAGTGAGAGTACACTCCGAATAGTCACAGACCTACTTGGGGGAAGGCGATGCCTTTGTGGTTTTTGTTGTGTGTTTGTGGTTTTATCTCATGTTCTGAGAAAAGGTAAGAAAGGTGGTTTGTTTGGTTTGGAGTGAACCGTTTCTAGTAAGTGATTGGACAAGGCAAGTGTTTCCATGTCTGTGTATCCCAATGTGTCTGTTGTTGCAGACATTAGAAAAGAGAATGCATCAATGTATGGGTCCTGTCTAGTAGAAAGCTTCCCAGCATCAATCCTGCCCAATTTATGAATGGACTGTGGCTTGCATTATCGAAGAACAACACCTACAAACTTCCTTAGTTCCTGTTTTCTTCCTGAATTCTGGCTACACTCAAGAATAGGCTCATGGTTTTGTGTTCAAGATATTTACAACCTCCAAGCTCTGTGATATGGCCATGTACTGGATAGCTGAAGGGAATGGCGAGCATCTCAGAAAACTCAGATATCAGTGTGACCAGTAAAGTCTCAGTGGAGAAACCCTGCTATGGGCCTTTTGCTTACCTATTGTTCTTTTGCCCTGAATGTCAGGAAGGGCTTTGCCTCACGAAACACATTTGTGAAGCCTGAAGAAACCAGTTTTCAAATGGAAATGAGTGGGCATCACCTGTGGCTCTTTGCTTAACTGCTTTGGAAAGGAATGTGTCTTAATCAGTCTCTTGGCCCTGTGTGAGGCTGTGGCTTAGATTACCAACACCTGGTGGATGTAAAGAAAGATCCCATGTGTGCATACAAAATCAAAATGGCAAAAATTGCAGTCATTGTAGATGAAGTCTCTCGCCTTTCTCTGTAAGGTTCCTGACCTCCATCAAGTGGGAATAGGGATCCTTTGGGTCAAATGAATTCTTCAAAACCATGCAGAGGCTAGTCCATAGGTGCTTCGGTTTTTTCTTGACTCCATTTCACATAAAGAATCTAAATGCCAAAGTCAGAATGCCTCAAATTGGAGAAGTGGAAAAGTATTAACGGCAGACCTGTTTGATCACTCCTGGTTCACAAGAAGGGTGTCCAGGCCACCGTGACTTTAGTCACACACACACACACACACACACACACACACACACACACACACATATATATATATACTCTCCAGATTTTTCAAAATATGAAATATGTGTCTTATTTTACACTCACCAAATTCATTCATATTCATATACGTAAATTTATAATCAACTTTCCAAAGATTATTCTTAGAAATATTCATTCACCTGAAAAACATATTTCTTTCCTATACTGAAAAGTAACTTCAGTGAATGATGCACACAAATCCTAATATTTCTACAGTACCTGACCCAGTTTAACATCAATGCAAGTAGATTCCAATCTGACATGATGTGTATTTTGACGTTCATTTTTATTCAACACTAGTAGATTACTATTTCTTCAATTAATGCACATCATAGGATATATATTTCATCCACAAGTTAGAAAATTTATAGGCATTTGTTTCACTATCAATCACTTCCTGCTTCAGAGCACATGCATTCCTCCATGTTTCTTGACTGGTCTTTTCATGAGAAAAGGGATGGACAAGGCAAGGTAAGGCAACTAAGATAGCACCGAAGACACGGAAACAGTCCTATTTGGTTACAACCGGATTTAGAGGGCATTGCTTCTGTTGTAATCATTTAATCCCCTGCACCCCAAGTTTAAATTGTTTCAGAATTTTGTACCCAACATGTAAGGGAGGGGCTCAGAAGTTCACAGTCTGCAGAAGTTCATAAAAAGCAGTTTTTGTTTCTGTTTTTTTTTTTCTCTGTTCTGGGCAAGTTAACATTTTAAGGACACCGGGAATGGGGCAGAGCTATTTTCTTCTCTTTTTTTTTTCTCTCTGCCAGCTGTTACCATGAAGCCCAGTTGGTAACTTCTTTATCTTAGAAATGTAGCCATCTCTGTGAAGCCCCAGCTCAAGCTCAGAGGCCTTGTTTACATATTGCCAGCATTGTGACTGACTCTTTCCAAACACATTATTTTTGATTTCCATAATTACTTTTGTAGCAAAACTAACATATCTTCATGATAAACCGTAACCCTAATATTAATATTAGATGTATCATTGGTTGGAGTGAATGAATGTATATCAATATAAGATTTCTTATATATTTTCAGATATCTATTCAATCTGTTATTTAATGTGGAACCAGTTATATTATTTATTCACTTATGGTCTATTCATGCATTATCTCTATATTCAATGACACAGTGTACACCTTTTTGTACCCCCAATACCCATTTATATGTCTTCAAAATATTGCTCCCAGAAATAGTGGAAGAAACACTCATGTCACCACATCTACATATACATTTTATCACAGTGGTATTCTGGAGACAAATGTAAAGGTCACACTTGTGATTGTACCAAAGCCTAAATGGAAAGTGAGCATGGATTACAAAAAACATCCATGTCAAAGTTGCCTAATGCTCTCAAATGTCAATCCTATTGGTGACTACATTTTGTTTCTTCTTAAGATTATATATTCTAACTCAATTCTGTTGAAAATGTCTAATTGTATCACTCACTTTATACTTTGCCTGATTTTGTAATGTCTTTATTGATATCTGCTTTCCTACATATTTCCCCCACTTCAATATTGTGACTGTTCACATGTGCTGACATTTACATTCACTCTCTAACCGAACCCCTATTGCTAAAGATATTGTTTTCCAAATCCTATACTCACTCTTCTTCCTAAACCTACCGACTATCTTCTTAATCTTACCGACTATCCCTTTATGACTGGATTTTCTCTTCTACATTCAAACATCCAAGTAATGTTCCTGCAAGCGTTGGAGGAAGAGATCACCAAGAGAGTGTCTCATGCAACAGCAAGGGGTTAATTGGGGGTCCAGCAAGCTGGGGCTCAGAGCTCACATGAATAGAGCAGAGAGCCCTGAGAACAGCTTAAGCAGAGCTTATATACTTTCCTTGGAGAGGGCAGGGACGGAAATTTATTGATGGGTCAGAGCGAGTGGGCGGTTAGCGTGAAAGTGGGTGAGGGAATACATTCTGCAATTTGGCAGTTGGGGACAGCACAATCTGGGAACAAGATTACAAACAGTTCTCAAGATTTCAACAGTGTTTTGTTAAGCATACAGAAAAACAGGAAGTTACAAGTACCTTTTTTATTAACCTTTCATTCCGCACTTCTTCTTCTTGCTACTTTTAATCATAAAAGTGATTATTGGGGCTTGTCACATTCTATGTCTGCTAGTGGGGTATTACCATAAGTTTAACTTGTCCAATTTGAGCTTGGAGTAAAGAAATTACATGGTTGAGCAAACAGGGTTTTATAGTTAGAAATAATATGAGGATTATTATTGGACAGGCCAGGGTTGATAAAAGCGTAGATAACCAGGGGGACTGTGTGAACCAAGACTCAAACCACCCTTTTTGGGCCTCTCTCTCTCATTGACGCTTTTCAAGGCATCCTTTTATTTTACTCATAGGTTTTTTTTACAACCTCAGTATGGTCGGCATCAGAACAACATTCTTATATCAATGCAGCACAAAGGCCCCCTTCTCTCATGAAGAGGAGGTCCAACCCTCAACTGGTGTGTAAAACAAATTCAGATACAGATGTTAAAGATTCCTGCAAAGCTGTGATGGAGGTTTCTATTATCTTTAAGTTTTGGTCTCTTGCTGCTTCTATTTGGGTCATTTGTTGTGTACCATGGAGCAGGGCAGTGGTTCCTGTGATTACCCCTGCCGCAACTCCAATTCCTAATATGATGGCTAAAGTGAGGGATATATGTTCCCAGTGGAACCGGGTTGTATGCCCCCCTGTTTGAACTTCAAATGAACCTGGGTCATTATAGAGCAATCTGGGACACATCTTCACCATTACACAATTAATCAAATCTGTTGACCATTTCATGAAAACATAAACAATGTTTAAGTATATAGAATTATACTGTTGTAGGGACGGACAAGGCACGGCACTTAAGATAGCACCAAAGACAGGGAAACAGTCCTATTTGGTTTCAACAGGATTCAGAGGGCATTGCTTCTGTTGCAATCAATTAACTCCCTGAACCCCAAGTTTAGGTAGTTTCAGAATTTTGTACCCAACATGAAAGAGAAGAGACTCAGAAGTTCACAGTCTGCAGAAATTCAAAAAAAGAAGCTTTTTTTTCTGTTTTCTCCTCTATTGTGGTCAAGTTAACTTTTCAAGGACACCTGGGAAGCAGAGAGCTTTTTTTTTCCTTTTCTTTTATCCCCCTGCCAACTGTTACCATGGAGCCCAGTTTGTAACTTTTTATCTTAGAAATGTAGCCATCTCTGTGAAGCCCCAGCTCAAGGCCAGAGGCCTTTTTCACACATTCTGTGAAAAACTATTAAGGGGGTGTCTAGCTTAGGAGTGCTGATTTTTCCAGCCAGTAGCCAAGTAGAACAGGGCAACAGAAAAAGAGGAAGTTAATCTACACTGACTCATTTATAGAGACTCTTTTGCTGAAAGTCCTAAAGTCAGCCATGGTGAAGACTTCTGGAGAAGTTCAGTGAAGATTTTTCTGTGGGCCTGGTACAGAGGGGGAAGACGGGGAAGGCAGGGGGTGAGAGCAGCTAAGTGGATCTGAGAATAAGGAAGGAGAAATGTAAAAGAATAATGGAAAAGGGTTTTGGGATTTTCCTAGCAACATAAATTGAGCAGTAGAACCGGTAGAGCAGAAAGGAAGACAGGAGTGAGTATCCCAAAAAGCCTGTGAGGGACTTTGAATTCTTAGTAACCTGTTTTCAGTGATGACAAAGAAACTTTAAAGGCCATTTTCATTACATCTTCGATAGGGGTCTGAGGGTTCTCCTAAGCTGGTTTGAGCTTTGGGTTAGGTGGTAAGAGGACCTGGTGGGACCCGGTGTGGGCACTGACAGGAAAAGAGAAAAGTGAGTGGGTGGATGGGTACCTCAGTACCTGCTACCTCAGCAAGGGGGCAATGGTCTGAGAAACGGCAGAGGTTTCGGTTTTTGATCTAGTAATTGGAGAAGAGAAATCAGGTTTGCTGAGGTGGGACTGACAGCAGAGAGTATGGAGCAGAAGGCTGAGTTTGAGGAACTATTGGAGAAGCATAGTTCAGGATGTGAGCGAAAGAGGAAAAAGGCCTTCACATAGGGGAATTTCCTTTCTCCCTTTTGAGCACTTGCAGAAGTTAAAAAGGTCACACAGAATTTGAGGATCTAGAGACTCCTCTGGGGGCCATGAGTTTGGGTTGTCTAAGTGGTAATATGGCCAATGCTGTGTACTGAATTTGATGAGGATTTTGGGTTCCACCAGGCAGCCCCTGTATGCTCAAATCCCCATGACTTACAGAAGAAATCGGCTTTTCCCCCACACAGCCATGGCGGTTTGTGGCTTTCATTGTCTGCCGGGCAAACATACTAATATAGGCTAGCCAACCTGCATCTGGCTTGCCTGTCCCTACAACCATAATGTTTGTTTCCATTATCTATGGTACGGAAAGGATTTAATGGAATTTTAATGGGATCGTCTTCATCAGGGATATTCTAATAGGAAAGACCTATAGCCAGCTGACAAATGTCTGGTTGGAGAGATGGCCACCAGGTCCCTAAGGGGGCTGTATGCAAGATAGACCATACTTCTTGTCTAGTAGGATTTGTGATCAGCCATCGCTGCTGAAGGGGCTGATGAGCGTTAGGACTACGGGTGGCCAAGGAGAGAGTCTATAGCCTTACCCACGTGGCGAATATGCAATTTGAAAGGGTTAACAGTCTTTTCCAGTTTCCAGCCAGAGTCTGGACATGGCACAGGCTTGAGATGAGAGGCATGGATGCAGGAAGTGATTCCCTCTACTTTTACTGCTGTAGGTGCTATAAGTAGCACCTGGAATGTTCCTTTCCAGTGGGGTTCCAGGGATGACACCTGATGTCATCTTATTCAGAGGAAGTCTCTTTCTTGATATCAACGTGGATTCCCCTCGTCCCCAGGTTGGAAGCCAGTAGCCACCTGTTTCCACAGGTATAGCTGAGTTCTTAAAAGAGATTTAAGTCTGTCAAGCAAGGGTGTGTGGAAGGGATCCTTAGGTCCTAGAGTCGGGGTTAGGTCTCTTAGTGGAGGAGGGGCCCCATAGAGAATTTCATAGGGGGTGAGGTTACACAAAGAAACAAAGGGAGTATTTCTTGCATGAAACAGTGCATAAGGCAGGAGCATAGTCTAATCTTTTATGCCGGTCTCTAAGCTTAATTTCGTTAAGGTCTCTTTAATGGTTCTATTTATTTTTTTTATGTGTCCTGAGCTCTGGGGTCTATAAGCGCAATGTAAATTCCAATTAATCCCTAGGGTCCTGGCTAACCCCTGATTTTCCTGGCCCATGAAGGCTGTTCAATTATCAGACCATGTTACATTAGGCAGGCCGTGTCTTTGATAAATATCTTTCAGGAACTTCTTGACCACAATTTGTGCCGGTTTTCTTTTATTTTTTTGGTGGGAAGGCTTCAATCCATCCTGAAAATGTATCTACAAAGACTAGGAGATATTTAAGTCCATACCTTGCTGGCTTAATTTCAGAAACGTCCACTTCCCAGATTTGTCCTGGTCTGGTTCCTCATAGGTGCTTTCCTGCAGGAAGCTTGGAAGGGTAAGCATTAACCAATTGACAGAACTGACAGGCTTTTGTTAACCATTCAATTATTTCCTTTCACTGTGAGTGAGTTAGTCTAAAACTCTGTTCTTGATCCTACAGTAATGCCTGCAGTTTTTTTGAACCAAGTTGATTGAGTTGATGTACATTTTTAACATAGTGTAGGGCTTTCTGAAATTCCAGGCTGGGCTCACTGAAGTTGAGGAGTTCATTGTCAGTGTTCTTAGATATTATCAAAAGCTTGCTGGTGCTCAAGGGTCCATTGGAATTGGGCATTCTCATTTAACAGCGGGTATAAAGGAGCAGCTAAGAACACAAACCCAGGTCCATAACCTGCTAAAGCCAGCAGTCCCAAGAAACTCTCTATGTTGTCTCCTGTTAAATGGGGGTGGTATCTGCACAACGGTTTGTTTCCTGGGCTCAGTGAGCCATCATTTACCGTGCCTAAGGGAATACCCCAGGAAGATTACTTCTTGCTGGCAAATTTGGGCCTTTTTGTCCGAAGCTCTCTACCTGAGTTGAGCAAGCTCAGATAATAGTGCTTGGGTCTCAGACTCACAGTTTTCTTTGGTGTTGGCTGCCAGTAGCTGGACATCCACATATTGAAGCAGAATGACTTCGGGTTGCATAGTTCTAAAGTTGTTGAAATGTCTGTGAAGGGCTTCATCAAAGAGAGTGGGGGAGTTTTTGAACCCCTGTGGGAGTCTAGTCCAAGTTAGTTGAAAAGACGTTCTGGTTTCTGGGTCTACCTACTCGAAAGCAAACAGCAACTGACTATCTTTATGCAGAGGCAAGCAAAAGAAAGCATCTTTTCAGTACAGAACAGTATACCATTTACACTCAGCCACAGCAAAGAGGTTATTGGGGGTCCAGCATGCTGGGGCTCAGAGCTCATTTGAATAGAGCAAAGAGCCTGAGAACAGCTTTAACAGAACTTATATACTTTTCTTGGAGAGGGCAGAAAGGGAAATTTATTGATGGGTCAGGGCGAGTGTGCGGTTTGCGTGCACCCGGGTAAGGGAGTATATTCTGCAGTTTGGCATTTGGGGACAGCACATTCTGGGAACAAAATTAGCAAACAGTTCTCAAAATTTCAACAGTGGTTTGTTGAGCATACAGAAAAACAGGAAGTGACAAGTGCCTATTTAATTAACCTTTCACCTAAGCAAAATGGAAAGTGAGCATGGATTACTAAAAACAACCATGTCCAGGTTCCCTAATGCTCTCAAATGTCAATCCTATTGGAGGCAACATATGTCTTTCTTCCTAAGATTATATATTTAACCTCAACCATGTTGAAAATGTCTAACCCTATTTCATTATACTTTGCCTGATTTCCTAATGTCTCTATTGATATCTGCTTTCCTACATATTTTCCCCAGTTCATCATTGTGACTGACTCTTCATATGTGCTCATATTTACGTTCACTATCTACCCAAAACCCTATTGCTAATGAAACTTTTGTCCAAATCCTATATTCACTCTTTTTTCTGAACCTACTGACTACCTTCCTAATCCTGCCGACTATTCCTTTTTAACTTAATGTTCTCTAGGACATTTAATCATCCAAGGTACAAGGTCCTCTGCCATTGCACATCGATTTATCTGAGATATCTGTGCAGAACATAATTCAAAGCTAAGTATCTCACTAAAGGGCCCAATGCCCTTCTGGGCTTCAAATCGTACCTAGATTTCAGGTTTCATACTTATATTTCACCTATATATTTTTGTGAATATTGCAGGTTCCCAATACCATTATTCATCCCGCAGAATGTTTCCTAACCCAAATAGAATATGTTATTAACCCTAACCATACACTGTTCCCTCAATCTAACTTCACAAAAGAGCAGGGACAGAGTTGGTCTTACAATACACGAATGTAGGGGATCTTCCACCTGTTGAGAATATCAAAGTTTGATGCAGAAATGATCCCTAGAGAAGATGTAGCAGCTATGAAGAACCTGAGAGAGCAAAAGTCATCTTCCATGGCAAACCACCTGTTCAGGATGAAGTGATGTGTCTGAATCAGCCTCTCTCCTACTGATATAAAGAAGATGGACCAAACCAACCCTGTGTGGAGAGCTTCTCCTGGGTGTCTATGGTTGGTATACCATTCTAACTTCTGAAAGTGTCACAGGAAGTAGGGGCAGCCTCCATCTCAAGGGACCCTTGGAAAGAAGTGTTAGGACAAAGTGGTTGCCAAGGCAGTGACCTCATTCCCTTCCTGTTGGAATTGACCTACCTCACTTCTTTGGTGATGTAACTCTCTGAACTTGGGATCCAGGAAGCCAGGCACTCAGAGCCAGTCCCAGTCCCATTCCCAGTGGACTTACTTGTTTGGATTTACCAAGGAGAGAGTCTGTCTCTCTTGGTACCTAATGGTTTGAGGATGACAAAATGCAAGTAGAGCTCTGAAGATGGGCCTTTAATGAGAAAGCAGGTAGTGGTCAGCACAGGCTCCATACAACTTCACAGAGATGGACAAGGAGACCAGACCTGAGACAGGACAGGCCATTTTTGGGGAACATAGTATGGCCCACCAGTCAGAGGACACTCTGGATAGTCACAGACTTACTTGGGGGAAGGAAGTGACTTTTTGAGTGTGGGTGTGAGTTTGTGGTTTTGTCTCATGTTCTGAGAATAGGTAGGAAAGGCGGTTTGTTTGGTTTAGAGTGGACTGTTTCTAGAAAGTCCTTTGACAAGGCGAGTGTGTTTCTGTCTATGTATCCCACTGTGTCCTTGGTTGTACACATTAGAAAACAGAATGGATTAATTGATGTATCCTGTCTAGTAGAAAGCTTCCCAGCATTCATCCTGCCCATTTTAGGAAAGGACTGCTGGTTGCTTTTCGATGGGCAACACCTACTATCTTCCTAAGTTACTGTTTTCTTTCTGAATTCTGGCCACTCTCCAGAATAGGCTCATGGTTTTTTGTCCAAGATATGTACCACCTCCAAGCTCTGT
This sequence comes from Callospermophilus lateralis, assembly GCF_048772815.1. Taxonomy (NCBI): domain Eukaryota; kingdom Metazoa; phylum Chordata; class Mammalia; order Rodentia; family Sciuridae; genus Callospermophilus; species Callospermophilus lateralis. Next base: position 285,181 of record NW_027510453.1, on the reverse strand, counting down.
GACATGGCCATGTACTGGATAGCTGAAGGGAATTGTAAGCATCTCAGAAAACTCAGATATCAGTGTGACCAAGAAAGTCTCAGTGGAGAAACCCTGCATTGGGATTTGCTGACTTATTGTTCTGTTACCCTGAAGTCAGGAAGGTCTTTGCCTCAGGCCACCCCTTTGTGAATTTTGAAGAAAACAGTTTTAAAATGGAAGTGAATGGGCATCACCTGTGGCTCTTTGCTTAACTGCTTTGGAAAAGTATGTGTCTGAATCAGCCTTGTGGCTCTGTTTGAGGCTGTGGCTTAGATTATCAGCGACTGATGAATCTAAAGAAAGATCCAATGTGTGCATTCAAAACCAAAATGGCAAAAAGATCAGTCATTGAGCATGAAGTCTCTCGCCTTCCTCTGTAAGTTTCCTGACCTCCCCCAAGTGAGAATAGGGATCCTTTGGGTCAAATGAGTTCTTTGAAGTGCTGCAAAGTTACTGTGGTTTAATAATTACTCCAAATCACATAAGGAATCTATACCTGACAGTCAGTAGGCCTCAAATTGGAGAAGCAGTGCAGTATTAAAGGAAGAACTATGTGATCAATCCTGGTTCACAGGAAGGGTGTTCAGGCCATCCTGAGGTTAGGCAAATGAGGGGCAAGGGAGCTTATTTTGGACACTCTCTTGGGCTGCGCCATTCATGGAAACCTCTAGCCAAAGGGTATAATGAGTGTATATATGTAAGAAGATGAGTGCCATGTGAGAGGGTTTTGGTTTTAATTGTGGTCATTTGTGTGGCGGTTGGAAGAGATGACTGGGTCCACCTGGTCTGGAACACTGGTGTGATTCTCCTCAGAGACTGAGTTCTGAAACTGACCTCAGAGAAGTAATTGCTTTGGAAAGAGATGTGTCTTAATCAGGCTCTTGGCCCTGTGTGAGGCTGTGGCTTAGATTATCAGCAACAGACGGATCAAAAAAATGATCCCATGTGTGCATCCAAAACCAATATAGCCAAAAGAGCAGTCATTGTGAATGAAGTCTCTCACCTTCCACTGTAAGGTTCTGAAAGAATAAAAGAAATTGAAATTGAAATGTAATGAACCAGGTTTTGTAAAGTTTCCAAGCTGCACTCAGAACCTGAAATTCCTGTGGCAGTTAAGACAATTCCTGGAACTGCCCATTAGATGTGTGTTGAAATCTTCCCTGACCACCTAGTTACTTAACAACCCCTTCCCAGAAGCCGTGCATCTCACCACGTATTCATCTCAGGGCTTCAACCAATCAGTTTAAATGTATACTCCTTCTCAGGGTTGACCAATCACCCCCTGCCCCAACTTTTCCCGCCAATGAATGTGCTAATCATGTTTTAGAGTTGTTACTTGATTTTCCCGTGGTACATGATGATTTCCTAAAGGAGGCTATGATGTATGTAAAGTCCCTGAGCTCTCTAAAGAATGTATATAAACGCTGCTCAAGTTGTTCTCGGGGCTCTTTGTTCTTTGCTCCTCTGAAGGGAGCTCTGAGCCCTAGCATTCTGGACCCCCAATAAACCCTTTGCTGATGCATGAGAAAGCCTCTTTGTTGTCTTTTCCTTTGACGTTCGCAGCACCTTTTCATCTGGAGGCCCCAGGTGAGATATCCGGCAGCGGTGGACGGAAGACCTCAAGGGACTCCTCTCGGGGTAAGTAAGGCGCCTCTTTCTGGTTTCGGGTTTCAGGCTAGGGCGTGGCAAAGTGGCTGTTGGTGAAGAGCATTAGCTCTCTCCTATGGGGTGACAGACGTGTCACAGAGCCAAGGTCACGTCCCTGAGGGACACTCCGGAGGACTAGGGAATTCAAGGAATAGTAGTTTCCTCAACTCGGTTATGTTTTGCTTCAGGATTCAATTTGCCAGCCCATCAGGTTTTGCCGGTAACTCAGTTTTGGTCATTGTTCTGAACTCATGTTGAGTTTACTGTCTGTCTTTATGGTCTAACCCATTGCCAGTTACTCAGTTCTAATCTTTGTGTTGGACTCATGTTAAACGTTTACTGTTTGTCTTTGTCTGTGTTGTGTTTGTGTCTTCACTGTCCCTGTTTGAGTAACTCCCATTATGGGACGAAGCACTTCCTCTTCTCTGTCCCTGACCCTTGATCATTGGACTGATGTCCACTCAAGGGCCCAGAATCTTTCTTTTTCAGTAAAACACTGTACCTGGCAGACTCTCTGTGCTTCAGAATGGCCCATCCTTGAATTCGGATGTCCCCAGAAGAATCCTTCCACTTTCGTCTTATCTGAAAATTCAGAGATATTGTCATTCAGCCGGGGCCACGTGGCCAACCAGATCAACAGCCATATACCCCTTCCCCCACATTCCTATCATTCAAACTTTCCGCTCCTCTCCCTCTTCCTTCCATTCTCCCTGAGTCACAAGACTGGACACTCCACCCCCTCCTTATCGTCTACTCTCCCTCCCCAACCCCCAACACAGTTCCTGATGATCCTCCCACCGCTGACTCAGCCTCTCCACTGCTAGAGGCAATTGGGCCAGACCCAAGCCCTCCAGGGGACTTCCCCGCAGCAGCAGCAACCCCTCCTCTCCTGAAGGAAGCTGGGCAACCTAAAGGAACCCACCGGCGACGGATAATAGAAAACTCAGAAGCCCCGTGATGCTCTCTCTCCATTCCTATGGGCCCATGAACCGACCCAACTGGGACTCCAACACCTTTGAAGGTGGGAAGCATCTGTCCACATATCTCCAGGCTCTAATAGCGGGTCTCTGAGTGGCCGCCAGAGAGCCGACCAATTTGGCCAATGTAAGAGAGATTATCCAAGGGCCTAATGAGTCTCCCTCTTTGTTTCTGGAGAGAATTAAGGAAGCATATAGAAAATATACTCCTTTTGATCCTCAGGCAGATGACCAAAAGGCATTTGTTACAATGGTCTTTATTGAGCAGGCTGCCCAAGATATTAAGAGAAAGTTACAATGTCTAGATGGGTTACAAAATACTACCTTAAGAGATTTAGACAGAGAAGCTGAAATAGTATATTATAAGATATATATTATAAGTATATAGTATAAGTATATAAGTATATTATAAGAGAGAAACTGAGGAGGAGAGGGAACAGAGGAGAGAGAAGGAAAGGGAACAAAAGGAGGATGAAAGGAGCAAAAGGCAGACAAAAGCATTGGCTAAGGTTTTCTTCACAGCAGCAAATACGCCAGAAATTAAAAAGCAGGGAGTCAGAAAGGGATACTTGGGCCCACGCCAAAGGCTGTCCCTGGCCTCAGATCAATGTACCTACTGTAGAGAAAAAGAACACTGAGTCAAAGAGTGCCCCAAAAAGAAGAAGCCACGGCAGCCCGCCATGCTGACTCTAGAAGAGAACTTGGAATGTCAGGGCTCGGATCCCCTCCCCAAGCTCGGGGTAACATTTGAAGTGGAGGGGACTCCAGTGAACTTTGAAGTGGATACAGGAGCAGTATACTCAGCCCTTAAGGCTTCACTGGGCCCCACATCAAAAAATGGTCCCCAGTTCAAGGGGCTAATGGCACTACATATCGGGCTTGGACAACTAAGAGGATTATGGAAGTAGGAAAATGAAAAGTCCACCACTCTTTCCTAGTAATCCAAGAATGCCCAGCCCCATTGATGCACAGGGATCTGCTTACCAAACTCGGGGATAGAGTAACTTTTAACCCTGATGGTCCCCAAGTGGATGTTCTAAAGCCTTCAGTAAAAACTCCCATAGTCAGAGAATTGACTATGTCTGTAGAAGATGAACATCAACACTTCGTGCCCCCTAGGACTGATCAAAGAGGCAAACTACAACAGAAATGGATAAAAGATTATCCTAATGCCTGGGCAGAAACTGCTGGGTTAGGTCTAGCCGTAAAACAACCTCCAATAGTAGTAGAATTAAAAGCCTCGGCCTCTCCAATCAGTGTTAAACAATATCCTCTAAGCAAAGAAGCTAAGGATGGGATAAGTCCCCATATTCAGAAATAACTGGCCATTGGGGTCCTAAGGCCCTGTCAATCAGCCTGGAATACCCCCCTGCTACCAGTAAGAAAGCCAGGAACTAGGGACTACAGTCCTGTTCAAGACCTAAGAGAGATCAACAACAGAGTGCAGGACATTCACCCCACAGTACCCAATCCATATAATTTGCTTAGCACTCTGAATCTGGAGCGGGAATGGTACACTGTGCTGGACTTAAAAGATGCTTACTTCTGCTTGCCTCTACATAAGGACAGTCAGTTGCTGTTTGCTTTCGAGTGGATAGACCCAGAAACTGGAACATCTGGCCAACTAACCTAGACTAGACTCCCACAGGGGTTCAACCCCCCCCACACTCTCTTTGATGAAGCCCTCCACAGGGACATAAACGACTTCAGAACTGCACACCCCGAAGTCACCCTACTCCAATATGTGGATGATCTGCTACTGGCAGCGGACACCAAGGAGAACTATAAGTCTGGGACCCAAGCACTATTATCCGAGCTTGCTCGGCTTGGATATAGGGCTTCTGCCAAAAGGCCCAAATTTGTCAGCAAGAAGTAATCTTCCTGGGTTATTCTCTTAGGGGTGGCAAATGATGGCTCACTGAGAACAGAAAACAAACCATTGTGCAGATACCACCCCCATCTAATAAGAGACAACTCAGAGAGTTTCTTGGGACTGCTGCCTTTTGCAGGTGATGGATTCCTGGGTTCACCTCTCTGGCTGCCCATTTATACCCGCTGATAAAGTGTAATGCCCAATTCCAATGGACCCCTGAGCACCAACAAGCTTTTGATAATGTCAAAAAAAGTGCTGCTATCTGCTCCGGCCTTAGCACTCCCAGATATAGATAAACCCTTCACTCTCTACATCGAGAAAAAGAAAGGAATAGCACGGGGAGTGTTCACTTAGAATTTGGGACTTTGGAAAAGGTCGGTAGCATTCTTATCAAAAAAACTGGACCCAGTGGCTACTGGGTGGTCCCGTTGCTTAAGAGCTATAGCAGTGGCAGTGCTTCTAATAAAAGGTGCTCATTAATGAACGTTGGGACAGAAGCTATCCATGATAGCCCCCCATGCCCTGGAGAGCATCATCTGTCAACCTCCAGAGAGGTGGCTATCAAACTCCAGAATAAACCACTACCAGAGCCTCTGGATTAGCAAAGACAGAATAACTCTTGGACCTTCTGCTCCACTCAACCTGGCTGCCAGAAGAATCATCAGGACCTGTCGCTCATGAGTGTCAACACATACTGTCAGAGGAAACCAGTATAGGACGAGACTTGAAAAATCCAGCCACTGCCTCACCCTGAAGTCGTATGGTTTACGAAAGAGAGCAGCTTCCTCCAAGATGGTATGTGGCGGGCTGGAGCAGCAGTAGTTAGCAAAACTAATGTCATCTGATCCTCTGGTCTCCCAGAAGAGACATAAGTCCAAAAGGCAGAACTGATTGCCCTTACGAAAGCATTGGAACTAGCAACAGGCAAAAGGGCCACCATTACACTGATAGCCGCTATGCATTTGGCAATGCTAATGTGCACAGGGCTATTTACCAGCAAAGGGGGATATTAACCTCCACTGGGAAAAAAAATAAAGAACAAAGTTGAGATTCTCCACCTTCTCTCAGCAGGGCAGGGCACTAAGGAACTAGCTATAGTGCACTGTCCAGGGCACCAGAAGGGAAACGACCTCGTCGCAGTTAAAAACAGAAGGGCAGATGAGGAAGCTTAATTGGCAGCCCTAAACGGAGTGACTCTGTTAACTTTTTCCACACCAGGGGGATCAACATTCAGGAGACTTGGCCACACTGGAACATTCAGGCAACTTATCATGTGAGGAGACAGATACAGAACTCTGGGACCCTACAGAGCCAAGTTTAAAATTTCAAAAAGCCCACCTTTATGTCAAAGACGTACACTCGCTCACCCACTTAAGCTCAAAGAAGTTATAGGCTCTCTTAAAGGACCGAAGAAAGGATTTATTAATGACTGACTCACAGAGGAAAGAAATAGCTTAGCAGGTGACTAGAGCTTGTCAAGTCTGCCAATTAGTTAATGCTTACCCATCCAAGCTTCCTGCAGGGAAGCGCTTACGAGGAACCAGACCAGGACAATTCTGGGAAGTGGACTTTTCCTGAAATTAAGCCAGGAAGGTATGGACTTAAATATCCCCTAGTCTTTGTAGATACTCTTTCATGATTGGTTGAAGCCTTCCCCATGAAGAAAGAAACGGCTCAGACGGTGCTCAAAAAGATTCTAGAAGACATTTTTCCAAGGTTCGGCCTGCCTAAGGTAATAGGGTCCAATAATGGACCGGCATTCGTTGCCCAGGTAAGTCAGGGATTCACCAGGACCCTGAAGATTAATTGGAAGTTACATTGTGCTTATAGACCCCAGAGCTCAGGACAGGTAGAAAGGATGATTAGAACCATCAAAGAGACTTTAAAGAAATTAAGCTTGGAGACCGGCATAAAAAATTGGACTATGCTCCTATCTTAAGCACTGTTTTGTGCAAGAAGTACACCCTCTTCCTCTTTGTGTAAACTCACCACTTATGAAATTCTCTATGGTGCCTCTCCTCCAGTAAGGGACCTAACCCCAACTCTGAGACTTAATTATTCCTTTCACACCCCCTTGCTTGACAGACTTAAAGCCCATGAACAAACACAGCACCCAGCAATACCTGTGGAAACAGTTGGCCACTGCTTATCAGCCTGGAGACGAGGGAACCCCACATCGATATCAAGTGGGAGTCTTCGTCTATGTGAGACGGCATCAGGTATCATCCCTGGATCGCTGCTGGAAAGGACCATACCAGGTGCTGCTTATAACACCTACAGTGGTGAAAGTGGATGGAATCACTTCCTGGATCCGTGCCACCCATCTCAAGCCTGCGCCCTGTCCAGCATCCGGCTGGAAACTGGAACAGACTGGTAACCCTCTCAAGTTGCGTGTCCTTCGTGTGGGTAGGGCTATGGATTCTTCCCCTGACCACCAGCAGTCCTAATCACCATCAGCCTGTTCAGCAACAATGGCAGCTATAAATCCTACTGGGCAAGTAGTGTGGTCTATTTCACATACAGCCCTCTTATGGACTTGGTGGCCATCTCTCTACCTGGACATTTGTCAGCTTGCCATAGGCCTCTCTGACTAGGATCTCCCTGACATAGAGGACTCCACACAGATCCCACTCAAACCCAAACCAGGGCAACATAGACCACCTTACCCCATGAAATATGGATATCATCTTCCCCAGCTCAGGTGTAAACTAGCCAGTCTTGATTTTTATGTGTGCCCAGCTGATTTCTGAAGTCGCAAACAGGGCCAAACCTGTGGAGGACCCAGTGACATTTATTTTAGATCTTGGGGTTGTGAACAAACGGGAGCTACATGGTTGAACCCAAACTCCCCAGACAGTATCATTCAGGTTGGAAAAAATGACACCTGGATTGATCCCAAGAAATGTGCCGCTAGCCAAGTTGTGTCAAAAACTCGCTGTGGAAAGAATAGTCTATGTTACCCCCTCAATATAACTTTCACTTCCAAAGGAAGGGGCTACCTCAGAACAACATGGTCTATGGAAAATACGTGGGAAATGCGATTCTATATTTATGGCCCTCGTTATGACGTTGGTCACTGGTTCACCATCCTGCTTAAAAAGGAGGAAAATCCCACAGCAATAGGGCCCAATCCCCTCAAGCCAGGAATTAAGCCTCCAAAACCTCCCATGCCTAGATCTACCAGAACCCCTCTACCATCTCATACTTCCCAGTTTCCATCTTTGCCTACTTCCCCAGTCCAGAGTACAGTTGACTCCTGCCCCTGGGAACTAATTAAAGGAACCTTAATTGTACTGAACTCCACACAGTCAGAACTCCTTGCATTTCAACCCATGTATTTGACAGCTTTGTAAATTATTGTGTAATGGTGCAGATACTCCCCAGGGTTCTTTATTATGATGCAGAATCATTTTAAGGTGTACTAGGGGGACAAACAACCTGATTTTGCTGTCATCCAGTGTCCCTTACTCTAGCTATCCTATTGAGGATAGGAGCTGCTGCAGGAGTGGGTACGGGAACAGCTGCTATCATCCATGGGTCACAACAAATGGCCTGATTAGAAACAGCAATAGATCAAGACTGGAAGACATTAGAGACCTCCATCACAGTGCTGTAGGAATCCTTAAACTCTCTCTCTGAAGTTGTTTTACAGAACAGGCCATGATTAGACCTCCTCTTCATGAGGGAGCAGGGCCTCTGTGCTGCACTGAGAGAAGAATGTTGTTTTTATGCTGACCATACTGGAGTTGTAAGAGAATCCATGAGTAAATTGAGAAAATGCCTTGAAGAGTGCCAGAGAGAAAGGGAGATTCAACAAGGGTGGTTTGAGTCATGGTTTACCCAGTCCCCCTCGTTAACTACACTCCTATCAGGCTTAGCTTGACCCCTGATCATCCTTATGGTGTTGCTAACTGTGGGACCTGTTTGCTTAACCGCTTAGTTTCCTTTCTCCAGGCTCAAATTGGGCAGGAAAAACTCATGGTAATCCGACAGAAATACGCTCCACTGGCAGAAATAGAGTGTGAGACCCCGCAATAATTATGATTCATTACTTTTAAGATTAAATGTAGTAAGAAAAAGGAGTGGGAAATGAAAGAATAAAAGAAATTAAAATTGAAACATAAAGAACCAGGTTTTGTAAAGTTTCCAAGCTGCACTCAGAACCTGAAATTCCTGTGGCAGTTAAGACAATTCCCGGAACTGCCAATTAGATGTGTGTTGAAATCTTCCCTGACCACCTAGTTACTAAACAACCCCTTCCCAGAAACCGTGCAGCTAATCACGTATACATCTCAGGGCTTCAACCAATCAGTTTAAACGTATACCCCTTCTCAGGGCTAACCAATCACCCCCTGTCCGACCTCTTCCTGCCAATGAATGTGCTAATCATGTTTTTGGGTTGTTATTTGATTTTCCCGTGGTATGTTGATTTGCTAAAGGAGGCTATGATGTATGCAAAGTCCCTGCCCTCTCTAAAGAATGTAAATAAACTCTGCTCAAGTTGTTCTTGGGGCTCTTTGTTCTTTGCTCCTCTGAAGTTAGCTCTGAGCCCCAGCATGCTGGACGCCCAATAAACCCTTTGCTGTGGCATGAGACAGTCTCTTGGTGGACTTTTCCTCCGACTTTTGACCGACCTTTTTACCTATGAAGGACCTGAGAGAGCAAAAGTCAAATCCATGTCAACTTCCATGTCAAACAACCTGGTCAGAATGAAGGAATGTGTCTGAATCAGCCTCTCTCTTCTTAATGTAGATTAAATGGACCAAACCAGGCCTGTGTACAGAGCTGTTCCCGGATGCCTATGGTTGATATACCATTCTAACTTGTGAAAGTGTCACAGGAAGTAGGGGCAGCCTCCATCTCATGGGACCATTGGAAGCAACTGTTAGGACAAAGTGGTTTTCCATCGCAGTGACCTCATTCAGTTCCTGAAGGAAGTGACCTACAACACTTCCTTGGTGATGAAACTCTCTGAACTTGGGATCCAGGAAGCCATGCACCCAGAGCAAGTCTTAGTTTCAGTCCCAGTGGTCTCAATTGTTTGAATTTACCAAAGACAGAGTCAGTGTTTCTTGGTACCTACTTATGTGATGATGGCCAAATTTCAGGAGAGCTCTGAAGAGCGGCTTTTTCTGAGAAAGCAGGTAGTGGCTCAACCATGGCTCCTGACAACTTCAAAAAGTTTGCAAAGAAGACCAGATCTGAGATAGGACAGGCCATTTCGTGGGAACATAGTATGGCCCACCAGTCAGAGGACACTCAGGATAGTCACAGTCATACTTGGGGGAAGGAGGTGCCGTTGTGGGTGTCGGTGTGAGATTGTGGTTTTGTCTCATGTAGGTTTGGACTGGAAAGTTTCTAGAAAGTCGTTTGACAACACGAGTGTTTCTATGTCTGTGTATCCCACTGTATCCGTGGTTGTAGACATTTGAAATGCGAATGCATCAATAGTTGTGTCCTGTCTAGTATAAAGCTCCCCAGCATTCTTCTCACCCAATTTAAGAATGGAGTGCGGCTTGCCTAATGGAAGGTGAACAGCTACTATCTTCCTAAGTTCCTCTTTTCTTCCTGAATACTGGCCACTCTCCAGAGTATCCTCATGGTTTTGTTTACAAGATATGTACCACGTCCAAGCTCTGTTACATGGCCATGTACTGGATAGCTGAAGGGAATGGGAGCATCTCAGAAAACTCAGATATCAGTGTGACCAGTAAAGTCTCAGTGGAGAAACCCTGCTTTGGGCCATTTGCTTACTTATGTTTCTATTACCCTGAATGTCAGGAAGGTCTTTGCCTCAGGCCAACCCTTTGTGAAGCCTGAAGAAAACAGTTTTCAAATGGAAATGTATGGGCATCACCTGTGGCTCTTTGCTTAATTGCTTTGGAAAGGGATGTGTCTGGAACAGCCACTTGGCCCGGTGTGGTGGCAGTGGCTTAGATTCTCAGCACCTGATGGATCTAAAGAAAGTTTCCAAGTGTGCATCCAAAACCAAAATGGCCAAAAGAGCAGTCATTGTGGATGAAGTCTCTCACTTTCCTCTGTAAGCTTCCTGAGCTAAATCAGGTGAGAATAGGGATCATTTGGGTCAAATCATTTCTTCAAATCCCTGCAGAGGCTAGCCGATAGGGGCTTGCATTTTCTATGATACCAATTCACATAAAGAATCTATACCAGACAGTCATTAGTCCTCAAATTGAAGAAGCAGATCAGATATAGGGCAGGCCTTTGATCACTCTTGGTTCACAGCAAGGGTGTCCAGGCCACCCTGACTTTAGGCAAATGAGGGACAAGGGTGCTTATTTTGAACAGTGTATTGGGCTGTGCCCTTCATGGAAACCTCCAGCCAGAGTTTATGATGAATGTCTATGTGGAAGAAGATGAGGAGCATGTGGGAGTGTTTTAGTTTTAATTGTGGTCATTTGTGTGGTGGTTGTAAGAGATGCCTGGGTCCACCTGGGCTTGAACTCTGGTGTGATTCTTCTTAGAGAATGCGTTATGGAACTGACTTCAGAGAAGTATTGCCATGAATTGTGTTGGGATTTTAGGAGGCCACACATGAGAGTCGCCCTTGGACACTGAGATCTAAGCCCAGAGTGGCTTTCCACAGAGCACTGGGAATCTCAGCCAGGATATCACATGATTTTATTCTGAAAGACTTGGAAGCCATAGTTGAGAGTCAAAACACACATGGACCTTACATTGTAGACCTCAATGGGGCTGGCTTCATGTGACCTTTTGACCAGTCTTTGGGAACCCTTGCCTGTGAGAGTTCTCTAGATTATTCATTGAAATGTGCTTCCTCTAAATTTAATGGTTCCTTAATGAATTGAAACCCACAGTTTCTCCAACTTCATCTTTGAAAATGGCTAGATAAATACCATGAAATTTTTGAACTTCCCATGGCCACCTGCCACTGGAGAACCTTTGGATGTACAGTTGCTGATCCTGAGTGTACCAGAGAGTGCCTTGATTGACTGGGTTTTATGAAAATGGTGTAGAACAGAGATGCCAGTATTTTGGGGCCTGCTGAGTAGTGGGCCAAAAGCTGTTGTGTGCAGGTGTGTGATAAAACATCTGTGGTCGGGACATGTGATTCTGCCATTGACATCCAAATGACTTGTGGCTGACATGTTACAGACAGGAATCACTTATATGTCTAAAACCTCTCCATAAATGGCATTTTGTTATATGGAGACATTTCAGGGCAATGTTCAGAATCAGGTTGCTATGGTCAAAGGGTCAAGCTATGTGGGATAGAAGCCTGGTTGGTGCATTCTCCTGCAGACCCGGACCCACCACACGTGACAGGACTCCCTCCAGCACTGTGTACCAGTTGAACTCATTGTATTTCATGAAGCAAATACCAAACTCCCAGTGCAGTAGAAAGAAACACCATGAAAATTGGAGGATGGCCAAATGGCTTCACAATCCACATGCGGAGACACTTAGCTTTCAGTGGCCACAGTTTACCTACAGAGAGAAGTCAGCACTGCTGCCTCATGTTCTTTGAAAAAATTGAAACAATGTTTTCCAGGTCTCATAGATGTAGACCCAGCTTTGATGGTCTCATTTGAATGGAAGCTAAAGCTTCTGACAACAACATATATGTCGAGTGCGCATCGTCAAAGGCATTTTCTCAAGAAGTCTTTAGTCCGGCAGAGCTCCAGGTTTGTGTAGTGTTTACCTTTTAGACCAGGTCGCAAGAAAAGACCACTGACTCCAATTAAAATCAGATTAAAGCAAGCTTATTATTTCCACCACCCTGGCTGCCTCTCCCTCCCAAAACGTCGGGAACAGAAGAGCAGCCCAGCTTTATAGCCCAGAAAGTTACACAAAAGTGGGGTTAAAAATAACAGAATTCTGACAAGCATCACACTAATGGTAGTTTACATTTTTGTTTGCTGGCCCCAACATCAGAATTTATGAGGACCATTAGAGCCTCAGAGAGTGTCGTCTGGCCAAGGAAGGCCAATATTTATGAGGTGTCAACAAAGTTTCAGAGAGGGCTGTTATCTGGTCAGATAGCCAGGCATGGGTGAGTTCAAGGCACGGGCAGGCATTCCAAGCAGGTTCAGATATTGCTGTAATTTATAGTTAAGCCAAAATTATTTTTTCACGGCTTTGTGGCAAGATGGCTCCCAATTTTAATAAAAGATAAGGTTGGGTCAATCATTCCCCCCTTTTCTAATGTGTTCCTTTCATATATTTGATTGGGTAGGAAGAGCACTGTGGGAATTTTAATCCCTCAGGTAATAGTCTCCCGATTTTTTGAACTCACCCAAAAACACGTCTCCCTGATTTTACCTGACTTAATTAATTACTTATATTGATATTCTATTTATTTTTGTCTCCATTGTTGTAAGAAGAGAGGCGTCACTCATTTAGACTTCTTCTGAGCTGAGAGAGGGTGACGTGAGGGGGCACCGCCTGAGGGACATTAGTCGCCTTTTAGAAGTCAGTTAGGTTTGAAGTCTGGATTGGGAAGAACAGGTAGTAAAGTCATCTGGGGATGGGTTCTTCTATGAGAGAAACAAAAAAAACATGAGTACTTAATAAATGTTGCAGCAGCTGGAACATGTCACTGTATAGAATTTCCTCACCAGTCTTAAATATTCCCAGTTATCAGGACTGTCAACTTAATATTTAACTTTTAGTGTTACATTTGTCCCTCCCCATAAGATTCAGTTTAATAATTTAATGTCATCTGATCTTGCAAAATACTTTTACTAGTATGACCTCTGTGTCTAATAGAGAAACCTTTAATTCTCTTACTCATTGCTGCATAATCATACTAACAAATACCAAGACTATGTGTTTAGGTTAAGAATATCTGTAGGCCTTAAACTAAAAACTTCTGCCTCTGGCAGATAATCTTGATAGCCTCTTTTTATAGTGATCAGGCATTGCTGTCTGAGAATCCTTCTTTGTAGCCTTTAGTCTTACTTATTTTGGGAGGCTAACATAAAGTGTATACCTTAAAATATTATTATTACTATTATTATATAAAATGCCCAGGAATGGCTGTAATTTGTTTTTAACTGTCTTTTCTAAGTGTTTAAGATGAAGCAGTCAAACTGACTTTTGTTTCTATCTATTGTGAACAGTCAGCTGAGCTTTTATGGGAGTCATTCCTGGGGAAACTTGAGAGCAGCTTCTCAGTTCTGTTAGTGCCATTTGCGCTAGGTGGGTCCAGGTCTTGTTTGACCATGTGGCTTCCCTCGGAAGCATCAGGGATGTCTCCCTTCTCTGATGACTCTCCTCTTCGTAGCAAATGCACTGATTGGCTTTCTGTTCTCCAGTGGTCTCATTAATCTCCCTGATCAGGAAGTTATGTGGTTCAGAGTTGCAAAGCTCTTTAGAGAAGTCCGCTGTACCCTGGATACAGACTGACTCAGAGGGCAAGAGCCAAATATTGGTTTTCTTGTCCCTTTTCATATAACTTTAATTTTAAATCCTAATCTTAAACATCCATCAAATAAATTTTAACAGACTTATATTAAGAGTACTGGGCTTTAATGTCTATAATTTAAAATTATTTATCTTTTTATTATTTGGGATCTGTATTATTCTGTCTGTCTTGTAGGTGATGGATAATTATCTTAAATTAACCAATGTTGTGTTCTTAAAGCAACACTTCTGTAAAACACTAACAGGGAATCTTTATATCACCCATAAGGAAATTACAAAATAAAATTAACAACAGTAAACAAACTTAGTTCGTGTAATAGCTACCCTAAAATTTTTGGCTGAGTTATACATTATATCCTCTGTTTGAGATGCTAGTAATGTTGACAGGAAAAAAAAACTTTTAAAAATATCTTTAAATGAAATAACATCTGACCTACTGCTTTCGTAGTCATTCTCACATAATAACATGGGACACAGAGCCTTATCTCAGGTAAGGAAGGGCTCTTTATTAATCTTAAGTGTTTTAATTCTAAAGCTAATCTTTGTTTTTTAAATATCATTTTACAAAGTTTACATAAATTGTTTGAGGTCACATGAACATTAGCTAACACCATATGATATAGCATTTAAAACATGAATTAAAAAAAGGCTGAAAGTTTTTAACCTTTACATAGATTAGGCTCTCATTAACTTAAAATACATTTAAATTGTTCCCCAATATAAAAAGTAACATAAAAGTTTACATATCTTATTGACAACAGGTAAATAAATCCCAATATATATATATATATATATATATATATATATATATATATATATATATATATATATATATATATATTTTACCATACAACTTCAGAACACCAGCTTGATATAATGATCTTTTAAAGTTTCTACCTTACAGACTTGTATACCTGGAAGATATGAGCACATTAATAGCATCACAATTGCATTGATTTTTCTACATTAACCAAGTTTAGCTTTTAAAGAAATGGCAGTACAGTGCTCTAAAATAACAGTTCTTATTTAATCAGTTGTTTAATTTTTATGGTTGCTTGCTCTAGAAAAATAAAACTTAATAAACACAATGTTATGGGTGAACTTATGTTTTAAGAAATTTTTGTCTCTTTAACACATGACTGATTTTTACAATCTTATACAGACTTTAGGAAAAACTTATACAGACCTTAGTAAATCAATCAGATATCTAACAAAAGTACTCATGAATGAGTAATCCCATATCAAATTTACTTTACTTATTTATCAAAATATTAGACAAATCACATGGTGCAGCCAGCAGATCCTTATTTGTAAAGTCATCTTTTTATATGGAGAGGTTTCAGGGCAATGTTCAGAATAAGGGTCATATGGACAAGGGGGCAATGGGGCAAGCTATGAGGGATAGAAGCCTGGTTGGTGCGTTCTCCTGCACACCCTGACCCACCACACGTGACATAACTCCCTCCAGCACTGTGTCTCAGTTGGGCTCCTTGTATTTTATGAAGCAAATACTAAACTCTCAGTGCAGCAGGAAAAACACCACAAAAAGTGGAGGAGGACAAAATGGCTTCACAGTTCACATGGGGAGACATTTAGTCACCAGTGGTCACTGTTTACCAACAAAGACAGGATTCAGGCCTCCTGCTTCATGTTAATTGGAAAATAAGAACCCATGTCCTTCAGGTCAAAGTGATGGAGACCCACCTTTGATGTTCTCACTACAAAAGAAGATAAAGCTCCTGAAAACAACCTAAATTTCAAGTGCCCAACCTCAGAGTGAGATTCTCAAAAAGTCCTTAGGCCAGAAGAGCTCCATGTTTGTGGAGTGTTTACCCTGTCCCTTACTTTTAGAAAGTCCTCTACCTCCACCAAAGATGTGAAATCTGGAGCATTTTCCATTCAAGATAGGTATTCACAGATTTTCTAACTCTTCTCCTATAATTGTGTCTTACTTGAGGCGAAAGTAATGTTAAAGCATTGTTCTGGATGAGAGTGGGAAGATTTTTGTGTAGCATATATTTGCATACACATTGGATTCAATTTCCTATTTTCTAATCGAAATACTGAATCCCTGACACTAACGCATACCCTATCAGACTCTGAATACTATTTCTAATAGGATGGAGAAAAATAACCCAAACAGAATAGAAATACAAGCAGTTTAGAGGAGTCATGGTGTATATTTGGACTTGCCTTTTGCATGATACAGAGTAGGAGTTAAATCTAGTCAATTTTTTGTTGAAATAGTTCTCCATGTGTTTTTAAAGTTAACAAATTGTGAATTCCTGTCTCCCTTTCTCTGTAGCCCATTCAGCACATATATTTTTATATGGATATATAGAATCATACCTGGTACCACACATACATTCTTCTGAGGTGGATGAGTTGGCAGATACAAATTGTGAGAAGAGATCACTCCTACTAAACCGTGTTGGAACTGAATATTCAACCAATGGGTGAGCTTCCATGTTCAGTAAAATGAATATTTTTGGATCTGTGGATGATATATATTTTATGATGAATTTTGATTGACATATATGTTGCTATTTTTTTTCTGTGTGTGTGTGTGTGTTTTGTGTCACTCACCTGTTCTGTAAAACAACTTCAGAGAGAGAGGTTAAAAATTCATGCAAAGCTCTGATGGAGGTATCTAATATCTTAGTTTTGGTCTATTGCTTCTTCTAATTGGGTCATTTGTTGTGTCCCATGGACGAGGGCAGTGGTTCCTGGGCCCACCCCTGCAGCAACTCCTATTCCGAATAGGATGGCTAAAGTGAGGGATATATGTTCCCAGTTGAAACGGGTTGTATGCCCCCCTATTTGATCTTCAAATGAACCTGCATCATGATAGAGCACTCTGGGAAACATCTGCACCATTACACAATTAATCACATCTGTTGACCATTTCATGAAAACATAAACAATGTTTAATTATATACAATTATGCTGTTGTAGGGACGGACAAGGCAAGGCACCTAAGATAGCAAAGAAGACAGCGAAACCGTCCTATTTGGTTGCAACCATATTCAGAGGGCATTGCTTCTGTTGTAATCAATTATTCTCCTGAAACTCAAGTATAGGTAGTTTCAGAATTTTGTACCCAACATGTAAGGGAAGGGGCTCAGAAGTTCACAGTCTGCAGAAGTTCAAAAAAGCCGTTGTTGTTTCTGTTTTTTCCTCGGTTCTGGGCAAGTTAACTTTTCAAGGACACCTGGGAGGGAAAGAGCTTTTTCCTACCTTTCTTATTTTTCGCCCCTGACAGCTGTTACCATGGAGCCCTGATGGTAACTTCTTTATCTTAGAAATATAGCCATCTCTGTAAAGCCCCAGCTCACGGCCAGAGGCCTTGTTCATATATTTTGTGGAAAACAAGTAATGGGGTGTCTAGCATAGAAGTGCTTATTTTTTTAGCCAGTGGCCAAGTATAACAAGGCAACACTAAAAGAGGAAGTTTATCTACATTGAACTCTTTTATAGGGACTCTTTTGCTGAAAGTCCTAAAGTCAGCCATGGTGAAGACTTCTGTAAAAAGTCAGTTAAGAATTTTCCGTAGGCCTGGTACAGAAGGGGAAGACAGGGAAGGTGGGGCTGACAGCAGCTCCGAGGATCTGAGAATAAGGAAGGAGAGATGTAAAAGAATAATGGGAAAGGGGTTTGGTATTTTCCTAGTAACAAAATCTTGAGCTGCAGAACAGGTAGAGCAGAGGGGAAGACAAGAGTGAGTATCCCAAAATGCATGTGAGGGACTTTAAATTTTTAGTAAACTGTTTTCAGTGATGACAAAGCAACTTTAAAGTCCATTTTCATTACATCTTTGATAGGAGTCTGAGGGCTCTCCTCTGCTAGTTTCAGCTTTGTGTTAGCTGGTAAGAGGACCTGGTGGGACCCGGTGCGGGCACGGACAGGAGAAGAGAGGAGTGAGTAGGTGGATGAGAACCTGAGTACCTGCTAACTCAGCAAGGGGGCGATGGTCTGAGAACCTGGAGAGGTTTGGGTTTTTGATCTAATAATTGGAGGGGAGAAATCAGGTTGCTGAGGTGAGAGTGACAGCAGAGACTCTGGAGCACAAGGCTGAAGGTGAGGATCTATTGGATAAGCATAGTTCAGGATATGAGTGAAGGATGGAAAAGGCCTGCCCATAGGGGAATCTCCTTTCACCCTTTTGAGCACTTGCAGAAGTTAAAAAGGTCACACAGGGCTGGGGATGTGGCTCAATTGTAGCACGCTCGCTTGGCATGCGTGCGGCCCGGGTTTGATCCTCAGCACCACATACAAACAAAGATGTCGTGTCCGCCAAAAACTAAAAAATAAATATTAAAAATTCTCTCTTTCTCTCTGTCTCTCGCCTCTCTCTTTAAAAAAAAATGGTCACGCAGAATTTGAGGATCTAGAGACCCCTCTGGGGGCCATCGGTTTTGGTTATCTAATTGGTAATATGGCCAATGCTGTGTACTGAATTTGATGAGGAGTTTGTGTTCCATCAGGCAGCCCCTGTATGCTCACATCCCCATGACGTACAGAAAAAGTCGACCAGGCATTCTGGAATTACTAAAAAGGAGTGATGGATTTTTCCTTTCCCCAGGTCCATGATCCTCTTAGTTATACAAGTCCAATATTTACTGCCATTAGCCCCTTGAACTAGAGAACTTTTATTTGATAGAGGGCCCAATGGGGCCTTAAGCGCTGAGTTTGTTGCCCCTGTATCCCCTTCAAAGTTTACTGGGGTCTCCTCCACTTCAAAAGATACGCTGAGCTCAGGGAGGGGATCTGAGCTCCGACTTTCGTAGTCATGCTGAAGAGTCAGAATGGCTGGCTGGCTTGGCTGCCTCTTTCTAGGGCACTCTTGAACCCAGTGTCCTCTTTCTTTACAGTAGGCACATTGATCTGAGGTCAGGGGTGGCCTCTGGCGTGGGACCAGGTATCCCTTCCTGTCTCCCTGTTTCTTAATTTCTGGCCCTTTTGTTGTTGTGACCGGGACCTTAGTCAACTCCTTAGTCTGTCTTTTGTTTCTTTTATCGTCCTTTTGCTCCCTTCTCTTCCTCAGTTTCTCTCTTATAGTATACTTTCTCAGCTTCTCTGACTAAATCTCTCAAAGTCATATCTTGTAATCCATCTAAGCATTGTAACTTTCTTTAAATATCCAAGGCAGCATGCCCAATAAAGGCCACTGTGACAGATGCCTTTTGATCCTCTGCATGAGGAACGAAAGGAGTATATCTCCTATATGCCTCCGTAATTCTCTCTAGAAACATAGAGGAAGATTCATCAGGCCCGCAGGCGTGGTAGCCACGTCACCCCAAATGGAGTAGGGAAATAGCAGTGCCGCTGCCCGTGCCCGGATAAGGCCCAGTCACCAGCTGGTGTGGTAGTCACGTCACCCAAATTGTAGTAGGGGCCAAGCAGGCCTCCGCCCACGCCCGCAACAAAAGCAGACCTGTGACTGACCTGCGGAACAGGCACAGCGGCCTGCCACCATGGTAGACATGACACCCCAATTGGAGTAGTGGCAGAGCAGAGCTTTCTCCCGCGCCCAGTACAAGCACAACGGCCAACCGGTGTGGTAGTCACATCAACCCAATTGGAGTAGGGGCAGAGCAGAGCCTTTGCCCGCACCCAGAACAGGCCCAGAGATCTGCCAGCATGGTAGTCACGACACCCCAATGGCAGTAGGGCCAGAGCAGAGCCACCACCCGCTCCCGCAAGGTAGGCAGACCTGCAACCGACAGGCGGAACAGGCCCAGCGGCCTGCAAGCGCGGCAGACACGTCGCTCTTTTAAGGTCTTCAGGGAATAGTCCAAGAAGGGCAATAGCTGGGTCAAATGGTGCTTCCATTCCAAGCTTTCACAGGAGTCTCCATACTGCTTTCCAAATTGGCTGCACCAGTTTCAGTCCCACCAGCAATGTACAAGAGTACCCTTTTCCCCACATCCTCGCCAGCACTTGTTGTTGTTTGACATCATTATGGCTGCCAATCTCACTGGATTGAGATGGTATTTTAGGGTGGTTTTTATTTGCATTTCTCTTACTGCTAGAAATGGAGAGCATTTTTTCATGTACTTGTTAATTGATTCTATGTCCTCCTCCGAGAAGTTTCTGTTCAGGTCCTTGGCCCATTGGGTTATTGGTTATCTTATTGTATAATTTTCTGAGTTATTTGTATACTTTGTATACTCTAGATATTAGGGCTCCATGTGAAGGGTGAGGACTAAAAATTTGTTCCCATGATGTAGGCTCCATATTTACCTCTCTTATTGTTTCTCTTTCTGAGAAAAAAAAAATTCAGTTTAAGTAAGTCCCATTTGTTGATTCTTGTTATTAACTCTTGTTTTATGGGTGTCCTATTAAGGAATTCGGAGCCTGACCACACAATATGTAGATCGGAGCCAACTTTTTCTTCTATCAGACGCAGAGGCTCTGATTTGAATCTAGCTCCTTGATCCACTTTGAGTTAACTTTTGTGCATGGCGAGAGGAGGGGATTCAGTTTCATTTTGTTGCATATGGATTTTCAGTTTACCAAACACCATTTGATGAAGATGCTATCCTTCCTCCATTGCAGGCCATTAGCTCCTTTATCAAATATAAGATAGTTGTAGCTTTTTGGATTAGTCTCTGTGTCCTCCATTCTGTACCATTGGTCCACCCACCTGTTTTCGTACAAGTACCATGCTGTTTTTATTATGATTGCTCTGTAATATAGTTTGAAATCTGGTATCGCTATACTGCCTGATTCACACTTCCTGCTTAGAATTGCTTTTGCTATTCTGGGTCTTTTATTTTCCATTTGAATTTTATGATTGCTTTATCTATTTCTACAAAAAAATTCCTTTGGGATTTTGATTGGCATTGCATTAAACCTATAGAGAACTTTTGGTAATATAGCCATATTGATGATGTTAGTTCTGGCTATCCATGAACGGGGTATATTTTTCCATCTTCTAAGATCTTATTCTATTTCTCTTTTTAGGGTTCTGTAGTTTGCATTATATAAATCTTTCACCTCTTTTGTTAGGTTGATTCCCAAGTATTTAATTATTTTGAGGAAATTGGGAATGCAGTCTTTGGACTCATTTTTGTTTCAGAAGTTTTGTTGCTAATATACAGAAATGCCTTTGATTTATGCATGTTGATTTTGTATCCTGCCACATTTCTGCATTCATTTATTAGTTCTAGTAGTTTTTTATGTAGACCCTTTTGGGTCTTCTATGTATAGAATCATGTCATCTGCAAATAGTGATAATTTAAGTTCTTCTTTTCCTATTTTTATGCCTTTAATGTCTTTCATCTCTCTAATTGCTCTGGCCAGTTTTTTCGAGAAATATATTGAATAGAAGTGGTGATAGAGGACATCCCTGTCTTGTTCCAGATTTTAAAGGGAATGCCTTCAACTTTTCTCCATTCAGAATGATGCTAGCCTGAGGCTTAACATAGATAGCTTTTACAATGTCGAGGTAAGTTCCTGTTATCCCTAGTTTTTAAAATGTTTTGAACATAAAGGAATGCTCTACTTTGTTGAATGGTTTTTCTGCATCTATCGAGATGATCATATGGTTCTTATCTTTAAGTCCAATGATGTTGTGAATAACATTTATTGATTTCCGTATATTGAACCAGCCTTGCATCCCACGGATGAATCCTAGTTGATCATGGTGCACAATTTTATTGATGTGCCTTTCTATCCAATTCACCAGAATTTTAATGAGGATTCTTGCATCTAGGTTCATCAGAGATATTGGTCTGTAGTTTTCTTTCTTTGAGGTGTCTTTGTCTGGTTTCAGAATCAGGGTGATGTTGGCCTCATAGAATGAATTTGGCAGAGCTCCCAGTTTTTCTATTTCCTGAATAACTTGAAAAGTATTGGTATTAATTCTTCTTTAAAGGTTTTGTAAAACTCTGCTGTATACCCATCCGGTCCTGGGCTTTTCTTGGTTGGTAGTCTTTTGATTGCTTCTTCTACTTCATCCATTGATATTGGTCTGTTTAAATTGTGTGTTCCCTTATGACTCAGTCTGGGCAAATCATATGACTTAAGAAATTTATTGATGTCTTCACTATTTTCTATTTTATTGGAATACAGTTTTCCAAATAATTTCTAATTTTCTTCTGTATTTATGTTGCATCTGTTGTGATATTCCCTTTTTCATCCCGTATGTTAGTAATTTGAGTTCTCTCTCTTCTTCTCTTCGTTAGCACGGCTAAGGGTCTGTCGATCTTATTTATCTTTTCGAAGAACCAACTTTTAATTTTGTTAATTTTTTCAATAGTTTCTTTTGTTTCAATTTCGCTCTGATTTTAATTATTTCTTGCCTTCTGCTACATTTGCTGTTGTTTTGCTCTTCCTTTTCTAGGGCTTTTAGATAAAGTGTGAGCTCATTTATTTGTTGTTTTTTTTTTTTCTTTTTTTGAGGAATGACCTCCAGGTGATGAATTTACCTCTTAAAACTTCTTTCATTGTGTCCCATAGAATCTGATATGTTGTGTCTGTATTTTCATTTATCTCGAAGAATTTTTTTTATTTCCTCCTTTATGTCTTCTGTAACCCATTGATCATTCAGTAACATATTGTTCATTTTGCAGGTGATGTATGATTTTTTCTTTTTTCTTTTATCATTGGTTTCCAGTTTCATCCCCTTATGATCACAAAAAATTCATGGTATTATCTCCTCCCCTTTATATTTACTGAGGGTTGCCCATTGATCATTCAGTAACATATTGTTCATTTTGCAGGTGATGTATGATTTTTTCTTTTTTCTTTTATCATTGGTTTCCAGTTTCATTCCATTATGATCACAAAAAATTCATGGTATTATCTCCTCCCCTTTATATTTACTGAGGGTTGCCCTATGGCATAACATATGGTCTATTTTTGAGAAGGATCCATGTGCTGCTGAGAAAAAAGTATATCCACTTGATGATGGTTGATATATTGTATATATGTCAGTTAAGTCTAGGGTATTGATTGTGATATTGAGTTCTATAGTTCCTTTATTCAACTTTTGTTTGGAGGATCTGTCCAATGGTGAGAGAGTTGAGTTGAAGTCACCCATAATTATTGTATTGTGGTCTATTTGATTCTTGAACTTGAGGAGAATTTGTTTTATGAACGTCGCAGCACCATTATTTGCTGCATGAATATTGATAATTGTTATGTCTTGTCGGTGAATGGTTTCTGTTAACAGTATATAATGTCCTTCCTTATCCCTTTTGATTAAATTAGTCTTGAGGTCGATTTTATTTGATAGGAGGATGGCCACCCCTGCTTGCTTACGAGGTCTGTGTGCATGGTATAAATTTTCCCAATCTTTCACCATCAGCTTGTGTATGTCTTTTCCATTCAGATGTGTCCCCTGGAGGCAACATATTGTTGGATTTGTTTTTTTTTTAATTCAAGTTACAAGCCTATGTCACTTTATTGGAGAGTTTAAGCCATTAACGTTTAGAGTTACTATTGATATATGGTTTGTACTGCCACCCATGTTTGCCTATATCTTTTTTTTTAAATTAGATTGTTTCTCCATGATTAGCTTTTCCCCGCCCTCTGTCATTACTGAGGCACTTCCCACTGATGGTTTTCGTTTTTGATTTTCATTTCTTCCTTGTGTAGTGTTTTGCTCCAGATGCTTTCCAATGCTGGTTTTCTGGCTGCAAATTCTTTTAGCTTTTGTTTATCATGAAATATTTTTATTTCGTTGTCTTACATTAAGCTTAATTTTGCTGGATACATAATTCTTGGTTGGCATCCATTGTCTTTCAGTGTTTGAAGTACGTTGTTCCAGGATCTTCTCACTTCCAGCATCTGTGATAAAAAAATCCATTGTTAACCTTTTTGGTTTACCCCTGATTGTAATCTGCCTCCTTTCTCTGGTAGCTTTTAATATTTTCTCTTTGTTTTGTACATTGGATATCTTCATAACAATGTGTCTTGGCATGGGTCTACTGTGATTTTGTGTGCTCAGTGTCCTGTAAGCATCTACAATTTGTTTATCTGTTTCCATTTTTATTTCTGGAAAGTTTTCTCTAATTATTTCATTCAGCAGGTTACTCATTCCCTTGGTTTGAATCTCTGTACCTTCCTCTTTCCGGATGACTCATAAGTTTGTTTTTTTATGTTATCCCATATCTCTTGGATGTTTTCTCATAATTTTTTACAGCATTTCTTTCTTGGCTAGAGTTTTTTTCAAGATGATATATTTTGTCTTCATTATCTGACATTCTGTCTTCTACTTGCTCCACTCTGTTAATGATACTCTCAATTGAGTTTTTAATTTGGTTTATCATTTCCTTCATTTCTAGAATTATTGTTTGATTTTTCTAATAATCTCTATCTCCTGATAAAGATGCTTAATTTCTTATTTTATCTGTTTATGTAATTCATTTTCAATGCGTTCTTTCACTGTTTTTGTTGTCTCGTATCCTCTTTAAGGTTCCATTCCATCTGTCTAAGGTATTCCTTGAGTTCTTTATATGACCATTTTTCTGATGACTCTAGATGCTCTTGAATATTTAGGCTGTCCTTCATTGTTTGCACTTTTTTTCTTCCTTGCTTTTTTATGCTTCTCATGTTACTTCTTGTTCTGTTTGACTACTGAGTTACTGCTTACTCTTATAAATTTATTTGATGCTTGGAAGGAAAGATATTAGAAGGGAAGGGAAGAAGTCACTAAGGAGAATGAGAGTAGGCAGGTAGAATTCAAGGAAGGGGGTATAACAAAATTGAAAAGAAATGAAAAGACAAAAGAAAAAAATAGAAAATAAAGAAAATTTTAAGTAATAATGATAATTTAAAAATGAAAATTAAAATTTAAAATAATAATAATAATAAAATAAAAAATTAAAAAAAATAAAAACATTAAAAAAGTTAAAGAACAACAACAAAAATGAAAATCAAAGAAAAAGAAAAGCATACAAATAAAATAATAATATTAATACATGCAGTCCTAGAGTTCAATTTACTTCTCTTCCAGTAGGTGGAGCTGTGTGCACTGGGCCAAGATTCTCCTCTCAATTAGCGGGAACCAATCACTGTGCAGCAGCTCTTCCTCCCAGACTGGGCGGGTCTCCAATCCTGAGTTCCTAGGGCCTTCTCTTGTGCTTCCTCAAGCCAGGCCCCGCTCACCTTTGACGCTCACCACAATACTGGTTACACGCCAGGCCTCTGCTCCTGGTAGCCCTGTTTTAATGAACACCTGGGCACACTCTCCCTGTTTGCCTCCCTCAGACCCTAAGTTTGTAGACTTTTGGCCTGAGAACCCCCAGCGAATTTTCTTGTCCTCCGGGAGCCATGCCCCCGGTAGGTGGTGTAAGAGACCTCAATTGTCAGCACTGGTGGGAGCGGTAGCCGGCAATTAAACGCCTGGAGTCCCGAGCCAATCCTGATTCCCTAGGTCTGGCTATCGCGCTCCTGGGAGACCTGGGAGGGGCCATTACGGCAGAGCTGGGAAGGGCCCTTGAGGTTTCCCCATGGTTTTGAGAGAGATGGCAATGGGATTACACACTTGTCGCGTTGGTTTCAATGAAGTTATCTCCTCCGCCTGTAATGTCATTTCTCTGCCATGGTCGTATCCTATTAAAATGGTGACCATTCGTTCCCTTTGCTGGGTGACCAATACAACAGGTGGGTCCTGACTATATCTCCCAAGCCCCATTTCAATCCTGTGGCCACTGCCTATGAAGGCTCAGTTGGCTTTTAACTCTGTCAATTCAGAAAGACCGACCAGTTATTTCAGCCGGAATGTTAGTGCTGAGTCACAAAAACCAGACGAATCTAAGCTTGAATGCAGCCAATCCGGGCTCTGTGTGTGTTCTGAGGGGCCCAGACTGTTCGCCCCAGATTCACAACAGGTCAACATTGCCTAGTGATTCTGAGCAAACAGCATTTAGACAGTTTACGACTCCCTATACCCGTGCAGCTGAAGAGATCATAGACTTGATTTCTCCATGCCTGCCTTCATAATGGATCTCTTGTATTGCTACTTTTTAATATCTGTGCATGTGCGTGTGTGTGTGTGTGTGTGTGTGTGTGTGTATATATATATATATATATATATATACACTCTCCAGATTTTTCAAAATATAAAATATGAAATATATGTGTCTTATTATACACTCCCTAAATTCATTCATATTCATATCTGTGGATTTATAATCAGCTTTCCACAATATTATTCTCAGAAATAATCATCCACCTGCAATACATATTGTTTCCTAGTACTGAAAACTAAATTCAGTGAATGGTGCATACAAACCCTAATATTTCTGCAGTTACTTAGCCAGGTTAAAATGAATGCAAGTAGATTCCTAGTGGACATGATGTGTATTTTGACTTTCATTTTTATTCAACACTTGTACGTTACTATGTCTTCAGTTTATGCACATCATAGGATATATATTTCAGTCACAATTTAGAAAATTTATAGGAATTTGTTTCACGATCAATCACTTCCTGATTCAGAACACATGCATTCCTCCATGTTTCTTGACTAGTCTTTTCATGAGACTTCTTTCCAAACACATTATTTTTGTTTAACATCATCACTTATAAAGCAAAACTCAAACACCATTCATCATAAACCATAATCCTAATATTACCATTAGATATATAACTGGTTGGAATGAATGATTGTATATCAATATAAGATTTCTTATATATTTTCACATATCAATTCAATCCATTATTTAAAGTGGAATCAGTTATGTTATTTATTCATAGTATGGTCTATTCATGCATTATCTCTATATTCATAGAAACAGGTTACACCTCTTTGTGCCCCTAATACTAATGTATACATCTTCAAATTATTGCTCCCAGAAATGGTGAAAGAAATACTCATGTCACCTAATCTACATATACATTTTATCACAGTAATATTCTGAACAAAAAAAAAATAAAATGTCACACTTATGATTGTACCAAAGCCTAAAAGGAAAGTGAATGTTGATAACTAATAGCATCCATGTCCAGGTTGCCTAATGCTCTCAAATGTCATTCCCATTTGTGACGACATATTTGTTTTTTCCTATGATTATATATTCAAACTCAAGCCTGTAGAAAATGTCTAATCCTATCACTCACTTTATACATTGCCTGATTTCGTAATGTCTCTATTGACACCTGCTTTCCTACATATTTTCCCCAGTTCATCATTTTGGCTGACTCTTCAAATGTGCTTATATTTTCATTCACTCTCTAAACGAAACCCTATTGCTAAAGAAGCTTTTTATTCCAAATCATATACTCACTCTTCTTCCTAAACCTACTGACTATCTTCCTAATCCTACCGACTATCCCTTTTTGACTGGATGTTCTCTTCTACATTCAATCATCCAAGGTACTAGGTCCTATGCCATTGTATTTCGATTTAACTGAGACAATTGTACAGAACATAATTCAACACTAAGTATCCAAACCAAGGGCCCAATGCCCTTCTGGGCTTCAAATCTTTCTTAGATTTCCGTTTTCATACATATATTTCACCTATATATTCTTATAAATATCGCAGGTTCCCAATCCCATTATTCATCCTGCAGAATGATTCCTAACCCAAATCGAAAATATTATTAACCCTAACCATACACTAACTTTGCAGGAGAGCAGGAACTGTGTGGGTATTAAACTACAGGAATCCAGGGGATCTTCACCTGCTGAGAAACTCAAATGTTCATGCAGAAATGATCCCTGGTGAAGATGAAGGCAGCTATGAAGTACCTCAGAAAGCAAAAGTCATCTTCCATGGCAATCATTCTGGTAAGGATGAAGGGTTGTGTCTGAATCAGTCTCTCTCTTCTTAATGTATAGAACATGGACCAAACCAGTCCTGTGTGGAAGCTGTTCCCGGGTGCTTATGGTTGATACAGCATTCTAACTAGAGAAAGTGTCCCATGAAAATCGGGGCAGCCTCCACCTCATGGTACTTTTGGAAGCAACTGTTAGGACAAAGTGGTTGCCAAGGCAGTGACATCATTCAGATCCTGAAGGAAGTGATCTCACCTCACTTCCTGGGTGAGGGAACTCTCTGAACTTGGTATCCAGGAAGCCAGGCACCCAGAGACAGTCCCTGTTCTAGTCCCAGTGGTCTCACATGTTTGGAATTACCAAGGACAGAGTCAGTCTTTCTTGGTACCTACAGATGTGAGGATGGCCAAATGCCAGGAAACCTGTGAAGAGGGGCTTTTCCTGAGAAAGCAGGTAGTGTCTCACCGCTGACTCTTGAGAACTTCACAGAGTTGGCCAAG
Organism: Callospermophilus lateralis; assembly: GCF_048772815.1. Taxonomy (NCBI): domain Eukaryota; kingdom Metazoa; phylum Chordata; class Mammalia; order Rodentia; family Sciuridae; genus Callospermophilus; species Callospermophilus lateralis. The sequence continues at coordinate 257,024 of NW_027510453.1, read as the reverse complement.
CAGACATGATCTGAGACAGAAGAGGTCATTTCCGGGGAACATAGTATGGCCCACCAGTCAGAGGACACTCCGGGGAGTCACAGACCTACTAGGGGGAAGGAGGTGCCTTTGTGGGTGTGGGTGTGAGTTTGTGGTTTATTTGGTATGGAGTGGAATATTTCTATTAAGTCCTTTGACAAGGCGAGTGTTTCTATGTGTGTGTATCCCACTGAGTCCATTGTTGTAGACATTAGAAAAGACAATGCATCAATGGATGTGTCCTGTCTAGTAGAAAGCTTCCCAGCATTAATCCTGCCCAATTCATGAGTGGACTCTGGCTTGCCTTATGGATGGGCAACACCTACAAGCTTCCTAATTTCCTGTTTTCTCTCTCAATTCTGGCCACTCTCCAGAATAGTATCATGGTTTTGTGTCCAAGATTTGTACCACCTCCAAGATCTGTGACATGGCTATGTAATGGATAGCTGAAGGAAATGGCTAGCATCTCAGAAATCTCAGATATCTGTTGACCAGGAAAGTCTCAGTGGAGAAAACCTGCTTGGGTCCTTTTGCTTACCTATTGTTCTGTTGAATGTCAGGAAGTTTTTTGCCTCAAGCCACCACTTTGTGAAGCCTGAAAAAAAGAGTTTTCAAATGGAAATGAATGGGCATCACCTGTGGCTCTTTGCTTAATTGCTTAGGATTGGGATATGTCTGAATCAGCCTGTTGGCCCTGTGTGAGGCTGTGGCTTAGATTCTCAGCACCTGATGGATCTAAAGATAGATCCCATGTGTGCATCCAAAACCAAAATGGCAAAAAGATCATATATTTTTGATGAACTCTCTTGCCTTCCTCTCGTAGGTTCCTAATATCCATCAAGTGAGAATAGGGATCCTTTGGGTCAAATGTGTTCTTCAAAGCCCTGCAGAGGCTAGGCCATAGGGGCTTGATTTTCATGACTCCAATTCACTTAAAGAATCTAAACCCCAAAGCTAGAAGGCCTCAAGTTGGAGAAGTCAAGCAATATTAAAGGCAGGCCTATTTGATCACTCCTGGTTCACAGGAAGAGAGTCCATGCTACCCTGACTTTAGGCAAATGAGGGGCAGGGAGCTTATTTTGGACACTGTCGTGGGCTGCGTCACTAATGGAAACCTCCAGCCAGAGGATATGATGAGTGTCTATATGGAAGAAGATGAGGGCCATGTGAGAGTGTTTTGGTTTTAATTGTGGACATGTGTCTGGCGGTTGGAAGAGATCACTGGGTCAAACTAGGCTTGCACTCTGGCGTGATGCCCCTTAGAGACTGAGTTCTTTACTGATCTCAGAGAATTATTGCCAGGAATTGTGTTGGAATTTTAAATGGCCATGCATGAGAGTTGCCTTTGGAAAGTGACATCTAAGCCCAAGTTGACTTTCCACAGAGGACAGGGAATCTCAGCCAGGATATCACATGATATTATTCTTAAAGACTTGGCAGCCATATTTGAGAGTCAAAACACACATGGACCATACATTGTAGACCTCAATGGGCCTGGCTTAATCTGACTTTTGGGCACTTTTGGAAGCCTTGCCTGTAAGAATTCTCCAGAGTTTTCATTGAAATGAGCTTCCTCACCATTTAATGGTTTCTGAGTGAATTGAAATCCACAGTGCCTCCAACTTCATCCTTGAAAATTGGCTAGATCAATAACATGAAATTTTTGAAATTCCCATGAACGGGTAGCACTGGAGAACATTTGGATGTCCTGTTGCTGATCATGAGTATACAGGACAGTGCCCTGATTGACTGGGTTTTATGAAAATGGTGTAGAACAGAGATTCCAGTAAGTTGGATCATGCTGAGTAGTTGTACTAGAGCAGTGGTTGGCAGGTGTGTGATAAAACATCTGTGGAGGGGGCATGTGGATCTGCCATTGGCTTCCAAATGGATTGTGACTGACATTTTGCAGTCAGTAGAACCTTATATGTAAAGGCATATTGTTATATGGAGAGGTTTCAGGGCAATGTTCAGAATCAGGTTGCTATGGTCAATGGGGCAAGCTATGTGGGATAGAAGGCTGGTTGGTGCATTCTCCTGCAGAACCCGACCCACCACACTTGACAGAACTCACTTCAGCACTGTGTCCCAGTTGAACCCTTGTATTTAATGAAGCAAATTACAAACTCCCAGTGCAGCAGCAAGAAACACCATGAAAGTGGAGGATGACCAAATGAATTTACAGTCCACACGGGGAGACACCAGTGGCCACAGTGTACCTAAAAATAGAAAATTCAGCACTGCTGCCTCATGTTCATTGGAAAATAAGAAACCATGTCCTCCAGGTCACATAGATGCAGAACCAGATTTGATGGTCTCACTACATATGAAGCTAATGCTTCTGACAACAGCATATATTTCATTGCCCAACCTCAGAGGCAGTTTCTTCAGATGTTAAGCTGGCAGAACTTCATGTTTTTGGAGTGATTACCCTGTCCCTTTTGGAAACTCCTCTACCACTTCCAAATTTGTGAACTTCTGAGCATTTTCCATTCCACATATGTATTCACAGATTTTCTAAATCTTCTCCTCTAATTGTGTCTTATGTAGGGCGAAGGTAATGTCAAGGCATTGTTCTGAATGAGAGTGGGAAGATATTTGTGTAGCACATATTTGCATACACATTGGATACATTTTCCAATTTTCCATTCGAAATACTGAATCCCTGACACTAACACATACCCTACTAGACTTTGACTTCTTATCCTAATTTGATGGAGAATAATAACCCAAACAGAATACAAATACAAGAGGTTCACAGGAGGCATGGTGTATAATTGGACTTGCCTTTCATATGATAAATGGTAGGTGTTATAAATCTAGCGATTTTAATTGAAATAGTTCTCCATGTGTTTTAAAAGTTAACAAATATGTGAACAACTGTCTCCCTTTCTCTGTAGCCTATTCATCACATGTATTTTTAAAAGCACATATAGAATTCTACCTGGTATCAGTCATACATTTGGTGAGGTGGCTGGCTTGGCAGAAACAAATTGTGAGAAGAGATCACTCCTACTTAATGCTGTTGGAACTGAAAATTCAACATATGTGTGAGCTTCTTAGTTGAACAACATAAATCCATGTACATTAAAATTAATATTTTTGGATCTGTGGATGATATATATTTCATGGTGAATTTCAATTCACATACATAATGCTACTTTTTAATGTCTGTGTGTGTGTGTGTGTCTGTGTATGTATATATATATATATATATATATATATATATATATATATATATATATATTCACTCTCCAGATTTTTAAAAATATTTAGTATATTTTTTTATACCCTCCCTAAATTCATTCATATTCATGTATGTGGATTTATAATCAACTTTTCACAAGATTATTCTCAGAAATATTCCTCCACCTGAAATACATATTTTTTTCCTAGTACTGAAAACTAACTTTGGGGGATCATATGATGGCGGCGAATGGAGTGCATTACCCCCATGTACCGCGTCACTGTGCGGGAGAATGACGAGTTAGAATGGCTAAAACCTATCTTGTTAGGAATTTCCAGCAAATTTGGGGTGCTCCACAACCTAGTGGACATATATCCATCTCACGAGGATCAGCTACGGGGGCTCAAACGCGAGTGATTTGTCCGCACGGAGGGTCATGCTGCTTATTCAGCAAATTGCCCTGCAGCTAGAGTCTGTGGCGCGCAATGGGAAACGACGAGATAGCATCGCAAATGTACAGTGGTGCGGATTCTATGGGCTCCTGCCAGCTATGCAATTACTGTGCTCAGTGCTGAATTCTGGGATTGAGACGGGGATGGATGCGGTCCAATTCCGTTCTCCATACCGGTCAGACCACAGAGGAAGCCAGCGTCCACCATCTTGAAGAGCTGACGTCACCATCCCTGTTTTCGACTGATCGCAGCTCATTCAGCTATAGAACAGGTAATTTCAGGATGCCATTCACCTTTGTCTCGCAGACAAATTACTCAGGCTCAGTGCTAAAGAACCCGCAGAAACTGCGTCTTGGAGCCTGCTCCTATTAGAACATACACTGAGCCCAGAGCGGCCAAATTTGGCCTCCCCGATACTGATCTTGCTCAGGGCTAAAGAACCCGTGGAAACTGCTTCCCGGTCCGGGTCTTGCTGAATAATGTGGAGGTAAATATCAACCGAGCCTTCATAGGCAGTGGCAACAGGATTGAGACGAGCTTGTGAGGGCAAGTCAGGACTCACCCATTGCATTGGTCACCCAGCAAAGGAACGAAATGCTGCCTTTTGCATGGGATACAAACATGGCAGAGATCTGATGTCATCAGAAAGCAGCGGAGGAGATAACTTCATTGATACCAGCGGTGACAGAAACAGTTAGTCTCCTGGTAAAGAAAGTGAGTCACAAACACCCGAGTCTCTCTCACTTTTTCATCAAGCCAGAGGGGCAGAGCAGAGCCGCTGCCCATGCTCGGAACAGGCCCAGCGACACACCTGCATGATAATCACTTCACCCCAGTTGGAATAGAGGAAGAGCAGAGCCGCCGCAGGTGCCCAGAACAGGCCCAGTGACCAGCAGGCGTGGTAGTAACGTCACCTCAATTAGAGTAGTTGCAGAGCAGAGCTTCTCCCGCGCCTAGTACAATCCAAGTGGCCCACCGGCATGGTAGTCACGTCATCCCAATAGGAGTAGGGGCAGAGCAGAATCTTTGCACGTGCCCGGAACAGGCCCAGCAACCTACTGGCTTGGTAGTCACGACACCCCAATTGGAGTAGCGGCAGAGCAGAGCCACCACCCGTGCCCTCAAGGTAGACAAATTTGCACCTGACCAGCAGAAGAGGCCCAGCGGCCTGCCAGCATGGCAGACACTTCACCCATTTGGAGTAGGGGCAGAGCAGATCCATCGCCCATGCCCTCAAGGTAGGCAGACCTGTGACCGACCACAGAACAGGCCCACCCACCCGCCGGCGTGGTAGTCACGTCACCCCAATTGGAGTAGGGGCAGAGCAGAGCCGCCGCCCGCGCCTCCAAGGTAGGCAGACCTGCGACCGATCAGGAGAACAGCCCAGCGGCCCATCAGCGTGGTAGATAGATCACGCCAATTGGAGGAGCAGCACAGCCACCCCCCGCCCCTGCAAGAAAGATTTTTCAAATATACAAGAGCAATATAATATATATAGGGGAAAATTTCAAAATCACAACAGTTTCACCAAGCAGAAAGAAACGCGAGCCGTATGGAAAGACAAAGAAAAAAGGACCACAAGCAATGCAGGTCAACTCAACTTTAGAAGAGGTAATATCTGCAGCAGATGGAATGTCAGATAAAGAATTCAGGATATACATGCTTCAGATGATCTGGAGTCTCAAGGAAGACATTAGACAGCAAAATCAGACAATGAAAGACCACTTCGACCACTTCGACAATAAATTACACAAACAAATCCAAGAAGCAAAAGATCAATTATACAGGGAGATAGAGGTTATAAAAACAAACAAACAGAAATCCTGGAAATGCAGGAAACAATAAACCAACTTAAAAACTCAATTGAGAATACTACCAGCAGAGTAGAACACTTAGAAGATAGAACATCAGACAATGAAGACAAAGTATTTCAACTGGAGAAGAACATAGACAGCTCAGCAAAGCTGTTAAGAAACCATGAGCAGAACATTCAAGAAATATGGGGATAACATAAAGAGACCCAACTTAAGGGTCATGGGGATACAGGAAGGTATTGAGGTCCAAACCAAAGGAATGACCAATCTATTCAACGAAATAATACGAGAAAACTTCCCAGACTTGAAGAATGAGACAGAATCCCAAATCCTAGAAGCCTACAGGACGCCGAATGTGCAAAATCATAAGAGAGCCACACCTAGACACATTATAATGAAGATGCCCAACATACAGAATAAGGAGAGAATTTTAAAAGCTACAAGAGAAAGGAAGCAGATTACATTTAGGGGTAAACCAATCAGGATAACAGCTGATCTTTCAACACAGACTCTGAAAGCTAGAAGATCCTGGAATAACATATTTCAAACGTTGAAAGAAAAGGGGTTCCAACCAAGAATTGTGTATCCCGCGAAATTAAGCTTCAGGATGGAAGATGAAATTAAAACCTTCCATGATAAACAAAAGTTAAAAGAATTTGCAGCTAGAAAACCAGCTCTTCAAAACATCCTCGGCAAAATATTACAGGAAGAGGAAATGGAAAATATCAATGAAAACCAACAGCGGGAGGTAGTACAGTAAAGGTGGGGGGGAATAATCAAAGAGGAAAACAAACCATGTTTAGTAACATAAATAAACAAATATGGCTGGAAGAACAAACCATATCTCAATAATAACTCTAAATGTTAATGGCTTAAACTCACCAATTAAGAGACACAGGCTAGCAGAATGGATCACTAAACAAGACCCAACAATATGCTGCCTTCAGGAGACACATCTGATAGGAAAAGACATACATAGACTGAAGGTGAAAGGTTGGGAAAAATCATATCACTCATATGGACTTCGCAAACAAGCAGGAGTGTCCATACTCATTTCAAATAAAATAGATTTCAAGCCAAAGTTAATCAAAAGGGATGAAGAGGGACACTACATACTTCTCAAGGGAACCATACACCAACAAGACATAACAATTATAAATATATATGCCCCAAACAATGGTGCAGCTATGTTCATCAAACAAACTCTTCTCAAGTTCAAGAGTCTAATAGACCACCATACAATAATCATGGGAGACTTCAACACACCTCTCTCACCACTGGACAGATCTTCCAAACAAAAGTTGAATAAGGAAACTATAGAGCTCAATAACACAATTAATAACCTAGACTTAATTGACATATATAGAATATACCACCCAACATCAAGCAGTTACACTTTTTTCTCAGCAGCACATGGATCCTTCTCAAAAATAGATCATATATTATGTCACAGGGCAACTATTAGACAATATAAAGGAGTAGAGATAATACCATGCATATTATCTGATCATAATGGAATGAAATTGAAAATCAACAATAAAAGAAGTAAGGAAAAATCATGCATCACTTGGAGAATGAACAATAGGTTACTGAATGATCAATGGGTTATAGAAGACATCAAGGAGGAAATTAAAAAATTCTTAGAGATAAATGAAAACACAGACACAACATATCGGAATCTATGGGACACATTGAAAGCAGTTCTAAGAGGAAAATTTATTGCTTGGAGTTCATTCCTTAAAAAAAGGAAAAACCAACAAATAAATGATCTAATACTTCAACTCAAAATCCTAGAAAAAGAAGAGCAAAAAAACAGCAAAAGAAGTAGAAGACAAGAAATAATTAAAATCAGAGCTGAAATTAATGAAATCGAAACGAAAGAAACAATTGAAAAAATTGACAAAACTAAAAGTTGGTTCTTTGAAAAAATAAATAAAATCGACAGACCCTTAGCCACGCTAACAAAGAGAAGAAGAGAGAGAACTCAAATTACCAGCATACGGGATGAAAAAGGCAATATCACAACAGACACTTCAGAAATACAGAAGATTATCAGAAATTATTTTGAATCCTTATACTCCAATAAAATAGAAGATAGTGAAGGCATCGATAAATTTCTTAAGTCATATGATTTGCCCAGATTGAGCCAAGAGGATATTGACAACCTAAACAGACCAATATCAATTGAGGAAATAGAAGATACCATCAAAAGACTACCAACTAAGAAAAGCCCAGGACCGGATGGGTATACAGCAGAGTTTTTCAAAACCTTTAAAGAGGAATTAACACCAATACTTTTCAAGCTATTTAAGGAAATAAAAAAAGAGGGAGAACTTCCAAATTCATTCTATGAGGCCAACATCACCCTGATTCCTAAACCAGACAAAGACACTTCAAAGAAAGAAAACTACAGACCAATATCTCTAATGAACCTAGATGCAAAAATCCTCAATAAACTTCTTGCGAACCGGATACAAAAACATATCAAAAAAATTGTGCACCATGATCAGGTAGGATTTATCCCTGGGATGCAAGGTTGGTTCAATATACGGAAATCAATAAATGTTATTCACCACATCAACAGGCTTAAAAATAAGAACCATATGGTCATCTCGATAGATGCGGAAAAAGCATTCGACAAAGTACAGCATCCCTTTATGTTCAAAACTCTAGAAAAACTAGGGATAACAGGAACATACCTCAACATTGTAAAAGCAATCTATGCTAAGCCTCAGGCTAGCATCATTCTGAATGGAGAAAAACTGAAGGCGTTCCCTCTAAAATCTGGAACAAGACAGGGATGCCCTCTCTCACCACTTCTGTTCAACATAGTTCTCGAATCACTGGCCAGAGCAATTAGACAGACGAAAGAAATTAAAGGCATAAAAATAGGAAAAGAAGAACTCAAATTATCACTATTTGCAGATGACATGATTCTATACCTAGCAGACCCAAAAGGGTCTACAAAGAAACTATTAGAGCTAATAAATGAATTCAGCAAAGTGGCAGGCTATAAGATCAACACGCATAAATCAAAGGCATTCCTGTATATCAGCAACAAATCCTCTGAAATGGAAATGAGGACAACCACCCCATTCACAATATCCTCAAAGAAAATAAAATACTTGGGAATCAACCTAACAAAAGAGGTGAAAGACTTATACAATGAAAACTACAGAACCCTAAAGAGAGAAATAGAAGAAGATCTTAGAAGATGGAAAAATATACCCTGTTCATGGATAGGTAGAAGTAACATCATCAAAATGGCGATATTACCAAAAGTTCTCTATAGGTTTAATGCAATGCCAATCAAAATCCCAACGGCATTTCTTGTAGAAATAGAGAAAGCAATCATGAAATTCATATGGAAAAATAAAAGACCCAGAATAGCAAAAACAATTCTAAGCAGGAAATGTGAATCAGGCGGCATAGCTATACCAGACTTCAAACTATACTACAGAGCAATAGTAACAAAAACAGCATGGTACTGGTACCAAAACAGGCAGGTGGACCAATGGTACAGAATAGAGGACACAGAAACCAATCCACAAAACTACAACTATCTTATATTTGATAAAGGGGCTAAAAGCATGAAATGGAAGAAGGATAGCATCTTCAACAAATGGTGTTGGGAAAACTGGAAATCCATATGCAACAAAATGAAACTGAATCCCTTTCTCTCGCCATGCACAAAAGTTAACTCAAAGTGGATCAAGGAACTTGATATCAAATCAGAGACATGGCGTCTGATAGAAGAAAAAGTTGGCTATGATCTACATACTGTGGGGTCGGGCTCCAAATTCCTCAATAGGACACCCATAGCACAACAGATAATAACTAGAATCAACAAATGGGACTTACTAAAACTAAAAAGTTTTTTCTCAGCAAAAGAAACAATAAGAGAGGTGAATAGGGAGCCTACGTCCTGGGAACAAATCTTTACTCCTCACACTTCAGACAGAGCCCTAATATCCAGAATATACAAAGAACTAAAAAAATTAGACAATGAGATAACGAATAACCCAATCAACAAATGGGCCAAGGACCTGAACAGAAATTTCTCAGAGGAGGACATACAATCAATCAACAAGTATATGAAAAAATGCTCATCATCTCTAGCAGTCAGAGAAATGCAAATCAAAACCACCCTAAGATACCATCTCACTCCAGTAAGATTGGCAGCCATTAGGAAGTCAAACAGCAACAAGTGCTGGCGAGGATGTGGAGAAAAGGGTACTCTTGTACATTGCTGGTGGGACTGCAAATTGGTGCGGCCAATTTGGAAAGCAGTATGGAGATTTCTTGGAAAGCTCGGAATGGAACCACCATTTGATCCAGCTATTCCACTACTCGGTCTATTCCCTAAAGACCTAAAAAGAGCACACTATAGGGACACTGCTACATCCATGTTCATAGCAGCACAATTCACAATAGCAAGACTGTGGAACCAACCTAGATGCCCTTCAATAGACGAATGGATAAAAAAAATGTGGCATTTATACACAATGGAGTATTACTCTGCATTAAGAAATGACAAAATCATAGAATTTGGAGGGAAATGGATGGCATTAGAGCAGATTATGCTAAGTGAAGCTAGCCAATCCCTTAAAAACAAATGCCAAATGTCTTCTTTGATATAAGGAGAGTTACTAAGAACAGAGTAGGGAAGAAGAGCATGAGAAGAAGATTAACATTAAACAGGGATGAGAGGTGGGAGGGAAAGGGAGAGAGAAGGGAAATTGCATGTAAATGGAAGGAGACCCTCAGGGGTATACAAAATTACATACAAGAGGAAGTGAGGGGAAAGGAGGGAAAATATAAGGGGGAGAAATGAAGTACAGTAGAGGGGGTAGAGAGAGAAGAGGGGAGGGGAGGGGGGAGGGGGGATAGCGGAGGATGGGAAAGGCAGCAGAATACAACAGACTCCAGAATGGCAATATGTAAATCAATGTGCAACTGATGTGATTCTGCAATCTGTATATGGGGTAAAAATGGGAGCTCATATCCCACTTGAATCAAAGTGTGAATTATGATATATCAAAAACTATGTAATGTTTTGAACAACCTACAATAAAAATTAATTTAAAAAAAAAAATATGCACAAGACCTAACCTAGAAAACTATAAATTATTGTGGATATAAATTTAAAAGGATTTCAATAAATGGATGCTTCATTTTCGTAGAAAAAAAAAAAAAAAAAAAGAAGAGTTAATAGCTGCAGCAGATGGAATGTCAGATAAAGAACTCAGGATATACATGCTTCAGATGATCTGGAGTCTCCAGGAAGACATTAGACAGCAAAATCAGACATTGAAAGATCACTTCGACAATGAATTACACAAACAAATCCAAGAAGCAAAAGATCAATTATACAGGGAGATAGAAGTTGTAAAAAATAACAAACAGAAATCCTAGAAATGCAGGAAGCAATAAACCAACTTAAAAACTCAATTGAGAATACTACCATCAGAGTAGAACACTTAGAAGATAGAACATCAGACAATGAAGACAAAGTATTTCAACTTGAAAAGAACATAGACAGCTCAGCAAGACTGTTAAGAAACCATGAACAGAACATCCGAGAAATATGGGATAACATAAAGAGACCAAACTTTTGAGTCATTGGGATACAGGAAGGTATAGAGGTCCAAACCAAAAGAATGAGCAATGTAATCAATGAAATAATATGAGAAAACTTCCCAGACTTGAAGAATGAGACAAACTCCCAAGTCCTAGAAGCCAACAGGACGCCGAATGTGCAAAATCATAAGAGATCCACACCTAGACACATTATAATGAAGATACCCAACATACAGAATAAAGAGAGAATTTTAAAAGCTACAAGAGAAAGGAAGCAGATTACATTTAGGGGTAAACCAATCAGGATAACCGCTGATATTTCAACACAGATTCTGAAAGCTAGAAGATCCTTGAAATATATGTTTTTGTCAGGAGCTTTAGCTTCATTTCTAGGGAAAGCATCAAAGCTGTGTCTGCATCTATGTAACCTGGAGGACATGGTTTCTTATTTTCCAAAAGACATAAGGAGGCAGTGCTGAATTCACTCTTTGTAGGTAAACTGTGGCCACTTAAGGCTAAGTGTCTCCTGTGTGGACTGTGAAGCCATTTGATCATCCTCCACATTTCATGGTGTTTCTTGCCGCTGCACTGGGAGTTTGGTATTTGTTTCACTAAATAAAACGAGTTCAACTGAGACCCAGTGCTGAAGGGAGTTCTGTCATGTGTGGTGGGTCAGAGTCTGCAGGAGAATTCACCAACCAGGATTCTATCCCACATAGATTGCCCCCTTGACCATAGCAACCTGATTCTGAACATTGCCCTGAAAATCTGCATATAAAAAGATGCCTTTACATGGAGAGGTTTCAGACATATAAGTTTCTGCTCGATGCACCATGTCAGTCTCAAGCCCTTTCGAAGCAATGGCAGATCCACATGGCCCCACAAGAGATGTTTTATCACACACCTGCACACCACCACTCTAGGCCCACTATTCAGTAGGCTACAAGTTACTGGAATTTCTATTCTACATCATTTTCATGAAACCCAGACAATCAAGCACTGTCTGGTACACTCATGATGAGCAAAAGGACATGAAAGGTTCTCCAGTGCCATCTGGTCATTGGAATGGCAAAAATTTCATGGTATTTATGTAGCCACTTTTCAATGATGAAGTTGGAAGCACTGTGGGTTTCAATTCATTCAGGAACCATTAAATGGTGAGGAAGCTCATTTCAATAAAAGCTCTGGAGAACTCTCACAGGCAATTTTTCCCAAGGAGTTGGCTAGATCTCAGTTTACAAGGGCGAATCTCATTAGTGGCCTATTCCACTGCCACACAAATGACCACAATTGAAACCAAAACACTCCCACATGACCCTCATCTTCTGCCATAGAGAAACTCATCATAACCTCTTGCTGCAGGTTTCCATGAGAGGTGCAGCCCAAGACAGTGTCCAAAATAAGCTCACTTACCCCTCAATTGCCTAAAGTCAGGTTGGCCTGGACACCCTTCCTGTGAACCAGGAGTGATCAAATAGGCCTGCCCTTAATACTGCTCTGCTTCTCCATTTTGACTCTTACTGATTGTTGAGTATAAATTCCTTTGTGTGAATTAGAGTCATGAGAAAATCCAAGCACCTATGCATTAGCCTCTGCAGGGCTTTGAAGAACTCATTTGACCCAAATGATATCTATTCTCACTTGATAGAGGTCAGGACTTACAGAGGAAGGCAAGAGACTTCATCCACATTGACTGCTCTTTTGGCCATTTTGGTTTTGGATTCACAGATGGGATCTTTCTGTAGATCCATCAGGTGCCGAGAATCTAAGCCCCAGCCTCACATAGGGCCAAGGGGCTGATTCAGACACATCCCTTTTTAAGCAATTAAGCAAACAGCCACAGGTGATGCCCATTCATTTTCATTTGAAAACTGTTTTCTTCAGGATTTACAAAGGGGTTGCCTGAGGCAAAGAAATTCCTGACATTCAGGGCAACAGAACAATAGGTTAGCAAAAGGCCCAAAGCAGGGTTTCTCCACTGAGACTTTACTGGTCACACTGATATCTGAGTTTTCTGAGATGCTCCCATTGCCTTCAGCTATCCAGTACATGGCCATGTAACAAATCTTGGAGGCGGTACATATCTTGGACACCAAATCATGAGACTATTCTGGAGAGTGGCCAGAATTCAGGAAGAAAACTGGAGCTTAGGAAGATAGTAGGTGTTGTCCATTCATAAGGCAAGCTGCAGTCCATTCATCAATTGCACAGGATGAATGCTGGGAAGCTTTCTACTAGACAGGACACTTCCATTGATGCATTCTCTTTTCAAATGTCAACAACCACGGAAACTGTGGGATACACTTTTTGAAACCCTCGCAGTGTCAAACGACCTTCTAGAAACAATCCACTCAAAAACAAACAATCCACTATTCCTACCTATTCTCAGAACATGTGACAAAACCACAAACTCACACCCACACCCACAAAGCACCTCCTTCCCAGAAGTAGGTCTTTGATTATCCAGAGTTTCCTCTGACTGGTGGGCCATACTATGTTCCCCCGAAATGGCCTGTACTTTCTTAGATCTGGTGTCTTTGCCAGAACAACTACCTGCTTTCTCAGGAAACAGCCATCTTCATAGCTTTCCTGGCATTTGGCCATCCTCACATCAGTTGGTACCAATAAAGACTGACTCTGTCCTTGGTAAATACAATCAAGTGTGCCAACTGTGACTGGGACTGGCTCTGGGGGCCTAGCTTCCTGGTTCCAAAGTTCAGAGAGTTCCATTACAAAGGAAGTGAGGGGAGGTCACTTTTTTCAGGAACTGAATGAGGTCACTGCCTTGGCAACCACTTTGCTCTAACAGTTGCTTGCAAGGGTCCCATGAGATGGATGCTGCCCCAAATCCTGTGACATTTTCACAAGTTAGAATGGTATATCAAACATAGCCACCCAGGAACAGCTCTCCACACAAGCTTGGTTTGGGCCATCTTCTCTACATTAAGAAGAGAGAGGCTGATTCAGACACAACCCTTCATCCTGACCAGGCTGTTGCCATGGAAGATGACCTTTGCTCTCTCAGGTTCTTCATACCTGCCTACATGTTTTCCAGGGATAATTTCTGCATGGACCATTGAGGTTCTAAGTAGGTGAAAGATCCCCTCCATCCCTGCCTTGTAAGACCAACTCTGTTCCAGCTCTTCTGTAATGTTAGATTGAGGGAAACAGTGTATGGTTAGGCTTAATAACCAGTTCGATTTGGGTTAGGAATCATTCTACGGGATGTATAATGGTATTGTGTAACTGCGATACTTACAAGAATATATAGGTGAAATATAAGTATGAAAACAGAAATCCAGGTAAGATTTGAAGTCCAGAAAGTCATTGGGTCCTTGATTGGATTACTTAGCTTGAATTACGTTCTGCACAGATATGTCAGATAAATTGATATACAATGGCATAGGAACTTGTACCTTGGATGATTGATTGTAGAAGAGAACATCCCCTCAAACAGAGATAGTCAGTAGGATCAGGAAGATAGTCGGTAAGTATCAAAAGAACAATGAGTATAGGATTTGGACCAAAGTTATTTAGCAATAGGGTTTCGGTTAGAGAGTGAATTTCAATAACAGCACATGTGGAGGGTCTCCAACAATGATGAAGTGGGGAAAATATGTAGGAATGCAGATATCAATAGAGACATTAGGAAATCAGGCAAAGTATAAAGTGAGTGATAGGAATTAGATATTTTCAACAGGGTTGAGGTTGAGCATATAATCTTAGAAAGAAACAAATATGCAGTCACCAATAGGATTGACATTTGAGAGCATAAGGCACCCTGGACATGGATGATTTTTAGTATCCATGTTCACTTTCTATTTAGGATTTGGTAGAATCATAAGTGTGACCTTTGAATTTTGTGTCCAGAATATTTCTGTGATGAAATGTATATGTAGATCAGGTGACATGAGTATTTCTTCCACTATTTCTGGAAGCAATATTTTGAAGACGTATAAATTTGTATTGGGGCTACAAAAAGGTGCACCCTGTGTCTATGAATACAGAGGAAATGCATGAATAGACCATACTGTGAATAAATAATAAAACTGGTTTCAACTTGAAATAATAGATTGAAATAAATGTGAAAATATATAAGAAATCTTATATTAATATACAATCATTCATTCCAACCCATTATACGTTTAATGGAAATATGAGGATTTTGGTTTATCATGAAAAGTGTGTGAGTTTTGCTTCAAATTGATTATGGAAATCAAAAATAATTTGTTTGGAAAGAAGTCTCATGAAAAGACCAGTCAAGAAACCTTGAGGAATACATGTGTTCTGAAGCAGGAAGCGGTTGAAAGTGAAACAAATGCATATAAAATTGCGAAATTGTTGATGAAATATATGTCCTATTGTGGTAAGCCATTGTTGTAGATTGTGGCCGCCATTAGAAGATGGCGCCGGCTTCCACTGTGGCCTGTGATAAACAAATTCTTTTGTGGAGAGTTGGCACGCTATCCCTTGCCACCCTATAAGCAAGATCCACGCAGTGGCTTAAGATTGGTACGTGGGAGACTTTATTAGGCTGTGCTTGGGCGCTTGCCAGTAGAGAGGTGGGTCACAAAAAGATACTTTAATCAAGGCCTGAATAAACTGCCTGAAAGAAGATTCCTGAGTTGCGTCTTCCTTGCGGGCAAGGGGTCGCTACAAGTGGTGCTGAAAACCCGGGAACCAGAACTTTCAGCAGTCAGAGGTGGTGAACCAGTTAGTCCCAGGTAAGTAGGACCCGCGGTCAAAGCGGAGATCAGTCCTAGATAAGTGGGACCCTCTATCAAAGCGGAGATTAGTCCTAGGTAATTGGGACCCGCTATCAAAGCGGAGATTAGTCCTAGGTAATTGGGTCCCGCTATCAAAGCGGAGATTAGTCCTAGGTAATTGGGACCCGCTATCAAAGCGGCAGCTCCTCTGTAAAGCCAGAGAGAGCATTACATCTTATTGCAGCTGCACTGTGTACTTTCGCTCTTGCTTTCACTTTTGTTTTTTGTGTGTCTTTTGTTGTGTCATGGGTGCCGTATCTTCAAGTCCGCTTCTCCTGGCCCTAGATAACCTGTTACGTTCCAAGGGCCTAGAAGTGAAACGTAGTACTTTACAGAGATTTTTACAGAAGACAGATATTGTTGCACCGTGGTTCGCGTTCTCGGGTAGCCTCACTCTACCTAGCTGGGATAAGTTAGGCACAGATCTTGACTTTGCTTCTGAGCAGGGCATATTAGATGGTGGGGTGATACCCCTTTGGAAGATGATCCGTAGTTGCCTCGCAGATGGCAGATGTCAGGAAGCACTTACTAAAGGAAAAGAAGTTTTAGAGCAATTACATGAAGAAAGATCAGAAATGGCAGGCAGTGAGGTATTTCAGGAGGGTGGGAGTGTGCGGAGCGAGAAACAGGGGAGGAAACAATTATCTCCAGCAGGCAGTGACGTATTTCAGGAGGATGGCAGTGTGCGGAGCGAGAAACAGGGGAGGAGGTGATTGTCTCTGGCACGGAGTGAAATATATCAGGAGGAAGGGAATGTGCAGAGCGAGAAACGGGGGAGGAAATGCTTGTATCCAGATCTCAGTACACTGCGCACACTCCCATGCAAAAGTGGATCAGAAGAGGAGGACGATGATGAGGAGGAGCTCGGGAGACTGTCTCGGCAGCTAGGAAGTCTAACTATGGGAGAAGGGAACAAAAATAAACAGGAGCTCAGAAGAAAAAAAAAATGATCCTCCGGACCCACCGCCGTACGGTGGGGGTGTTTCGAGGAGAGCTTTCCATGCCCAAACACGGGAGCTGTTAACATTTTTACTGATGGTTCCAAGTCTGGAATGGGAGCCTACATAATTAATGACTCTCCCCCTATCCAGCATCAATTTGCTCCTGGAAATCCACAATGGGTAGAACTACAAATTGTTATTGAAGTTTTTAAACAGTGTTCTTTTCCTTTTAATCTTATTTCGGACTCCAGCTATGTGGTACAAGCACTAAAAGTCCTGGAGGCCGTGGGAACTATTAGTGATGCCCACAATGTGTCTGTTTACTTTACTCAGCTTCAACAGCTTATCTCTAACCGCACTGCTTCTTTTTATCCAATGCATATCAGGGCTCACACCTCTCTTCCTGGTCCGTTATCCCAAGGTAATGCCTGTGCGGCCTTAGCCACTAGAGGTCAATTGATATGCTTGGCTTCCTCCTTAGAGGGGGCTAAGTTGTTTCACCAAAACTTCCATGTTAATGCATTAACGCTGCGCAGGCGTTTTTCCATTTCAAGAGCGGATGTTCAGCAGAGAGTATTGCAATGTCCCCATTGTGTCACATTTCTTCATCCCCCTAATTATGGAGTAAACCCACGGGGATTAAAGCCATTGATTGTTTGCCAAATGGATGTGACACATATACCTGACTTTGGTAACCTTAAGTATGTGCATGTTTCCGTTGATATGTGCTCTGGAATTATCCATGCTTCTGCTTTATCGGGAGAAAAGGCACGTAATGTCATTACTCACTGTTTAGAGGCATGGGCAGCATGGGGTGCACCTGCATCCCTTAAGACTGATAATGGAACTGCTTATACTGGCAGACAATTTACAGCTTTTTTTTCTACTATGGGAGTGCAACTTACTCATGGTTTGCCTTATAATCCTCAAAGACAAGGCATTGTTGAGCGTGCTCATCGCACCTTAAAGGAAACTTTACAAAAACAAAAAGGGGGAATAGGAGCTAAACACTCTCCTAAAGAACGCCTGTCCTTAGCTCTATTTACCATTAATTTTTTGAATTTGGATATTCATGGTCGCTCTGCGGCCGATAGACATGTGTCCCCTCAGACCTCTGTGATTGGCTATGTTAAGTGGAAGGATGTTCTTATGGGCCAATGGAACGGCCCTGACCCCGTGCTGACATGGGCACGAGGATCTGTATGTGTTTTTCCCCAGGATCGTAAGGAACCGTTGTGGGTCCCTGAACGCTTGACAAGAAGAGTCTCGACATCAACTGACCAGCAACAAGAGATACCACAACAATCCTGTGATGAAGATCTTCATTCTGCTAAGTGCTCTGGCTCTGGTGCTGGTGCCGATGGCACAGGCGACACCAATGCGGTGGTGGGCAGTGGCACGGGCCTGGCCAATGCCGATGCCGGTTCATGGTAATTCTAGTGTCCTCCCCACTCTTTTTTCAACCTCATGTGAGATGTCTGCTCCCTGTGCCTCTCCTAGAGGGGACATGGAGAGAATTTTTAATCAATCTCAAGTTAATCTCACAGGAGTTTTTTGTTTCAGCCTTAGAAACGCTAATTGCATTAGCCTTAAGACCAAAAATTTGACTAACTGGGAGGACCCATTGCGGTCCAATCAGGTCTCAGGAAGCATTATCAGTGCTGTATTGAGCAAGGTAGCTTCGGGGAAGCAATCAGGCTCAGAGACCCCCGCAAACAGCAGCTCTGCTCTTAACATAACTACCTTGGCTATTATCTCCGAGGTACTAATCCCAGTGCCTCCTTTTTCTAGTAGTATTTATAATGCCACTCATTTCAAGGCCTCTCCTTACTGTTCCCCTAATCTTGGTTTCCCCCCAACATTTACGCCTTGTCAGGATCATTCTTGGGAGAAACATCAAGTTGCTAAAGGTTTCTCCCTTTCCCCCTCTCTTAATAGGTATGTTTATAACTTTAACAATAGTGCCAGCTCCTCTACAGGAGTAGGTTGGTCCTGGTTTCAATGGCTGATTTCCAATGAAAAGGGGGCTTCAGCTGATATTTCTGCACTGGCTCAGTTGCTAGGAGCCAAAAGTTGGCTGGCTAATATTTCTGGTACTGTTAGGGAAAGTGAACAATGTAATAGACTTACATCTGTTTCATTCAACTCTCTGTTGTATAATGCCACATTGCCTCCTGCAATGGTCTGTGTCCAATCCCCCTTCTTATTCCTTTTGGCTGAGGCCACCTCGTCGGGGATGCTGGATTGTTCTCATACTACCTGTCTCTTATCTGAGTGTTGGAATGGTTCCTGGACTGTAGCAGTGTTTATGAAGATTCCAACTTTTGTCCCAATCCCGGTCACTGCGGATCCTGATAAATTCCCTATTGTTGAGCTACTTAGAGTCCGCAGAGATTTTGGAATCACAGCGGCTATAGTGACAGCCGTGGCGGTATCTGCTGCTGCAGCGGTTACGGCTGGAGTGGCTATGGCCAATCAAGTACAAACTGCTGCCACCATTAATCACCATTAATCAAGTTGTCCAACAAACTTCCACCATACTTGAATCCCAAAATATAATTAACCAACATATTTTGTCAGGGATTTTAGCTGCCAACCAAAGAATAGACTTATAATTTTGTTCAACTAGGAAGTTCACCCATAAGTTGAATATTCAGTTCCAAAAGCGTTTAGGAGGAGTGATCTCTTCTCACAATTTGTATTTGGTGAGGAAGCCACCTAACAAAAATGTAGGTGTGATACCAGGTAGCTTTCGGTATGTGCATATAAAAATACATATGTTGAATAGGCTACAGAGAAAGGGAGACAGTAATACACATATTTTGAACTTTAAAAACACATGGAGAACTATTTAATTAAAAATTGACTAGATTAATAACACATAAACTTTATCATGCAAAAGGCAAGTCCAAATATACATCATGCCTCCTTTGAACTGCTTGTATTTATATTCTGTTTGTGTTATTTTTCTCCATCATATTAGGATTAGTAGTCAGAGTCTAGCAGGGTATGGGATAGTGTCAGGGATTCTGTATTTTGAATGGAAAATTGGAAATTGTATCCAATGTGTGTGCAAATATGTGCAACCCAAAACTTCCCACTCTGATCCAGAACAATGCCTTGACATTACCTTCGCTACAAGTAAGACACAATTAGAGGAGAAGAGTTAGAAAATTTGTGAATACATGTCTGGAATGGAAAATGCTCAGGAGTTCACAAACTTCGAGATGGTAGAGGAGTTTCCAAAAGCAAGGGATATGGTAAACACAACACCAACATGGAGCTCTTCTGGCCTAAAGACTGTTTGAGAAACTGCATGTGAGATTGGGCACTTGAAATATAAGGTGTTGTCAGAAGTTTTAGCTTTATTTTTAGTGAGACCATCAAAGATGGGTCTGCATCTATGTGACCTGGACGACATGTTTTCTTATTTTCCAATGAACATGAGGCAGCAGTGCTGAATTCTCTCTTTGTAGGTAAACTGTGGCCACTGGGGGCTTAGTGTCTCCCCGTGTCGCTGTGAAGCCATTTGGTCATCCTCCACTTTTCGTGGTGTTTCTTGCTGCTGCACAGTGAGTTTGATATTTGCTTCACAAAAAACAAGGATTTCAACTGGGACACAGTGCTGCAGGGAGTTCTGTCACTTGTGGTGGGTTAGAGTCTGCAGGAGAATGCACCATCCAGGCTTCTATCACTCATTGCTTGCTACAATGCCCCCTTTTCCATTGCAACCTAATTCTGAACATTGCACTGAAACCTCTCTATATAACAAAGTGCCTTTACATAAATGGGTCTGCTGGCTGCTGCAAGTCAATCACATGCTATTTGGAAGCCAATGGCAGATCCACATGGCCCCACCACAGATGTTTTGTCACACACCTGCCCACACCTGGTCAAGGCGCACTACTCAGAAGGTTCCAACTTACTGGCATCTCTGTTCTATGCCATTTTCATGAAACCCAGTAAATCAAGGCCCAGTCTGGTACACTTATGATGAGCATCAGGAGATCTAACTGTTCTCCAGTGCCACCTGGTCATGGGAATTTTAAAAATTTCATGGAATTTATCTAGCCATTTTTCAAAGATGAATTTGGAGCCACAGTGGGTTTCAATTCATTCATGAACCATTAAATGTTGTGGAAGCTCATTTCAATGAAAGATCTGGAGAACTCTCACAGGCAAGGCTTCCCAAAGAGTGGCCTAAAGGTCACATGAGGCCAGGCCCATTGAGGTCTACAATGTTAGGTCCATGGGTGTTTTGACTCTCAAATATGCCTGCAAAGTCTTTCAGAATAAAATCAGGTTATATGCTGGCTGACATTCTCAGTGCTTTGTGGAAAGGCACCCTGGGCCTAGATCTCAGTTTCCAAGGGCAACTCTAATGCGTGGCCTCCTAAAATCCCAACACAATTCATGTCAATACTTCTCTGAGGTCAGTTCCAGAACTCAGTCTCTAAGATGAATCAAACCCGAGTTAAAGCCCAGGTGGACCCAGTCTTCTCTTCCAACAGCCAAATAAATGACCACAATTAAATCCAAAACACTCCCACATTGCCCTCATCTTCTTCCATATAGACACTCATCATTACCTCTGGCTGGAGGTTTCCATGAGGGGTAAAGCACAAGACAGAGTCTGAAATAATCTCCCTTGCCCTCATTTGCCTAAAGTCAGTGTGACCTGGACACCCTTCCTGTAAACAAGGAGTGATTTAATAGGCCTGCCACTAATACTGCTCTGCTTCTCCAATTTGAGGCCTACTGACTGTCAGGTATAGATTCTTTATGTGATTTGGATTCATTAGAAAACCCAAGCACCTATGGGCTAGCCTCTGCAGGGCTTTGAAAAACTCGATTAATTCAAAGGATCCCCAAATTCACTTGATGGAGGTCAGGAACCTAACAGAGAAAGGCAATAAACTTCATCTAAAATGACTCATTTTTTAGAAATTTTGGTTTTGGATGCACACATGGGATCTTTCTTAAGATCCATTAGGCGCTGAATATCTAAGACACAGCCTCACACACGGCCAAGAGGCTGATTCACACACATATCTCTCAAAGCATTTTAGCAAACAGCCACAGGTGATGCCCATTCATTTCCATTTGAAAACTGTTTTCTTCAGGATTCACAAAGGGGTGGCCTGAGGCAAAGACCTTCCTGACATTCAGGGCAACAGAGGAATAGGGATGCAAAAGGCCCAAAGCAGGTTTTCTCGACTGAGACTTTCCTTGTCACACTGATATCTGAGTTTTCTGAGATGCTCCCTTTCCTTTCAGCTATAGAATACATGGCCATGTCACAGAGGTTGGAGGTGGTACATAACTTGGACAAAAAAACATGAGCCTACTCTGGAGAGTGGCCAGATTCAGAAAGAAAACAGGAACTTAGGAAGATAGTACGTGTTGCCCATTGATAAGGGAAGTCACAGTCCATTCATAAATTAGGCAGGATAAATGCTGGAATTCTTTCTACTAGACAGGACACATCCATAGATGAATTCTCTTTTCTAATGAATACAACCACGGACACAGAGAGTTACACAGACATAGAAACTCGCATTGTCAAAGGAATTACTAGACACAGTCCACTCCAAACCCAACAAACTGCCTTTCCTACTTATTCTCAGAACATGAGATAAACCACAAACTCACTCCCACACCCACAAAGACACCTCCTTCCCCCAAGTAATTCTGTGACTATCCTGAGTGTCGTTTTGACTGGTAGGCCATACTATGTTCCCCCAAATGGACTGTCCTGTCTCAGATATGGTCTCCTTGGCCAAATCTGTGACGTTGTCAGGAGCCAGAAGTGGGCAAGTACCTTTTTCTCAAGAAAGGCCCCTCTACAAAGCTCTCCTGGCATTTGGTCATCCTCACATCAGTAGGTTCCAGGAAACACTGACTCTGTCCTTGGTAAATCCAAACAAGTGACCTCACTGGGACTTGGACTGGGACTGGGACTGGCTCTGGTTGCCTTGCTTCTGCATCACAAGTTCAGAGAGTTCCATCACCAAGGAAGAGAGGTGAGATCACTTACTTCAGGTAGTGAATGAGGACACTGCCTTGGCAATCACTTTGTCCTAACAGTTGCTTCCAAGGGTCTCATGAGATAGAGGCTGTCCCTACTTCCTGTGACACTTTCACAAGTTAGAATGGTGAATCAACCATAGGCACCCAGGAACAGCTCTTCACACAGGCCTGGTATGGTCCATTTTCTCTACATTGAGAACAGAGAGGCTCATTAAGATACAACCCTTCATCCTGACCAGGTTGTTTGCAATGGAAGATGAGTTTTGCTCTTTAAGGTCCTTCATAGCTGTTTATATCTTCTCCAGGAATCACATCTGCATGGACCTTTTAGGTTTTCAGCATATGGAAGATCCCCTACATTCCTGTATTGTAAGACCAACACTGTCCCTGGTCTTTTGTTAAGTGAGATTGTGGGAACAGTGTATGTTTAGGGTTTAATAACATGTTTGATTTGGGTTAGGAATCATTCTGCTAGATGAATAATGGTATTGGGAACCTGTGACATTTATTAAAACATAGAGATAAAATATAAGTATAAAAACAGAAATCTAGGTAAGATTTGAAGCTCAGAAGGACATTGAGCTGTTGATTGTGATACTTAGCTTTGAATTATGTTCCGCGTATATGTCTCAGATAAATCGATAATCAATGGCATAGGACCTTGTACTTTGGATGATTGAATGGAAAAGAGAACTTCCACTCAAACAGGGAAACTCAGTAAGATTAGGAAGATAGTCAGTAGCTTTCAGAAGAAGAGTGAGTACAGGATTTGGACCAAAAATTCTTTATCAATAGGGTTTCGCTTAGAGAGTGAAAGTAAATATCATCACATGTGAAGAGTCACTCACATGGTGAACTGGGGAAAATATTTAGGAAAGCAGACATCAATAGAGACATTAGGAAATCAGGCAAAGTATAAAGTGAGTGATAGGATTAGACATTATTAACTGCATTTAGGTTGAATATATAATCTTAGGAAGAAACAAATACGTAGTCACCAATAGGATTGATATTTGAGACTATTAGGCAACCTGAACCTGGATGTTTTTAGTAATCCATGTTCAGTTTCCATTTAGGCTTTGGTACAATCATAAGTGTGACTTTTGCTTTTTGTGTCCAGAATATTACTGTGATACAATGTATATGTAGATAAGGTGACCTGAGTATTTCTTCCACCATTTCTGGGAGCAATATTTTGAAGAAGTATAAATTAGTATTCGGGGTACAAACAGGTGTACTCTTTGTCTTTGAATATGGAGAATATGCATGTATAGACCATACTGTGAATAAATAATATAACTGGTTCCAACTTTAAATAATGGATTGAATTGAAATGTAAAAATATACAGGAAATCTTATATTGATATACAACCATTCATTCCAACCCGTTTTACATCTAATGGTAATATGAGGATTATGGTTTATCATGAAGAGTGTGTGAGTTTTGCTTCAAATTGATTATGGAAATTGAAAATAATTTGTTTGGAAAAAAGTCTCATAAAAAGACCAGTCAAGAAACCTGGAGAAATACATGTGTTCTGAAGCAGGAAGTGACTGAAAGTGAAACAAATGCCTATAAATTTGCGAACTTGTAGATGAAATATATATCCTATGATGTGCATTAACTGAAGGAGTAGTAATGTGCCAGTGTTGAGTAAAAATGAACGTCAAAATAAACATCATGTCCCATAGGAATCTTCTTGCATTGATGTTAAACTGAGTCAGTTAATTTAGAAATATTAGGATTTGAATGCACCATTCACTGAAGTTAGTTTTCATACCTAAGAAACAAATATGTATTTCAGGTAGATGAATATTTCTGAGAATAATCCAGTGAAAATTCGATTATAACTCCACATACATGAACATGAATGAATTTTGGGACTGTACATAAGACACATCTATTTCATATTTTGAAATATATGGAGAGTGTGTATATATATATATATATATATATATATATATATATACACACACACACACACACACACACACACACACACACAACAGACATTAAAAAGTAGCAATACATATGCCAATTGAAATTCTTCATGAAATATATATCATCCACAGATCCAAAAATCTTCATTTTAGTGAGCGTGGATTTATGTGTAATATTGTTCAACTAGGAAGCTCACCAATAGCTTAAATTTTCAGTTCCAACAGCGTTTAGGATGAGTGATCTCTTCTCATAATTTGTATCTGCCAAGTCAACAGCCTCACAAAAATGTACGTTTGATACCAGGTAGGATTCTATATGTGCATATAAAAATATATGTGCTGAATATGCTACAGAGAAAGGGAGACAGGAATTCACATATTTGTCAACTTTAAAAACACATTGAGAGAGGGAGGGGCAGATCTGCCAATCGCTCCTTCAAGGTAGGCGGACCTGCGACCCACCGGCTGAACAGGACCAGTGGCCAGCCACCGTGGAAGACACATCGCCCTGGTTGGGGGAGGGGCAATGCCGCCGGGCCTGCAAGGTATGCAGACCTGTGACCCACAGCAGGACAGGCCCAGCAATCTGCGGAGGGGCAGAGACGCCCTCTGCGCCTGCAAGGTAGGTGGACCTGCGACCACCGACAGACCAGGCCTATGGCCCGCCAGCATGGTAGACACATCGTCCCGGTTGGGGGAGGGGCAGAGCAGCCACACGCGCCTACAAGGTAGACAGACCTGCAAGGGACAGACAAAACAGACCCAGTGGCCCGCAGATGGTCAAAGCTGCCGCCCACGCCTGCAAAGTAGCCCGACATGCGACCCACTGGCAGAACAGGCCCAGTGCCTGCAGAGGGGCAGAGCTGCTGCTCGCACCTTCAAGGTAGGCGGACCAGCTACCAACTGACAGAACAGGCCCAGCAGCCTGCTGGTGTGGTAGGCACATTGTCCCAATTGTAGGAGGGGCAGAGCCACCACCCGTGCCTGCGAGAGAGACTTTGAAACTATACAAGCAATAAAAATATATAGGGGAAAAATTCAATAACACAACAGTTTCACCAAGCACAAAGAAACATGAACAGAATGAAAAGACAAGGAAAGAAAGTACCATAAGCAATGCAGGTAAAGTCAACTTTAGAAGAGGTAATATCTGCAGCAGATGGAATGTCAGATAAAGAACTCAGGATATACATGCTTCAGATGATCTGGAGTCTCAAGGAAGACATTAGAGAGCAAAATCAGACAATGAAAGATCACCTTGATAATGAATTACATAAAAAAATCCAAGAAGCATAATATCAACTATGCAGGGAGATAAAGATTATAAAATCAAACAAACAGATATCTTAGGAATGCAGGAATCAATAAACCAACTTAAAAACTCAATTGAGAATACTAACAGCAGAGTAGAACACTTAGAAGATAGTACATCAGACAATGAAGACAAATTATTTCAACCTGAAAAGAACACAGACAGCTCAGGAAGACTTTTAAGAAACCATGAGCAGAACATCCAAGAAATATGGGATAACATAAAAAGACCAAACTTAAGAGTCATTGGGATACAGGAAGGTATAGAGGTCCAAACAAAAGAAATGAGCAATATATTCAATGAAATAAAAGAGAAAACTTCCCAGACTTGTAGAATGAGACAGAATCGCAAATCCTAGAAGCTTACAGGATGCCAAATGTGCAAAATTATAAGAGATCCACACCTAGACATATTATAACGAAGATGCCCAACATACAGAAAAAGGAGAGAATTTTAAAAGCTACTAGATAAAGGAAGCAGATTATATTTAGTGGTAAACCAATCAGGATAACAGCTGATCTTTCAACACAGACTCTGAAAGCTAGAAGATCCTGCAATAACATTTTTCAAACACTGAAAGTAAATGGGTTCCATCCAAGAATTGTGTATCTAGCGAAATTAAGCTTCAGGATAGAAGATGAAATTAAAACTTTAAACGATAACAAAAGTTAAAAGAATTTGCAGCTAGAAAACGATTTCTTCAAAACATCCTTGGCAAAACACTACAGGAAGAGGAAATGGAAAATAACAATGAAAACCAACAGTGGGAGGTAGGACAGTAAAGGGGGGAAAATAATGAAGGAGGAAAAAAACCATGTTTAGTAACATAAATATACAAATATGGCTGGAAGAACAACCCATATCTCAATAATAACCCTAAATGTTAATGGCTTAAACTCACCAATTAAGAGACACAGGCTAGTAGAATGGATCACAAAACAAGACCCAACAGTATGCTGCCTACTGGAGACACATATGTTAGGAAAAGATATACATAGACTGAAGGTGAAAAGTTGGGAAAAACCATATCACCCATATGGACTTCGGAAACAAGCAGAAGTGTCCATACTCATATCAAATAAAATAGATTTCAAGCTAAAGTTAATCAAAAGGGATAAAGATCAACACTACATACTTCTCAAGGAAACCATACACCAACAAGACATAACAATCATAAATATATATGCCCCAAACATTGGTGCAGCTATGTTCATTAAACAAATTCTTCTCAAGTTCAAGAGTCTAATAGACCACCATACAATACTCATGGGAGACTCAAACACACCTCTCTCACTACTGGACTGATCTTCCAAACAAAAGTTGAATAATGAAACTATAGAACTCAATAACACAATTAATAACCAAGACTTATGATATATATAGAATATACCACCCAACATCAAGCACCTACACTTTTTTCTCAGCAGCACATGGATTCTTCTCAAAAAATAAATCATATATTATGTCACAGAGCAACTCTTAGACAATATAAAGGAGTAGATATAATACCAGGCATCTTATCTGATCATAATGAAATGAAACTGAAAATCAACGATAAAAGAAAGAAGGAAAAATCATGTATCACTTGGAGAATGAAAAATAAGTTACTGAATGATCAATGGGTTATAGAAGACACCAAGGAGGAAATTAAAAAATTCTTAGAGATAAATGAAAACACAGACATAACATATCAGAATCTATGGGACACATTGAAAGCAGTTCTAAGAACAAAATTCATTGCTTAGATTTCATTCCTTAAAAAAAGGAAAAAAAAATGACAAATAAATGATCTCATACTTCATCTCAGAATCCTAGAAAAAGAAGAGCAAAACAACAGCAAAATAAGTAGAAGGCAAGAAATAATTAAAATTAGAGCTGAAATTAATGAAATCGAAACAAAAGAAACAATTGAAAAAATTGACAAAACTAAAAGATGGTTCTTTGAAAAAATAAATCAAAACGACAGACCCTTAGCCAAGCTAACAAAGAAAAGAAGAGGGAGAACTCAGTATCACAACAGATAGTTTAGAAATAGAGAAGATAATCCGAAATTATTTTGAATTCTTATTTTTCAATAAAATAGAAGATAGTGAAGGCATCGATAAATTTCTCAGTCATATAATCTACCCAGATTTAGTCAGGAGGATATAGGCAACCTAAACAGACCCATAACAATTGAGGAAATAGAATAAACCATCAAAAGACTACCAACTAAGAAAAGCCCAGGACCGGATGGGTATACAGCAGAGTTTTACAAAACCTTTAAAGAGGAACTAATACCAATACTTTTCAAGCTATTTCAGGAAAAATGCAAAAATCCTCAATAAAATTGTGGCGAATCGGATACAAAAACATATTAAAAAAATTGTGCACCATGATCAAGTAGGATTCATCCCTGGGATGCAAGGCTGCTTCATTATACAGAAATCAATAAATGTTATTCATCACATAAATAGACTTAAAAATAAGAACCATTTGATCATCTCGATAGATGCAGAAAAAGCATTTGACAATGTTCAGCATCCCTTTATGTTCAAAACTCTGGAAAAACTAGGGATAACAGGAACATACCTCAATAATGTAAAAGCAATCTATGCTAAGTCTCAGGCTAGCATCATTCTGAATGGATAAAAATTGAAGGTATTCCCTCTAAAATCTGGAAGAAGATAGGGATGCCCTCTCTCACTACTTCTGTTCAACATAGTTCTCGAAACACTGGCCAGAGCAATTAGAGAGATTAAAGAAATTAAAGGCATAAAAATAGGAAAAGAAGAACGTAAATTATCACTATTTGCAGATGACATGATTCTATACTTAGCAGACCCAGCAAGGTATACAAAGAAACTATTAGAGGTAATAAATGAATTCACCAAAGTGGCAGGATATAAAATCAATATGCATAAATCAAAGGCATTCCTGTATATCAGCAACAAATCCTCTGAAATAGAAATGAGGACAACAACTCAATTCAAAATATCCACACACACACAAAAAAAAAAATACTTGGGAATCAACCTAACAAAAAAGGTGAAAGACTTATAAAATGAAAACTACAGAACCCTAAAGAGAGAAATAGAAGAAGATCTTAGAAGATGGAAAAATATACTATGTTCATGGATAGGCAGAACTAACATCATCAAAATGGCAATATAACCAAAAGTTCTCTATATGTTAAATGCAATGCCAATCGGGTCTAAAAGCATGCAATGGAGGAAGGATAGAATCTTCAACAAATGGTTCTGGGAAAACTGGAAATTCATATGCAACAAAATGAAACTGAATCCATTTCTCTCGCCATGCACAAAAGTTAACTCAAAATGGATCAAGGAGCTTGATATCAAATCAGAGACACGGCATCTGATACAAGAAAAAGTTGGCTATGATCTACATACTGTGGGGTTGGGCTCCAAATTCCTCAATAGGACACCATTAGCACACTAGTTAATACCTAGAATCAACAAATGGGACTTACTCAAACTAAAAAGATTTTTCTCATCAAAAGAAACAATAAGAGAGGTAAATAAGTAGTCTACATCCTGGGAACAAATCTTTACTCCTCACACTTCAGATAGAGCCCTAATATCCAGAGTATACAAAGAACTCAAAAAATTAAACAATAAGAAGACGAATAACCCAATCAACAAATGGTCCAAGGACCTGAACAGACACTTCTCAGATGAGGACATACAATCAATCAATAAGTACATGAGAAAATGCTCACCATCTCTTGCAGTCAGAAAAATGGAAAACAAACCCTCCCTAACATACCATCTCACTCCAGTATGATTGGCAGACATTATGAAGTCAAACAACAAGTGCTGGCGAGGATGTGGGGAAAAGGGTACACCTGTACATTGCTGGTGGGACTGCAAATTGGTGCAGCCAATTTGGAAAGAAGTATGGAGATTTCTTGGAAGCTAGGAATGGAACCACCATTTGACCCAGCTATTCCCCTTCTCGGTCTATTCCCTAAGACCTAAAATGTGCATGCTGCAGGGACACTGCTACATTGATGTTCATAACAGCACAATTCAAAATAGCAAGAGTGTGGAACCAACCTAGATGCCCTTCAATAGATGAATGGAAAAAAAAATGTGGCATTTATACACAATGGAGTAATACTCTGCATTAAAAAATGTCAAAATCATAGAATTTGCAGGGAAATAGATGGCATTAGAACAGATTATGCTAAGTGAAGCTAGCCAATCCCTAAAAAAACAAATGCCAATAGTTTTCTTTGATATAAGGAGAGTAACTAAGAACAGATTTGGGAGGAAGAGCATGAGAAGAAGATTAAGATTAAACAGGGGTGACAGGTAGAAGAGAAAAGGAAAGAGAAGGGAAATTGCATGGAATTGGAAGGAGACCCTCATGGTTATACAAAATTACATACAAGAGAAAGTGAGGGAAAAGGGGGGAAAAAACCAAGGGGGAGAAATGAATTACAGTAGATGGGGTAGAGAGAGAAGATGGGAGAAGAGGGGATGGGGGATAGTAGAGGATAGGAAAGACAGCAGACTACAACAGACACTAGTATTGCAATACGTAAAACAGTGGATGTGTAACAGATGTGATGCTGAAACCTGTATACGGAGTAAAAATGGGAGTTCATAACCCACTTGAATCAAAGTGTGAAATATGATATGTCAAGAAATAGGTAAATTTTGAACAACCAACAATAAAAATTAAAGGAAAAAAAACACATAGAGAACTATTTCAATGAAAAATGGACTAGACATATAACACCTACGCTTTATCATGCAAAAGGCAAGTCCAACTATACACCATGCCTCCTCTGAACGGCTTGTATTTCTATGCTGTTTGTGTTATTATTCTCCATCATAGTAGGATTAGTAGTCAGAGTCTAGTAGGGTATGGGTTAGTGTCAGGGATTCAGTATTTTGAATGGAAAAAAGGAAAATGAATCCAATGTGTATGCAAATATGGGCTACACAATAAATTACCCACTCTCATCCAGAACAATGGCTTCACATTACCTTTGCCCCAAATAAGACACAATTAGAGGAGAAGAGTTAGAAAATCTGTGAATATATATCTGGAATGGAAAATGCAAAGGAGTTCACAACCTTGGATGTGGTAGAGGAGTTTCCAAATGTAAGGGACAAGGTAAACACTCCACAAACTTGGAGCTCTGCTGGCCTAAAGACTTCTTGAGAAACTGCCTCTGAGGTTGGGAACTCAAAATATATGTTGTTGTCAGGAGCTTTAGCTTTCTTTCTAGTGAGACCATCAGAGCTGGGTCTACATCTATGTGACCTGGAGGACGTGGTTTCTTATTTTCCAATGAACACTAGGCTACAGTACTGAATTATCTCTTTGTAGGTAAACTGTGACCACTGGGGTCTAAGAGTCTCCCCGTGTGGACTGTGAGGGCATTTGGTCATTCTCCACTTTTCGTGGTGTTTCTTGCTGCTGCACTGGGAGTTTGGTATTTTCTTCACGAAATACAAGGAGTTGAACTGGGACACAGTGCTGGAGGGAGTACTGTCATGTGTAGTGGGTCATGGTCTGCAGGAGAATGCACCAACCAGGCTTCTAGCCCACATAGATTGTCCCCTTGTCCATAGCAACCTGATTCTGAACATTGCCCTAAAAATTCTCCATATACCAATATGCATTTACATATAAGAATTTCCTGGCTGCACCACGTCAGTCACATGCCATTTGGAAGCAATGGCAGATCCACATGGCCCCACCACGGATGTTTTATCACAAACCTGCACACCACAGCTTGCGCCTACAATTGAGGAGTATTCAACTTACTGGCATCTCTGTTCTACACCAATTTAATGAAACTCAGTCAATTAGGGCACTTTCTGGTACACTCATGATCAGCAACAGGGCATACAAAGGTTCTCCAGTGCCACCTGGTCATAGGAATTTCAAAAATTTCATGGTATTTATCTAGCCATTTTTCAAGGTGGAAGTTGGAGGCACTGTAGGTTTCAATTCATTTAGGAACCATTAAATTGTGAGGAAGCTCATTTCAATGAAATCTCTGGAGGACACTCACAGGCAAGTCTTCCCAAAGAGTCGCCAAAAGGTCACATGAAGCCAGGCCCATTGAGGTCTACAGTGTGAGGTCTATGTGTGTTTTGACTATGGCTGCCAAGTCTTTCAGAATAAAATCTTGTGATATCCTGGGTGAGATTCCCAGTGCTCTGTGGAAAGCCACCCTCGGCCTAGGTCTCAGTTTCCAAGGGCGAGTCTCATGTGTGGCCTCCTAAAAACTCAACACAATTCATGCCAATACTTCTCTGAGTTCAGTTCCATAACTCAGTCTCTAAGGGGAATCAGACCAGATTTCAAGTCCTGGTTGACCTACTCATCTCTTCCAACCCCAACACAAATGACCAAAATTAAACCAAAACATTCCCACATGACCCTCATCTTATTGCATATAGACACTCATCTTAACCTCTGCCTGGAAGTTTCCATGAAGGACACAGCCCAAGACAGTGTCCAAAATAGGCTTCCTTGCCCCTTATTTTCCTAATGTCAGGGTGGCCTGGACACCCTTCCTGTGACCCAGGAGTGATCAAATAGGCCTGCCGTAATACTGCTCTGCTTCTCCAATTTGAGGCCTACTGACAGTGGGGTTTAGAATCTTTATGTGAATTGGAGTCATGAGAAAACACAAGCACCTCTGGGCTAGCATGTGCAGGGATTTGAAGAAATCATTTGACCCAAAGGATCCCTATTCTCACTTGATGGAGGTCAGGAACCTTACAGTGGAAGGCAAGAGACTTTATGCTCAATGACTCCTCTTTTGGGCATTTCGGTTTTGGATTCACACATGGGATCTTTCTTTATATCGATCAGGTGCTAAGAATCTAAGCCAAAGCCTCACACAGGGCCAAGAGGCTGATTCAGACACACCCCTTTCTAAAGCAATTAGGCAAAGAGCCACAGGTGAGGCACATTCATTTCCATTTGAAAAATGTTTTCTTCCAGCTTCACAAAGGGGTGGCCTGAGGCAAAGAAATTCCTGAAATACAGGGAAATAGAACAAAAGGTAAGCAAAAGGCCCAAAGCACGGTTTTTCCACTGGGACTTTACTGGTCACACTGATATCTGAGTTTTCTTAGTTGCTCGCCATTCCCTTCAGCTATCCAGTACATGGCCATGTCACAGAGCTTGAAGGTGGTACTTCGCTTGGACACAAAACCATGAGCCTATTCTGGAGAGTGGCCAGAATTCAAAAATAAAACCAAACCTTAGGAAAATAGCAGGTGTTGCCCATCGATAAGGGAAGCCACAGTGCATTCATATATTCGGCCGGATGAATGCTGGGAAGCTTTCTACCAGACAGGACACATCCATTCATGCATTCTCTTTTCTAATGTTTACAACCACGGACCCAATGGGATACACAGACATAGAAACACTTGCCTTATCAAATCACTTATTAGAAACAGTTCACTCCAAACCAAACAAACCGCCATTCCTACCTATTCTGAGAACATGAGACAAAAGCACAAACACACACCCACACCCACAAAGCACCTTCTTCCCCCAAGTAGGTCTCTGACTATCCGGAGTGTCCTCTGACTATTGGGCCATACTATGTTCCCCTGAAATTGCCTGCCCTGTTTCAGATCTGGTTTCCTTGGCCAACTCTGTAAAGTTGTCAGGAGGCAGCGGTGATCCACTACCTGCTTTCTCAGGAAAGGCCACTCTTCAGAGCTTTCCTGGCTTTTGGCCATCCTCATATCAGTAGGTACCAACAAAGACTGATTCTGTCCTTGGTAAATCCAAAGAAGTGAGACCACTGCTACTGGGACTGGAATGGGATTTGGGTGCCTGGCTTCCTTGATCCCAAGTTCAGAGAGTTCTATCACCAAGGATGTGAGGTGAGGTCTGAGGTCACTTCCTTCAGGAACTGAATGAGCTCACACCCTTGGCAACCACTTTGTCCTAACAGTTGCTTACAAGGGTCCCCTGAAATGAAGGCTGCCCCTACTTTCTGTGACAGTTTCACAAGTTAGAATGGTATATTAACCATAGGCAACCGGGAACAGCTCTCCACACAGCCTGGTTTGGTCCTTCTTCTCTACATTAAGAAGAGAGAGGATGATTCAGACATATCCCTTCATCCTGACCAGGTTGTTTGCAAGAGAAGATGACTTTTGCTCACTCAGTTCTTTCATAGCTGCCTACAACTTCTCCAGGGATCATTTTTGCATGTACCTTTGAGTTTCTTAGCAATAGGAAGTTCCCCTACATTCCTGTATTGTAAGACCTACTCTGTCCCTGCTCTTCTGTAAAGTTAGATTGAGGGAACAGTGTATGGTTAGGGTTAATAACAGGTTCAATTTGCATTAGGAATCATTCTGCTGGATGAATAATGGTATTGAAAACCTGCGATATTTACAAGAATATATAGGTGAAAATTAAGTATGAAAACAGAAATCTAGGTAAGATTTGAAGCCCAGAAGAGCATTGGGACCTTGATTGTGGTACTGAGCTTTGATTTATTTTCTGCACAGATGTCTCAGATACATCAATATACAATGGCAAAGGTCCCTGTATTTTGGATGATTGATTGTCAAAGAGAACTTCCAGTCAAAAAGGGATAATCAGTAGGATTAGGAAGATAGTCGGTAGGTTTAGAAAGGAGAGTGAGCATAGGATTTGGACCAAAAGTTCTTTAGCTATAGGGTTTCGGGTATAGAGTGAATGTAAATGTCACCACATGTGAAGAGTCAGTCACAATGATGAACTGGGGAAAATATGTAGGAAAGCAGATATCAATAGAGACATTAGGAAATCTGGCAAAGTGTAGTCTGTAGTGAAAGGTTAATAAAATAGGTACTTATCACTTCCTGTTTTCTGAATGCTTAATAAAACACTGTTGAAATCTTGAGAAATGTTTGCTAGTCTTGTTCCCAGAATGTGCTGTCCTCAGCTGCCAAACTGCAGAAAGTAATTCCTCACCCGGTTGCCCACAAACAGCTCACTCGCCCGGATCCATCAATAAGCATCCTGCCCTGCCCTCTCCAAGGAAAGTATATAAGCTCTGCTTAAGCTGTTCTCAGGGCTCTCTGCTCTATTCAAGTGAACTCTGAGCCCCAGCATGCTGGACCCATAATAAACCCTTTGCTTTTGCATGAGACAGTCTCTTGGTGTTTTCTTCCCCGGACGCTTGCCTGACATTTACATATGGAGGTTCCACTGAGATCCAGCAGCGGCAGATGAGAGACCCCAACGGGCTCCTCTCGGGGTATGTAAGGTGCCTCTTTCTAGTTTCAGGTTTCAGGTTAGGGCTTGGCAAATGGCTGTTGATGAAGAGTGTGAGCTCTCTCCGACGGTGGCTGAGAGACATGTCATAGAGCCACAGGCCACGTCACTGGGGGACTCCCCAGAGGACTCGGGAAATCGAGGAACAATAGTCTCCTCGACTCAGTGATATTTTGTTTCAGATTCGGTATTGCCAGCCCATCGGGTTTTGCCGGCTACTCAGTCCTGGTCTCAGTGTTGGACGTCCATTGCCTGTCTTTATTGTATTGTCTTGTCTGTGTCGTGTGTCGTTGCTTTTACTGATTGTTTATCTTTCATTATGGGATAGAGCACTTCAATGCCTCTTTTGCTGACCCTTGATCATTGCACCAAAGTCCGCTTAAGGGCTCAGAATCTTTCTTTTTCAGTTAAACGCTGGACCTGGCAGACTCTCTGTGCCTCAGAATGGCCCACCTTTGGATTCAGATGGCCCCTAGAAGGATCTTTCTACTTCCCACTAATTTAAAAAGTCAGAGATATTGACTTTCAGCCAGCACCACATAGACATCAGGATCAAGAGACATATATCTTAACTTTGCAGGACCTCTGCAATTCTCCTCCTCCATGTGTGAAGCTTTTCCTTGCCCCTGCCCCCGCTCCTACTCTTTCTGTCATGCTCTCTCAAACCTTCTGCTTCTCCTCCTCCTTCAACCTCTGTTCTCCCTGAGTCACAAGATTTGACTCTACTGGACTCTCGTTCTACTACTTATTCCCTGCCCTCGTCCCCCAACCCCCAACACCTTCTAAGTAATTCCCCTGCTGCTGTCTCAGCCTCTCCGCCATTGGAGGAAGCTAAGCGAGCCAAGCGCACTCCAGATAACTCCCCTGTGGAAAACACAGCCCCTCCTTTCCTGGAGGTTGCTGGCCCGGCTAAAGGAATTTGCCGGCGTTGAAGGATTGAAATCCCTGGAACTCACGTGATGCTCCCTCTCCATTTCTAAGGAACAATGATTGATGACAACCATGGGGGAAAAATGCAAGCCTACCGGTATTTACCTTTCTCCTCTTCAGACCTAAATAACTGGAAAAATAACAATCCCCCTTTTACCGAGGACCCCACCTAGGTCTCAGGTGTGGTTGAGTCATTGATGTTTTCACACCAGCCTACTTGGGATGACTGCCAACAACTCCTAGGGACTCTCTTCATGACAGAGGAACAAAAGAGAATCTTCCTGGATTCTAGAAAAAAATATTCTCGGACCAGATGGGTGACCGACAAAACTTCCCAACATATGCAAAGCCACCTTTCCCTTGCACCGACCCAACTGGGACCCCAAAACCTGTAAAGGTAATGAGCATCCTTCCTCTTATTGCCGGGCTCTAATAGTGGGTATCTTAGTGGC
Organism: Callospermophilus lateralis; assembly: GCF_048772815.1. Taxonomy (NCBI): domain Eukaryota; kingdom Metazoa; phylum Chordata; class Mammalia; order Rodentia; family Sciuridae; genus Callospermophilus; species Callospermophilus lateralis. The sequence continues at coordinate 220,340 of NW_027510453.1, read as the reverse complement.
CGCTAGGCGACCAACTATTTTGGCCAAGGTAAGAGAGATTATTCAAGGGACTGATGAATGTCCCTCCATGTTCCTACAGAGAATTATGGAGGCATATAGCATATTTAATCCTTTCGATCCTCAGGGAGAGAATCAAAAGGCATCTGTCATGGTGGCCTTTATTGGGCAAGCTGTTCTGGATATTAAAAGACAGTTACAATGCTTAGATGGATTACAAGATATGACTTTGAGAGGTTTAGTCAGAGAAGCCAAGAAGGTATACTAAGAGAGAAAGGGAGGATAAAAGAAACAAAAGACAGACTAAGGCATTGACTAAGATCCTGGTCACAACAACAAATAGACCAGAAATTAAGAAACATGGAGACAGGAAGGGACACCGGGGCCCACACAAGAGGCCACCCCTGGCCTCAATTCAATGTGCCTACTCTAAAAAAAAGGACACTGGGCTAAAGAGTGCCCTAGAAAGAGACAGCCAGGCCAGCTGGACATTCTGACTCTGTAGGATTACTAAGAAAGTCGGGGCTCAGATCCTCTCCCCGAGCTCAGGGTAACTTTTGAAGTGGAGGGGACCCCAGTATACTTTGAAGTGGATACAGGGGCAAGATATTCTGCCTTTAAGGCCCCATTGGAACCTCTATCAAATAAAAGGTCTCTAATTCAAGGGGCTAATGGCAGTCAATATCGGGCTTGGACAACTAAGAGGACCATGGACCAGGGGAAAGGAAAAATCCATCACTCATTCCTAGTAATCCCAGAATGCACTGCCCCATTGATTGGCAGAGATCTCCTCACAAAGCTCTGGGCCAAAATAACTTTTTACCCTGAAGGCCCCCAAGTGGAATTTCTAAATCCTTCAGTAAAAACTCCTATAATCACGGCTCTAACTATGTGAGTAGAAAATGTACATCAAATCACTCACCTTGGTTCAAAGAAACTGCATTCATATCTGAAGGATAAAGAACAGAGTTTTCCATTAACCAACTCACAGTGAAAGGAAACAACTGAATGGATAACAAAAGCCTGTTGGGTCCATCAATTGGTTAATTCTTACCCTTCCAAGCTTCCTGCAGGAAAGCACCTACGAGGAACCAGACCAGGACAATTCTGGGAAGTGGACTTTACTGAAATTAAGCCAGCAAGGAATGGACTTAAATATCTCCTAGTCTTTGTAGATACATTTTCAGGATGGATTGAAGCCTTCCCCCCCACCAAAAAAAGAAAAGAAAAGAAAAAAAATGAAACAGCGCAAATGGTGGTCAAGAAGATCCTGGAAGATATTTTTCCAAGGTACGGCCTGCCTAAAGTAATAGGGTCTGATAATGGACCGGCATTCGTGGCCCAGGTAACTCAGAGGTTAGCAAGGACCCTGGGGATTAATTGGAAATTACATTGTGTTTACAGACCCCCGAGTTCACAACAGGTAGAAAGAATGAATAGAACCATTAAAGAGACCATAACGAAATTAAACTTAGAGACCGGCATAAAAGATTGGACTATGCTCCTGCTTTATGTACTGTTTCATGCAAGAAATACTCAATCTATTTCTTTGTGTAACCTCACACCCTGTGAAATTCTCTATGGTGTCCCTCCTCCAGTAAGGGACCTACCCCAACTCTAAGACCTAACGATTCCTTCCACACCCCCTTGCTTAACAGACTTAAAGCTCTTGAAAGAACTCAGGGATACCTGTGAAAACAGATGGCCACTGCCTACCAACCTAGGGGATGAGGGGACTCTACAGCGATATCAAGTAGAGACTTCGTCTATGTAAGACGACATCTGGTGTCATCCCTGGAACTCCGCTGAAAAGGACCATACCAGGTGCTACTTATAACACCTACAGGGTAAAGGAAGTCAAAATCACTTCCTGGATCCCTACCTCTCATCTCAAGCCTGTGCCCTGTCCAGACTCTGGCTGGAAACTGGAAAAGACTGGAAACCCTTTCAAATTGTGGATTCGCTGTGTGGATAAGGCTATAGACTCTCCCCTTGACCACCAGTAGTCCTAACCCTCATAAGCCTGTTCAGCAGCGATGGCTGATCACAAATCCTACTGGAACGGAAGTATGGTCTATCTTGCATACAGCCCGCTTAGGGACCTGGTGGCCATCTCTCCAGCCAGACATTTGTCAGCTGCGTATAGGTCTTCCCGATTGGGATATCCCTAATGAAGAGGATCCCACTAAAATTCCATTAAATTCCTTCCATACCATAGATAATGGAAACAAACATTATTGATGTAGGGACACGCGAGCCAGATGCTGGTTGGCTAGCCTAGATTACTATGTTTGCCCAGTGAACTATCAAAGCCACAAACAGTCAAGGCTGTTTGCGGGGAACGCTGACATCTTCTGTAAGTCATGGGGATGTGAGCATACAGGGACTGCCACATGGAACCCAAACTACTCATGAAATTCTCTACACAGCATTGGCCATATTACCAATTAGACAACCAAAACCGATGGCCCCCAGAGGGGTCTCTAGATCCTCAAATTCTGTGTGACCTTTTTTACTTCTGCAAGTGCTCAAAAGGGTGAAAGGAGATTCCTCTATGTGGAGGCCTTTTCTCTCCTTTGCTCACATCGTGAACTATGCTTCTCCAATACATGCTCACCCTCAGCCGTCTGCTCTAGACTCTCTGTTGTCACTCCCACCTCATCAACTTGATTTCTCCCCTCCAATTACTATATTAAAAACCCAAACCTCCAGCGTTTCTCAGACCATTGCCCCCTTGCTGAGGTAGCAGGTACTGAGGTAACCCTCCACTCACTCACTCCTCTCTTCTCCTGTCAGTGCCCACACTGGGTCCCACCAGGTCCTCTTACCAGCTAACCCAAAGCTCAAACCAGCTGAGAAGAGCCCTCAGACCCCTATCCAAGATGTAATGAAAATGGCCTTTAAAGTTGCTTTGCCATCACTGAAAACAGGTTACTAAGAATTTAAAGTCCCTTACAGGCTTTTTGGGGTACTCACTCCCATCTCCCGCTCTGTTCTACCCGTTCTACTACTCATGTTTTTGTTGCTAGGAAGATCTCAAAACCCTTTTCCATTATTTTTTTACATCTCTCCTTCCTCATTCTCAGATCCAAAGAGCTGCTCTCAGCCCTGCATTCCCCGTCTTCCCCCTCTGTACCAGGCCCACAGGAAAGTCTTAACTGACCTTATCCAGAAGTTTTTACCATGGCTAACTTTAGGACTTTCAGCAAAAGAGTCCCTATAAAAGAGTTCAGTGTACATAAACTTCCTCTTTTTGTGTTGCCCTGGTCTACCTGGCAACTGGCTGAAAAAAATCAGCACTCCTGAGCTAGACACACCCTTACTAGTTTTTCACAACATATGTGATCAAGGCTTCTGTCCTTTAGCTGGGGCTTCATAGAGATGGCTACATTGCTAAGATGAATAAGTTACAAACTGGGCTCCATGGAAACAGCTGGCAGGGGGAAAAAAAGGGAAAAAAAAGCTCTCCCCCACCCAGGTGTCCTTGAAAATTTAACTTGCCAAGAACTGAGGAAAAATCAGAAACAAAAACTGCTCTTTGTGAACTTCTGCAGACTGTGAACTTCAGAGCCCCTTCCCTTACATGTTGGGTACAAAATTCTGAAACTACCTAAACTTGGGTTTCAGGGGATTAATTGATTACAACAGGAGCAATGCCCTCTGAATCTGGTTGCAACCAAATATGACTGTTTCCTTGTCTTTGGTGCTATCTTAGGTGCCTTGCCTTGTCCGTCCCTACAACAATATAATTCTATATACTTAAACGTTGTTTATGTTTTTATGAAATGGTCAACAGAAGTGATTAATTGTGTAATGGTGCAGATGTTTCCCAGAGTGCTCTATTATGACGCAGGTTCATTGGAAGATCAAATAGAGGGGCATACAACCCGGTTCAGTTGGGAACATATATCTCTGACCTTAGCCATTCTATTATGAATAGGAGTTGCTGCCTGGGTTCGCACAGGAACCACTGCCCTGGTCCATGGGACACAACAAATGACCCAATTAGAAGAAGCAATAGATCAAAACTTAAAGATATTAGAAAATTCCATCACAACTTTGCAGGAATCTTTTACCTCTCTCTTTGAAGTTGTTTTACAGAAAAGTCGAGGTTTGGACCTCCATTTCATGAGAGAAGGGAGCCTTTGTGCTGCATTGAGGAAAGAATGTTTTTTTTTTTTTTTTTATGTCGACCATACTGGAGTTGTAACAAACCCTATGAGTAAATTAAAAAGATGCCTTGAAGAGCATCAAAGAGAGATAGAGACCCAAAATTGGTGGTTTGAGTCTTGGTTTACACAGTCCCACTGGTTAACTACGTTTTAATCAACCCTGGCCGGTCCAATAATAATCCTCATTTTATTGCTTACTATAAAACCCTGTTTCTCAACCATGTAATTTCTTTTCTCCAAGCTCAAATTGGACAAGTTAAACTTATGTTAATACCCCACTAGCATACATAAAATGTGACACCCCCCAACAATCACTTTTATGATTAAAAGTAGCCAGAAGAAGAAGTGGGGAATGAAATGTTAATAAAATATGTACTTGTCACTTCCTGTTTTTCTGTATGCTTAACAAAACACTGTTGAAATGTTGAGAAATGTTTCCTAATCTTGTTCCCAGAATGTGCTGTCCCCAACTGCCAAACTGCAGAATGTACTCCCTCACGCGTTTACACACAAACCGCTAACTCCCCCTGACCCATCAATAAACTTCCCTCCCTGCCCTCTCCAAGAAAATTATATAAGTTCTGCTTAAGATGTTCTCAGGGCTCTCTGCTCTATTCAAGTGAGCTCTAAGCCCCAGCATTCTGGACCCCAAATAAACCCTTTCTGTTGCATGAGATAGTCTCTTGGTGGTCTCATCCTCTGACACTCGCCCTACATTTACTTGGATGATTGAATGTAGATGAGAACATCCATTCAAAAGTGATAGTCGGTAAAATTAGGAAGATAGTCGGTAGGTTTAGGAAGAAGAGTGAGTATAAAATTTGGAACAAAAGTTCTTTAGCAATAGGGTTTCGGTTACAGAGTGAATGTAAATGTCAACACAAGTGAAGAGTCAGTCACAATGATGAATTGGAGAAAATATGTTGGAATGCAGATATCAATACACACATTACAAAATCAGGAAAAGTATAAAGTCAGTGATAGGATTAGACATTTTCAACAGGGTTGAGTTTGAATATATAATCTTAGGAAGAAACGAATATGTAGTCATCAATAGGATTGATATTTGAGAGCAATAGGCAAATTGGACATTGATGTTTTTAGTAATCCATGTTCACTTTCCATTTAGGCTTTGGTACAAATATAAGTTTGACCTTTGAATTTTGTGTGCAGAATATTACTGTGATAACATGTATATATAGATCGGGTGACATAAGTATTTCTTCCACCATTTTTGGGAGCAATATTTTGAAGACTTATAAATTAGTATTTGGGGTACAAACAGGTGTACCCGGTGTCTATGAATATAGAGATAATGCATGAATAGACCAACTGTGAATAAGTAATATAACTGGTTCCACTTTAAATGGTGGATTGAATTGATATCTGAAAATATAAAAAATCGTATATTGATATACAATCATTCATTCCAACAAGTTATACATCAATGTTAATATTAGGGTTATGGTTTATCATGAAGGGTGTGTGAGTTTTGCTTCAATGTGATTATAAAAATCGAAAATAATGTGTTTGTAAAAAAGAATCTTGAGAAGACCAGTCAAGAAATATGGAAGAATACATGTGTTCTAAAGTAGGAAGTGATTGAAAGTGAAAAAACGCCTATAATTTTGTGATCTTTTTGATGAAATATATATCCTATGATGTGCATAAACTGAAGAAATAGTAATGTACCAGTGTTGAATTAAAATGAACATCAAAATACACATCATGTTCCATATGAATCTTCTTGCATTGAGGTTAAACTGGGTCAGTTACTCTAGATATATTAGGATTTGTATGCAACATTCACTGAAGTTAGTTTTCAGTACTAAAAACAAAAAAGTATTTCAGGTGGATGAATATTTCTGAGAATAATATTTAGAAAAGATGATCATAAATCCACATACATGAATATGAATGAATTAAGGGAGTGTATATTAAGATACAAATATTTCATATTTTGAAAAATCTGGAGAATGTGTGTATGTATATATATATATATATATATATATATATATATATATATATATATATATATATATATATATACACACACACACACACACATATATATACATACAAACACACATATATATACATACACACACACATTAAAAACTAGCAATATATATGCTATTCGAAATTCATCATGATATATATCATTCACAGATCTAAAAATATTCATTTTACTGAACATGGATTTATATATAATGTTGTAAAACTAGGAAGCTCACCCATTGGTTATATTTTCAGTTCCAACAGCGTTTAGGAGGAGTGATCTTCTCTCACAATTTGTATCTGCCAAGTCGTTCACCTCACAAGAATGTAGGTGTGGTACCAGGTAGGATTCTATATGTGTTTATTGCTGTTGCATTGGGAGTTTAGTAATTGCTTCATGGAATCCAAGGAGTTCAACTGGGACACAGTGCTGGAGCGAGTTCTCTCAGGTGTGGTGCGTTAGGGTATGCAGGAGAATGCACCAACCAGGCTTCTATCCCACATAACTTGCCCCCTTAAACATAGCAACCTGATTGTAAACATTGCCCTGAAACGTCACCATATAACAAGATGCCTTTGCATAGGAGGGTCTGCTGATTGCACCATGTCAGTCACAAGCCATTTGGAAGCCAATGGCAGATCCACATGGCCCCACCACAGATGTTTTTTCACACACCTGCCAACCACTACTCTAGGACAACTACTCAGCAGGCTCCAACTTATTTTCATGAAACCCAATCAATCAAGGCACTGTCTGGTACACTCATGATCAGCAACAGAATATCCAATGGTTCTCCAGTGCCACCTGGTCATGGGAAATTGAAAATTTTCATGGTATTTATCTAGCCATTTTTCACGGATGAAGTTGGATGCACTGTGGGTTTCAATTCATTCAGGAACCATTAAATGTTGAGGAAACTCATTTCAATGTAAGTTCTGGAGAATTCTCACAGGCAAGGCTTCCCAAAGAGTGGCCAAAAGGTCACATGAAGCCAGGGCCATTGAGGTCTAAAATGTGATGTCATTGTCTGTTTTGACTCTCTACAATGGCTTCCAAGTCTTTCAGAATAAAATCATGTGATATCCTGGTTGAGATCAGAGTGCCCTGTGGAAAGCTACCCTGGGCCTTCATCTCAGTTTCCAAGGATGACTCTCATGCGTGGCTTCCTCAAATCCCAACACAATTCATAGCAATACTTCTCTGTGGTGAGTTCCAGAACTCAGTCTCTAAGGGGAATCACACCAGAGTTCAAGCCCAGGTGGACCCAGTCATCTCTTCCAACTGCCACACAAATGACCACAATAAAACCGAAATTCTCCCACATGGTCCTCATCTTCTTCCATATTGACACTCATCATAACCTCTGGCTGGAGGTGTCCATGAGGGACGCAGCCCAAGACAGTGTCCAAAATAAGCTCTGTTGCTCCTCATTTGCCTAAATTCAGGGTGGCCTGGACACCCTTCCTTTGTACCAGGAGTGATCCAAAAGGCCTGCCTGTCATACTGCTTCACTTTTCCCATTTGAGGCCTATTGAGTGTCGCTTAAAGATACTTTATGTGAATTGGAGTGATGAGAAAACCTAAGCACCTACGGGATAGCCTCAGAAGGGCTTTGACGAACTCATCTGACCCAAATGATCCCTATTCTCACTTGATGGAATTCAGGAACCTTACAGAGGAAGGCAGAAGACTTCATCCACAATTACAGCTCTTTTGCCATTTTTGATTTGGATGCACACATGGGATCTTTCTTTAGATCCATCAGGTGCTGAGAATCTAAGTCAAAGAATCACACTGGGCCAAGAGGCTGATTCAGACACAACTCTTTCCAAATCAATTAAGTAAAGAGCCAAAGGTGAAGCCTATTTATTTCCATTTGAAAACTATTTTCTTCAGGATTCACAAAGGGGTGGTGTGAGACAAAGACTTCCTGACTCTCAGGGCAACAGAACAATAGGCAAGCAAATGGCCCAAAGCAGGGTTTCTCCACTGAGACTTTCCTGGTCAACTGATATCTGAGTTTTCTCAGATGCTCGTCATTTCCTTCAGCTATCCAGAACATTGCCTTGTCACAGAGCTTGGGTGTGGTACATAACTTAGACACAAAACCATGAGCCTATTCTGGAGAGTGTCCAGAATTCTGGAGAAAAACAGCAACTTAAGAAGGTAGCAGGTATTGCCCATTAATAAGGCAATCCACAGTCCATTCATAAAATGGGCAGGATGAATGCTGGGAAGCTTTCTACTAGACAGGACATATCCATTGATGCATTCTCTTTTCTAATGTCTACAACCACGGACACAGTGTGATACACAGACCCAGAAACACTTGCCTTGTTAAACGACTTACTAAAAACAGTTCACTCCAAACCAAACAAACTGACTTTTCTTCCTATTCTCAGAACATGAGACAAAACCACAAACCCACACCCACACCGACAATGACACCTTCTTCCCCCAAATAGGTATGAGACTATCCGGAGTATCCTCTGACTGGTGGGCCATATTATGTTCCCCCGAAATGTCCTGTCCTGTCTCAGATCTGGTCTCCTTGGCCAACTCTGTGAAGTTGTCAGGAGCCAGGAGTGAGCCACTACCTGCTTTTCCAGGAAAAACCCCTCTTCCAAGCTTTCTAGGCATTTGGCTTCCTCACCTTAGTAGGTACCAAGAAAGACTGATTCTGTCCTTGGTAAATCCAAACAAGTGAGACCACTGGGACTGGGACTGGATCTGGGTGCCTGGCGTCCTGGATCCCATGTTCAGAGAGTTCCATCAATAAGGAAGTGCTTTGAGGTCATTTCCTTCAGGAACTGAATGAGATCACTGCCTCGGCAACCACTTTGTCCTAAGAGTTTCTTCCAACGGTCCCATGAGATGGAGGCTGCTCCTACTTCCTGTGACACTTTCACAAGTTAGAATGATATATCAACCATAGGGAACCAGGAACAGCTCTCCACACAGTCTTGGTTTGGTCCATCTTCTCTACATTAAGATGAGAGAGGCTGATTCAGAAACATCCCTTCATCCTGACCAGGTTGTTTGCAATGGAAGATACCTTTTGCTCTCTCAGGTCCTTCATACCTGCCTACATCTTCTCCAGGGATCATTTCTGCATGGAGCTTTGAGGTTCTCAGCAGATGGAAGATCCACTACATTCCTGTATTGTAAGATCAACACTGTCCCTGCTCTTCTGTAAACATGTTATTAACACAAACAGTGTATGGTTAGTGTTAATAACATGTTCCATTTGGGTTAGGAATTATTCTGCTGCATGAATAATGGTATTGGAAACTTGTGATTATTTTAAGAATATAGAGATGAAATATAGGTATGAAAAAAGAAATCTAAGTAAGATTTGAAGCCCAGAAGGGCATTGGGCCCTTAATTGTGATACTTAGCGTTGAATTACATTCTGCACCGATGTCTCAGATAAATCAATATACAATAGCATAAGACTTTGTACCTTGAATGATTGAATGTAGAAGAGAACATCCAGTCAAAAAGGGATACTCGGTAGGATTAAGAAGATAGTTAGTATGTTTAGGAAGAAGAGTGAGTATAGGATTTGGAACAAAAGTTCTTTAGCAATAGGTTATTTATTAGGGTGTGAATGTAAATGTCAGCACATGTGAAGAGTCAGTCACAATGATGAACTGGGGAATATATGTAGGAAAGCAGATAGCAATAGAGACATAATGAAATCAGGCAAAGTATAAAGTGAGGGATAGGATTAGACATTTTCAATTGGGTTGAGTTTGAATATATAATTTTAAAAAGAAACACATATGTAGTCACCAATAGGATTGACATTTGAGAGCATTAGGGAACCTGGACATGGATGTTTTTAGTAATCCATGTTTTCTTTCTATTTGGGCTTTTATACAATCATAAGTGTGACCTTTGCATTTTGTGTCCAGAATATTTCTGTGATTAAATGTATATAAAGATCAGGTGACATGAGTCCACATCCACCAATTCAGGGAGCAATATTTTGAAAACGTATAAATTAGTATTGGGGGTACAAAGAGGTGTACACTGTGTCTATGAATATAGAGATAATGCATGAATAGACCATAGTGTGAATAAATAATATAACTGGTTCCACTTTAAATAATGGATAGAATTGATATCTGAAAAGATATAAGAAATCTTATATTGACATACAATCATTCATTCAAACCAGTTATACATCTAATGGTAATATCAGAGTGATAATTAATATGAATGGTATGTGAGTTTTGCTTCAAAAGTGATTATGAAAATCAAAATTAATGTGTTTGGTATAAAATCTCATGAAAAGACCAGTCAAGAAACTTAGAGGAATACATGTGTTCTGAAGCAGGAAGTGATTGAAAGTGAAACAAATGCCTATAAATTTTTGAACTTGTGGATGAAATGATATATCCTATGATGTCCATAAACTGAAAAAATAATAATGTACCAATATTGAATAAAAATAAACTTCAAAATACACATCATGTCCCGTAGGATTCTACTTGCATTGATGTTAAACTGATTCAGTTACTGTGGAAATATTAGGATTTGTAAGCTCCATTCACTGAAGTTAGTTTTCAGTACTAGGAAATAAATATGTATTTCAGGCGGATGAATATTTCTGAGAATTATCTTGTGAAAAGTTGATTATAAACCACATATAGAAACATGAGTGAATTTAGGGAGTGTATAATAAGACATATATATTTCATATTTTGAAAAATCTGGACAGTATATATATATATATATAGATAGATAGATAGATAGATAGATAGACACACACAGACATTATAATGTAGCAATATAAATGCTAATCGAAATTCACCGTGTAATACTTATCATCCACATATCCAAAAATATTCATTTTACTGAACATCGATTTATATATAATGTTGTTCATCTAGGAAATTCACCAATAGGTTTAATTTTCAGTTCCATCATTATTTAGGGGGAGTGATATCTTATCACAATATGTATCTTTCAAAATCAGCGAGCTTCCAAAAATGTACTTGTGATACCAGGTAGGATTCTAAATATGCATAAAAAATACATGTGATGAATAGGCTACAGAGAATGGGAGACAGAAATTTACATATGTGTTAACTTTAAAAACACATGGAGAACTATTACAATGAAAAGTTTACTAGATTTATAACACATACCCTTGATAAAGCAGAAGGGAAGTCCAAGTATACACCATGCCTCCTATGAACGGCCTGTATTTCTATTCTGTTAGGTTTCTTGTTCTCCATCATATTAGGATTAGTAGTCAGAGTCTAGTAGGTTATGGGTTAATGTCAGGGATTCAGTATTTCAAATGGAATATATGAAAATGAATCTAATGTGTATGCAAATATGTGCTACACAAAAATCATCTCACTCTCATCCAGAACAATGCCTTGACATAACCTTCGCCCCAATTAAGACACAATTAGTGGAGAAGAGTTAGAAAATATGTGAATACGTATGTGGAAATGAAAATGCTCAGGAGTTCACAGCCTTGGAGGCGGTAGAGAAATTTCCAAAAGTATGGGATAGGGTAAATACTCCACAAATATGGAGTTCTGCTGGCCTAATGACTCTTTGAGAAACTGCCTTTGAAGTTGGGACCTTGTAATATATGTTGTTGTCAGGAGCTTCAGCTTCCTTTGTAGTGAGACAATCAAAGCTGGATCTGCATATATGTGACCTGAAGGACATAGTTTCTTATTTTCTAGTGAACATGAGGCAGCAGTTCTGAATTCCCTCATTGTAGGTAAACTGTGGCCACTGGGAGCTAAGTGTCTCCTCGTGTGGACTGGGAAGCCATTTGGTCATCCTCCACTTTTCCTGGTGATTCTTACTGCTGCACTGGGAGTTTGGTATTGGCATCAGTAAATACCATGAGTTCAACGGGGACACAGTGCTGGAGGGAGTACTCTCACGTGTGGTGGGTCAGGGTGTGCAGGAGAATGCCCCAACCAGGCTTCTATTCAACAAAGCTTGCCTCCTTGTCTGCAGCAACACAATCCTGAACATTGCCCTAAAACCTCTCAATGTAACAAGATGCCTTAACATATAAGGGTCTGCTGGCTGCACCATGTCAGTCACAAGGCATTTGGAAGCCAATGGCAGATCCATGTGGCCCCATCACAGATGTTTTATCATACACCTGCAAACCACTGCTCTAGGCCCACTACTAAGCAGGTTCCAACGTACTGGCACCTTTGTTCTACACCATTTTCATGAAACCCAGTAAATCAAGGCATTGTCTGGTACACTCATGATCAGCAACAGAACATCCAAAGATTCTCCAGTGCCACCTGCTCTTGGGAATTTCAAATATTCCATGGTATTTATCTAGCCATTTTTCAAGGATGAAGTTGGTGTCACTGTGGGTTTCAATTCATTCAGGAACCATTAAATGGTGAGGAAGCTCATTTCAATGAAAGCTCAGGAGAACTCTCACAGGCAAGTCTTCCCAAAGAGTGGCCAAAAGGTCAAATGAAGCCTGGCCCATTGAGGTCTACAATGTGAGTTCCATGTGTGATTTGACTCTCAAGTATGGCTGCCAAGTTTTTCAGAATAAAATCATGTGATATCCTAGCTGAGATTCCCAGTGCTCTGTGGAAAGCCATCCTGGGCCTAAATCTCAGTCTCCAAGGGCAATTCTCATGCGTGGCCTTCTAATATCCCAACAGAATTCATGGTAATACTTCTCTGAGTTCAGTTCCAAAACTCAGTCTCTAAGGGGAATCACACCATAGTTCAAGCCCAGGTTGACCCAGGAATCTCTTCCTACTGCCACACAACTGACCACAATTAATACCAAAACACTCCCACATGGCCCTCATCTTCTTTTATATAGACACTCATCATAACCCCTGGGTTGAGGTTTCCATGAGGGGTGCATACCAAGACAGTGCCCAAAATAATCTCCCTTGCCTCTAATTTGCCTAAAGTCAGGGTGGCCTGGAAACCCTTCCTGTTAACCAGGAATGATCAAATAGGCCTGCCATTAATACTGATCTACTTCTCCAAATAATCACACTGGGAAAATATGCTGATTAAGACACATCTCTTTACAAAGCAATAAAACAAAGAGCCACAGGTGATGCTTATTCATTTCCATTTGAAAACTCTTTTCTTCAGGATTCACAAAGGGGTGGCCTAAGGCAAAGACCTTCTAGATATTCACAGCACCAGAACCATAGGTAAGCAAAATTCCCAAAGCAGGGTTTCTCCACATAGTCTTTACTGTTCACACTGATATCTGAGTTTCCTGAGATGCTCCCATTTCCTTCAGCTCTCCAGTACATGGCCATGTCACAGAGCTTGGAGGTGGTACATATCTTGGACAGAAAACCATGAGCCTATTCCGGAGAGTGGCCAGAATTCAGGAATAAAACAGGAAATTAGGAAGTTAGTCATTGCTACCCATCCATAAGGAAAGCTGCAGTCCAATCATGAATCGGGCAGTATGAATTTTGGGAAGCATTGTACTAGACAGGACACATTCATTGATGCATTATGTTTTCTAATGTCTACAACTACAAACACAGTAGGATACACAGACATAGAAACACTTGCCTTGTCAAACGACTTACTAGAAACAGTCCACTTCAAATCAAACAAACTGCCTTTCCTACCAATTCTCAGAACATGAGACAAAACAACAAACTCACACCCACAACAACATAGGACTTTCTTCCCCCAAGTAGGTCTTTGACTCTCGGAATTTCCTCTGACTGTTGTACCATACTATGTTCCCCCAAAATGCCCTGTACTGTCTCAGAGCTGGAATTTTTGGCCAACTCTTTGAAGTTGTCAGGAGCCAGCTTTGAGCCACTATCTTCTTTCTCAGGGAAGGCCACTCTCCAAAGCTCTCCTGGCATTTGGCCATTCTCAAATCAGTAGGTACCAAGAAAGACTGATTCTGTCCTTGGTAAAACCAAACAAGTGAGCCCACTGGGACTGGGTCTGGGACTGGTTCTGTGTGCCTGGCTTCCGGGATTCCAAGTTCAGAGTGTTCCAAGACCAAGGAAGTGAGATAGGTCACTTCCGTTCGGAACTGAATGAGGTCACTGGTTTGGCAACCACTTTGTCCTAACAGTTCCTTCAAAGGGTCCCATGAGATGGAGGCTGCCCCTACTTTCTGTGACACTTTCACAACTTAGAATGGTATATCAACCATAGGCACCCAGGAACAGCTCTCACACAGAACTGGTTTGGTCCATCTTCTCTACATTAAGAAGAGAGAGCCTGATTCACACACATCCCTTCATCCTAACCAGGTTGTTTGCGTTACAAGATGACTTTTGCCCTCTCAGGTCCTTTATAGCTGCCTTCATCTTCCCCAGGGATAATTTCTGCATGGACCTTTGAGGTTCTCAGCGGGTGGAAGATCCCCTATATTCCTCTATATTAAGACCAACTCTGTCCCTGTTCTTCTATAAAGTTAGATTGAGGGAACAATGTATGATTAGGGTTAATAACATGTTCGATTTGAGTTAGGAATCATTCTGCTGGATGAATAATGGTATTGGGAACCTGGGATATTTATAAGAATATAGATGTGAAATATAAGTATGAAAACAGAAATCTAGGTAAGATTTTAAGCCCAGAAGGGCATTGGGTCCTTGATTGGAATACTTAGCATTGAATTTCGTTCGCACAGATGTCTCAGATAAATCAATATACAATGGCATATCACCTTGTACCCTGGATGATTGAATGTAGAAGAGTTCATCCAGTCAAAAAGGGATAGTTGTTAGGATTAGGAAGATAGTCGGTCTGTTTCGGAAGAAGAGTGAGTATAGGATTTGGACCAAAAGTTCAATAGCCCTAGGTTTTCGGTTAGAGATGAATGTAAATTTCAGCACATGTGGAGAGTCAGTCACAATGATGAACTGGGAAAATTATGTAGGAAATCAGATATCAATACACACATTATGAAACCAGGCAAAGTATAAAGTGAATGATAGGATTAGACATTATCAATAAGGTTGAGTTTCAATATATGATCTTAGGAAGAAACAAATATGTAGTCACCAATATGATTGACATTGGAGAGCATAAGGCAACCTGGACATAAATGTTTTTAGTAATCCAGGATCACTTTCCATCTAGGATTTGCTACAATCAGAAGTGTGACCTTTGCATTTTGTGATCAGAATATTACTTTGATAAAATGTATATGTAGATCAGGTGACATGAGTATTTCTTCTAACATTTCTTGGAGCAATATTTTGAAGAGATATAACTTAGTATTGGGGGTACACAGAGTTGTACCCTGTGTCTATGAATGTAGAAGAAATGCATGAATTGACAATACTGTGAATAAATAATATACTGTTTCCACTTTAAATCATGGATTGAATTGATATCTGAAAATACGTAAGAAATCTTATATTGATATACAATCATTCATTCCAACGAGTTATACATCTAATGGTAATATTAGGGTTATGTTTTATCATGAAGGGTGTGTGAGTTTAGCTTCAAAAGTTATTATGGAAATGGAAAATAATGTGTGTGGAAAGAAATCTCATAAAAAGATGAGTCAAGAAATATAGAGGAATTCATATGTTCTGAAGCAGGATTTGATGGTAAGTATAAAAAAAGCCTATAAATTTCCTAACTTGTGGATGAAATATATATCCTATGATGTGCAAAAACTGAAAAAATAGTAATGCACCAGTGTTGAATGAAAATGAACGTCAAAATACACATCATATCCCATAGGAATCTACTTGCATTGATGCTAAACTGGGTCAGTTACTGTAGAAATATTATGATTTGTATGCACTATTCACTGAAGTTAGTTTTCAGTAGTAGGAAACAAATACGTATTTCAAGTGGATGAATTTTTATGAGAATAATCTTGTGAAATGTTGACTATAAATTTACATATATGAACACGAATGAATTTAGGGAGTGTATAATAAGAAACATATATTTCATATTTTGAAAAATCTTGAGAGTGTATATATATATATAGATATGTGTGTGTGTGTGTGCATTTATGTATATATATATATATATATATATATATATATATAACACACACACACACACACACACACACAGAGACACTAAAATGTATCAATATGCATGCCAATCAAAATTCACTATGAAACATATATCATCCACAGATCCAAAAATAATCATTTTACTGAACATGGATTTATGTATAATATTGTTCAACTAGGAAGTTCACCCATAGGTTGAATTTTAAGTTCCAACAGCGTTTAGGAGGAGTGATCTCTTCCCATGATTTGTATCTCCCAAGACAGCCAAACTCACAAGGATGTACGTGTGATACCAGTTATGTTTCTATATTTGCATATAAAAATACATGTGCTGAACAGGCTACAGAGAAAGGGAGACAGAAATTCACATATTTGTTAACTTTAAAAACACATGGAGATCTATTTCAATTAAAAATTGACTAGATTTAAAACACCTACACTTTATCATGCAAAAGGAAAGTCCAACTATACACCATGCCTTCTCTGAACTGCTTTCATTTCCATTCTGTTTGGTTATTTTTGTCCATCATTTTAGGATTAGTAGTCAGAGTCTATTAGGGTATGGGTTAGTGTCAGGAATTCAGTAATTCGAATGGAAAATAGGAAAATGAATCCAATGTGTATGCAAATATGTGCTACACAAAAATATTCCCACTCTCATCCAGAACATTGCCTTTACATTACCTTTGCCCCAAATAAGACACGATTAGAGAAGAAGAGTTAGGAAATCTGTGAATACATATCTGAAATGGAAAATATTCAGGAGTTCACAATATTGGATGTGGTAGAGGAGTTGTCAAAAGTAAGGGACAGGGTAAACACTTCACAAACATGGAGCTCATTGAGCCTAAAGACTCTTGAGAAACTGCCTCTGAGGTTGGGCACTTGAAATATATGTTGTTGTCAGGAATTTTAGCATCCTTTCTAGTGAGACCAACAAAGGTGGGTCTGATCTCTGTGACCTGGAGGATATGTTTTTTTTTTTTTATTTTCCAATGAACATGAGGAAGCAGTGCTGAATTCTCTCTTTGTAGGTAAACTGTGGCCACTGGGGTCTAAGTGTCTCCCCATGTGGACTGTGAAGCCATTTGATCATCTTCCACTTTTCGAGGTGTTTCTTGCTTCTGCATGGTGAATTTGGTATTTGCTTCAGGAAATACAAGGAGTTCAACAGGTACCAGTTATGGAGGGAGTTCTGTCACGTGTGGTGGGTCAAGGTCTGCAGGAAAATGCACCAACCAGGCTTCTACCCCACATAGCTTGCCCGCTTGTCCATAGCAATCTGATTCTGAACATTGCCCTGAAACCTCTCCATATAACAAGATGCTTTTATATATAAGGGTCTGCTGACATCACCATGTCAGTCTCAAGCCATTTGGAATCCAAGGGCAGATCCACATAGTACCACCACAGATGTTTTATCACATACCTGCACACCACTGCTCTAGGCCCACTACTCAGCAGTCTCCAACTTACAGGGATCTCTTTTCTACACTGTTTTCATGAAACCAAGTAAATCCAAGCACAGTCTGGTACACTCATGATCAGCAACAAGTCATCCAAAGTTTCTCCATTGCCACCTGGTCATGGAAATTTCAAAAAATCCATGGTATGTACATAGCTATTTTTCAAAGATGAAGTTGGAGGCACTGTGGGTTTCAATTTATTTAGGAAACATTAAATGGTGAGGAAGCTCATTTCAAAGAAATCTCTGGAGAACTCTCACAGGCAAGGCTTCCCAAAGAGTGGCCAATATTTCACATGAATCCAGGCCCATTGAGGTCTAAAATGTGAGGTCCATGTGTGTTTTGACTCTCAATTATGGCTGCCAAGACTTTCAGAATAAAATCACGTGAAATGCTGGCTGAGATTCCCAGTGCTCTGTGGAAGCCACCTTGGCCTAGATCTCAGATTTCAGGGTGACTCTCATGTGTTGCCTCCTAAAATCCCAACACAATTCATGGCAATACTTCTCTGAGGACAGTTCCAGAATTCAGTCTCTAAGGGGAATAACACCAGAGTTCAAGCCCAGGTGAACTAAGTCATCTCTTTCAACCGCCACACAAATGACCAGAATTAAAACCAAAACACTCCCACATGGCCCTCAACATCCTCCATATAGACACTTATCATAACCTCTGGCTGGAAATTTCCATGAGGGGTGCAGACATAGAAAGTATCCAAATAATTTCCCTTGCCCCTCATTTGCCTAAAGTCAGGGTGGCCTGGACACCCTTCCTGAGAACCAAGAGTGATTAAATAGGCCTGCACTTAATACTGCTCTGCATCTCCAATTTGGGGCCTACTTACTTTCAGGTATAGATTCTTTATGTGATTTGGAGTCATGAGAAAAGCCAAGCACCTCTGGGCTAGTCTCTGCAGGGTTTGAAGAACTCATTTGACCCAAATTATCCCTATTCTCACTTGATGGATTTCAGGAACCTAACAGAGGAAAGCAAAAGACTTAATCCACAATGACTGCTCATTTGGCCATTTTGGTTTTGGATGCACACATGGTATCTTTCTTTAGATCCATCAGGTGCTAAGAATCTAAGCCACAGCCTCACATAGGGTCATGAGGCTGATTCAGACACATCCCTTTCCAAAGCAATCAAGCAAAGAGCCACAGGTGATGCCCATTCATTTGCATTTGACAACTCATTTCTTCAGGCTTCACAAAGGGGTGGTCTGAGGCAAAAAGCTTCCTGAAATTCAGGGCAACAGAACAATAGGTAAGCAAATGGCCCAAAGCAGGATTTCTCCACTGAGACTTTCCTGGTCACACTGATATCTGAGTTTTCTGAGATGCTCGCCATTCCCTTTAGCTATCCAGTACATGGCCATGTCACAGAGCTTGGAGGTGGTATATATATTGGACACATAACCATGAGCCTATTCTAGAGAGTGGAGTGGATTCAGGAACAAAATATAATCTTAGGAAGATAGTAGGTGTTGCCCATTCATAAGGCAAGCCGCAGTCCATTCATAAATTGGCAGGATGAATGTTGGGAAGATTTCTACTAGACAGGAGACATCCATTGATGCATTCTCTTTTCTAATGTCTAGAACCACGGACACAGTGGGATACACAGACTTAGAAACACTCGCCTTTTCAAAAGACTTAGTAGAAACAATTCACTTCAAACCAAAAAACCGCCTTTATTACCTATTCTCAGAACATGAGACAAAACCACAAACCAACACCCACATCCACAAAGACACCTTCTTCCCCCAAGTCAGTCTGTGACTATCCATAGTGTCCTCTGATTGGTGGGCCATACTATGTTACCCCGAAATGGCCTGTCCTGTCTCAGATCTGGTCTCCTTGGTCAACACTGTGAAGTTCTCAGGAGCCAGCGGTGATCCACTAACTGCTTTCTCAGGAAAGGCCACTCTTCAGAGCTTTCCTGGCATTTGGGCATCCTCACCTCCATAGGTACCAGCAAAGACTGACTCTGTCCTTGGTAAATCTGAACAATTGAAACCACTGCGACTGGGACTGGGACTGAGACTGAATTTGGGTGCCTGGCTTCCTGGATCCCAAGTTCAGAGAGTTCCATCACAAAGGATGTTAGGTGAGGTCACTTCCTTTAAGATCTGAATGAGGTCACTGCCTTGGCAACCACTTTGTCCTAACAGTTGCTTCAAAGTGTCCCATAAAATGGAGGCTGCCCCTACATCCTGTGACACTTTCACAAGTTAGAATGGTATATCAACCATAGGCACCCGGGAAGTGCTCTCCACACTGGCCTAGTTTGGTCCTTCTTCTCCATATTAAGAAGAGAGAGGCTGATTCAGACACATCCCTTCATCCTGACCAGGTTGTTTTCAATGGAAGTTGACTTTTGCTCTCTCAGTTCGTACATATGTGCCTACAACTTCTCCAGGGATCATTTTTGCGTGGACCTTTGAGTTTCTCAGCAGTTGGAAGAAACCGTAAATTCCTGTATTGTAAGACCAACTCTGTCCCTGCTCTTCTGTAAAGTTAGATTGAGGGAAGACTGTATGGTTAGGGTTAATAACAGTTTCGATTGGGGTTAGGAATCATTCTGCTGGATGAATAATGGTATGGCGAACCTTCGATATTTTCAAGAATATATAGGTGAAATATAAGCACGAAAACAGAAATAAAGGTAATATTTGAAGCCCAGAAGGGTGTTGGGCCCTTGATTGCAATA
Organism: Callospermophilus lateralis; assembly: GCF_048772815.1. Classification (NCBI taxonomy): domain Eukaryota; kingdom Metazoa; phylum Chordata; class Mammalia; order Rodentia; family Sciuridae; genus Callospermophilus; species Callospermophilus lateralis. Next base: position 199,990 of record NW_027510453.1, on the reverse strand, counting down.
TTTAGCATTGATTTATTTTCTGCACAGATGTCTCAGATAAATCAATATACAAATGCATAGGACCTTGTACTTTGGATTATTTATTGTCAAAGAGAACTTCCAGTCACAAAGGGATAGTCGGGGGGCTGGGGATGTGGCTCAAGTGGTAGCGCGCTCGCCTGGCATGCGTGCGGCCCGAGTTCGATCCTCAGCACCACGTACAAACAAAGATGTTGTGTCTGCCAAGTACTAAAAAAAAAAATGTTAAAAAATTCTCTCTCTCTCTCCCTCTCTCTCTAACTCTTTCTTTAAGAAAAAAAAATTTAAAAAAAAGAATAGTCGGTAGGATTAGGACGATAGTCGGTAAGTTTAGAACGGAGAGTGAGTATAGGATTTGCACCAAAAGTTCTTAGGCTATGGGGTTTCGGGTATAGAGTGAATGTAAATGTCAGCACATGTGAAGAGTCAGTCACAATGATGAAATGGGGAAAATATGTAGGAAAGCAGATTTCAATAGAGACATTAGGAAATCTGGCAAAGTATATTCGGTAATGAAAATTTAGTAAAATAGGTAAATGTCACTTCCCGTTTTTCTGTATGCTTAACAAAACACTTTTGAAATCTTGAGAACTGTTTGCTAATCTTGTTCCCAGAATGTGCTGTCCCCAACTGCCAACCTGCAGAATGTACTCATTCACCCGGTTGCACGCAAACTGCTCACTCGCCCAGACCAAACAATAAAGTTCCCTCTCTGCCCTCTCCAAGCAAAGTATATAAGCTCTGCTTAAGCTGTTCTCAGGGCTCTCTGCTCTATTCAAGTGAGCTCTGAGCCCCAGCATGCTGGACCCCCAATAAACCCTTTGCTTTTGCATGAGACAGTCTTTTGGTGGTCTCTTCACTCGATGCTCGTCTGACCTTTACATATGGAGCTTCCAGTGAGATCCGGCAGCGGCGAACGAGAGACCCCAACAGGCTCCTCTTGGGGTATGTAAGGTGCCTCTTTCTGGTTTCAGGTTTCAGGTTAGGGCTTCGCAAAATGGCTGTCAATGAAGAGTGTGACCTCTCTCCGATGGTGGCTGACATACGTGTCACAGATCCACAGGCCACATCCCTGGGGGATGCACCAGAGTACTCGGGAAATCGAGGAGCAATAGTCTCCTCAACTCAGTGATATTTTGTTTCAGATTCGGTATCGCCAGCCCATCGGGTTTGGCCAGATACTTAGTCCTGGTCTCAGTGTTGGAAGTTCCATTGTCTGTCTTTATTTTCTTGTCTTGTCTGTGTCGTGTGTCATCGCTTTTACTGTTTGTGTATCTTTCATTATGGGACAGAGCACTTCAATGCCTCTGTCCCTGACCATTGATCACTGGACCAAAGTACCCTTAAGGGCTCAGAATCTTTCTTTTTCAGTAAAATTCTGGACCTGCCAGACTCTCTGTGCCTCAGAATGGCCCACCTTTGGATTCGGATGGCCCCTAGAAGGATCTTTCTACTTCCCACTAATTTAAAAAGTCAGAGGATATTGTCTTTCAGCCAGGGCCACATATCCATCCGGATCAACAGCCATATATCTTAACTTGGCAGGACCTCTGCAAATCTCCTCCATGGGTGAAGCATTTCCTTGCCCCTACCCCCGCTCCTACTCCTTCCCCCATGATCTCTCAAACCCTCTTCTCCTCCTCCTCCTCCACCCTCTGTTCTCCCTGAGTCACAAGATTTGACTCTACTGGACTCTTGTCCCCCTCCTTATCTCCTGCCCACGTCCCCCAAAGACCAACACCCTCTAAGTGATTCCCCTGCTGCTGACTCAACCTCTCCACCATTGGAGGAAGATAAGCCAGCCCAGCGCCCTCCAGATAATTTCCCCGCAGCACACACAGCCCCTCCTCCTCTGGAGGAAGCTAGCCCAGCTAAAGGTACTCACCAGCAGTGAATGATTGAAAAACCTGGAACTCGAATGATGCTCCCCCTCATCCCTAGGGGCCAATGATTGACAACGGCCTTGGGGGAAAAATGCAAGCCTACCAGTATTAACCTTTCTCCTCTTCAGACCAATATAACTGGAAAAATAAATATCCCCCTTTTACCGAGGACCCCACCCGGCTCCTAGGTGTGGTTGAGTCATTGATGTTTTCACACCAGCCTACTTGGGATGACTGTCAACAACACCTAGGGTTGTCTCTTCATGATAGAGAAACAAAAGAGAATCCTCCTGGATGCTGGAGAAAATATCCTCTGACCAGATGGGTGACCGACAAAACTTCCCAACATATTCAACCCGGCTTTCCCTTGAATCGACGAAACTGGGACCTCAACACCTTTGAAGGTAGGGAGCATCTGTCCACTTATCGCTGGTTTCTAATTGTGGGTATCTTAGTGGCCGCTAGGCGACTAACAAATTTTGCCAAGTTAAGAGAGATTATTCAAGGGCCTGATGAATCTCCCTCTATGTTTTTAGAGAGAATAATGGAGGCATATAGGAGATATACTCCTTTCGATCCTCAGGCAGAGGATCAAAAGGCATCTGTCAAGATGGCCTTTATGGGCAAGCTGCCCTGGATATTAAAAGAAAGTTACAATGCTTAGATGGATTACAAGATATGACTTTGAGAGATTTAGTCAGAGTAGCCGAGAAGGTATACTATAAGAGAGAAACTGAGGAAGAGTAGGGAGCAAAGGGAGGATAAAAGAAACAAAAGACAGACTAAGGCATTGACTAAGGTCCTGGTCACAACAACAAATAGGCCAGAAATAAGAAACATGGAGACAGGAATGGATATCGGGGCCCATACTAGAGGCCACCCCTGGCCTCAATTTAATGTGCCTACTGTAAAGAAAAAGGACACTGCTTCAAAGAGTGCCATTGAAAGAGACAGCCACTCTAGCCAGCCATTCTGACTCTGGAGGATGACTAAGAACGTTGGGGCTCAGATCCCCTCCGAGAGCTCAGGGTAAATTTTTAAGTGGAGGGGACCCCAGCAAACTTTGAAGTGGATACAGGGGCAATATACTCTGCCCTTAAGGCCCCATTGGTCTCTCTATCAAATAAAAGGTGTCTAATTCAAGGGGCTAATGGCAGAAAATATCAGGCTTGGACAACTAAGAGGACCATGGACCAGGGGAAAGGAAAAATCTATCACTCGTTCTTAGTAATCCCAGAATGCCCGGCCCCATTGATGGGCAGAGATCTGCTCACCAAGCTCCGGGCCAAAATAACTTTTAACCCTGAAGGACCACAAGTGGAATTTCTAAATCCTTCAGTAAAAACTCCTATAGTCACGGCTCTATATATGTCAGTAGAAAATGTACATCAACTCACTCAACTTGGTTCAAAGAAATTGCATTCATTCCTGAAGGATCAAGAACAGAGTTTTTTACTAACCGACTCAAAGCAAAAGGAAATAACTGAATGGGTAACAAAAGCCTGTCAGGTCTGTCATGGATAATGCTTACCATTCCAAGCTTCCTGCAAAAACGCAAATACGAGGAACCAGACCAGGACAATTCTGGGAAGTGGAATTTACTAAAATTAAGCCAGCAAGGTTTGAAATTAAATATCGCCTAGTCTTTGTAGATATATTTTGAGGATGGATTGAAGCCTTTTCCAGGAAAAAAGAAAAAAAAAACGAAACAGCGCAAATGGTCGTAAAGAAGATCCTGAAAGATATTTTTACAAGATACGGCCTGCCTTAAGTAATAAGGTCTGATAATGGACTGGCGTTTGTAGCCCAGGTAAGTCAGGGGTTAGGCAAAACCCTGGGGATTAATTAAAAGTTATATTGTGCTTATAGACCACCGAGTTCAGGACAGGTAGAAAGAATGAATAGAACCATTAAAGAGACCATAACGAAATTAAGCTTAGAAACCTGCATAATAGATTGTACTATGCTCCTGCCTTATGCACTATTTCATGGAAGAAATACTCCCTCTGTTTCTTCGTGTAACTTCACCCCCTATGAAATTGTCCATGGTGCCCCTCCTTCAGTAAGGGACCTAACCCCAACTCTAAGACCTAACAATTCCTTCCACACCCCATTGCTTGACTGAATTAAAGCTCTTGAAAGAACTCAGGGATACCTGTGAAAACAGATGGCCAATGCCTATCAACCTGGGGACGAGTGGACTCTACATCGATATCAAGTAAGAGACTTCATCTATGTAAGTCGACATCAGGTGTCATCCCTGGAACCCCACTGGAAATGACGATACAAGGTGCTACTTATAACACCTACAGCGGTAAAGGTAGAAAGAATCACTTCCTGGATCCATACCTCTCATCTCAAGCCTGACCCTGTCCAGACTCTGGCTTGAAACAGGAAAAAATTGGTAAAACTTTCAAATTGTGTATTTACCCTGTGTCTAAGGCTATACACTCTCCCCTTGACCACCAGTAATCCTAAACCTATTCAACCCGTTCAGCAGCGATGGCTGATCACAAATCCTACTGGTAAAGAAGTATGATCTATCTCGCATACAGCCCACTTAGGGACTTGGTGGACATCTATCCACCCAGACATTTGTCAGCTGGCTATAGGTCTTTCCTATTGGGATATACCTGATGAAGAGGATCCCACTAAATTTCCATTAAATCCATTCTGCACCATTGATAATGGAAACAATCATTATGGATGTAGGGACACGCAAGCCAGATGCAGGTTGGCTAGCCTAGATTACTATGTTTGCCCGGTGGACTACCAAAGCCACAAACAGTCACGGTTGTGTGGGGGGAATGCCGACTTCTTCTGTAAGTCATAGGGTTGTGATCATACAGGCAGTTCATGATGGAACCCAAACTCCTCATCAACTTCTGTAAACAGCATTGGCCCTATAACCAATTAGATCACCAAAACCGATGGCCCCCAGAGGGGTCTCTAGATCCTCAAATTCTGCCTGACCTTTTTGACTTCTGAAAGTCCTCAAAAGGGTGAAAGGAGATTTCCCTATGTGGAGGCCTTTTCCCTCCTTCGCTCACATCCTGAACTATGCTTCTCCAATAGGTCCTCACACTCAGCCTTCTGCTCCAGACTCTCTGCTGTCACTCTCACCTCAGCAACATGATTTCTCCCCTCCAATTACTAGATCAAAAACCCAAACCTCCGCCGGATCTAAGACCATTGCCCCCTTGCTGAGGTAGCAGGTACTAAGGTAACCCTCCACCGAATCACTCCTCTCTTCTCCAGTCAGTGCCTGCACCGGGTCCCACCAGTTCCTCTTACCAGCTAACCCAAAGCTCAAACCAGCTGAGGAGAACCCTCAGACCCCTATCCAAGATTTAGTGAAAATGGCCTTTAAAGTTTCTTTGTCATCACTGAAAACAGATTACTAAGAATTTAAAGTCCCTCACAGGCTTTTAGGGATACTAACTCCCATCTTCCCCTCTGCTCTACCTGTTCTACTGCTCACCTTTTTGTTGCTAGGAAAATCACAAACCCCTTTCCCAGTATTCTTTCACATCTCTGCTACCTCATTCTCAGATCCACGGAGCTGCTCAAAGCCACGCCTTCCCCATCTCCCCCCTCTGTTCCAGGCCCACAGAAAAACATTAACTGAAATTCTACAGAAGTCTTCAGCATGGCTGACTTTAGGACTTTCAGCAAAAGAGTCCCCATGAAAGACTTCAAAGTAGATAAACTTCCTCTTTTCCTGTTGCCCTGTTGTACTTGGCCACTGGCTAAAAATATCAGCACTCCTAAGTTAGACACCCCCTTACTAGTTTTTCACAAAATATGTGAACACGGCCTTTGGCATTGAGCTGGGGCTTCACAGAGATGGCTACATTTCTAAGATAAAGAAGTTACCAACTGGGCTCCATGGTAACAGCTGGAAGGGGGAAAAAATAAAGGGGAAAAAAAGCTCTCCTTCACCCAGGTGGCCTTGAAAAGTTAACTTGCCCAGAACAGAGGAAAAAAACAGAAAAAATCTGCTTTTTGTGAACTTCTGCTGGCTGTGAACTTCTGCGCCCCTTCCCTTATATGTTGGGTACAAAATTCTGAAACTACCTAAACGTGGGTTTCAGGGAATTAATTGATTATAACAGAAGTAATGCCCTCTGAATCCGGTTGCAAATAAAATGGAAAGTTTCCCTGTTTTTGGTAGTATCTTAGGTGCCTTGCCATGTCCGTCTCTACAACAGTATAATTCTATAGACTTAAACATTGTTTATGTTTTCATGAAATTGTCAAGACGATGTGATTAATTTTGTAAAGGTGCAGAGGTTTCCCAGAGTGCTTTATCATAATGCAGGTTCATTTGAAGATCAAATAAGGGGGCATAAAACCCGGTTCCACTAAGAACATATATCCATCACTTTAGCCATCCTATTAGGAATAGGAGTTGCTGCAGGCGTGAGCACAAGAACCACTGCCTTGGTCCATGGGATACAACAAATGACACAATTAGAAGCAGCAATTGACCAAAACTTAAAGATATTAGGAACCTCAATCTTGGCTTTGCAGGAATCTTTAACCTCTCTCTCTGAAGTTGTTTTACAGAACAGGCGAGGGTTGAACCTCTTCTTCATGAGAGAAGGGGGCCTTTGTTCTGCATTGATGGAGAATCTTGTGTTTTTGCCAACCATACTGGAGTTTTAAAAAAATCTAGGAGTAAATTAAAAAGATGCCTTGAAGAGTGTCATTGAGAGAGAGAGGCCCAAAAAGGGTGGTTTGAGTCTTGGTTCACACAGTCCCCCTGGTTAACTACGCATTTATCAACCCTGGCCATTTCAATAATAATCCTCATATTATTGCTAACTATAAAACCCTGTTTGCTCAACCGTGTAATTTCTTTTCTCCAAGCTCAAATTGGACGAGTTAAACTTATGGTAATACCCCACTAGCAAACATAGAATGTGACACCCCGCAATGATCACTTTTATCATTAAGAGTAGCCAGAAGAAGAAGTGGGGAATGAAAGATTAATAAAATAGGCACTTTTCACTTCCTTTTTTCCTGTATGCTTAACAAAACACTGTTGAAATCTTGAGAAATGTTTGCTAATCTTGTTCCCAGAATATGCTGTCCCCAACTGACTAACTGCAGAATGTGCTCCCTCACTGGGTTGCATGCAAACTGACCACTCGCCCTGACCCATCAATAAACTTCCCTCCCTGCCGTCACCAAGGAAAGTGTATAAGCTCTGCTTAAGCTGTTCTAAGGGATCTCTACTCTATTCAAGTGAGCTCTGAGCATCAGCATGCTGGACCCCCAATAAACCCTTTGCTGTTGCATGAGATAGTCTCTTGGTGGTCTGTTCCTTCGACCTCACCCGACCTTTACTTGGATAATTAAATGTAGAAGAGAACATGCATTCAAAAAGGGATAGTCGTTAGGATTAGGAATATAGTTGGTAGGTTTAGGAAGAAGACTGTGTATAGGTTTTGGAACAAAAGTTCCTTAGCAATAGGGTTTCGGTTAGAGAGTGAATGTAAATGTCAGCACATGTGAAGAGTCAGTCACAATGATGAACTGGAGAAAATATGTAGGAAATCAGATATCAATACACACATTATGAAATCAGGCAATGTATAAAGTGAATGATAGGATTAGACATGATCAACCAGGTTGAGTTTCAATATATAATCTTAGGAAGAAACAAATATGTAGTCACAAATATGATTGACATTGGAGAGCATTAGGCAACCTGGACATGGATGATTTTAATAATCCAGGATCACTTTCCATTTAGGATGTGCTACAATCATAAGTTTGACCTTTGCATTTTGTGATCAGAATATTACAGTGATAAAATGTATATGTAGATCAGGTGACATGCATATTATTTCTAACATTTCTGGGAGCAATATTTTGAAGAGGTATAAATTAGTGTTGGGGGTACACAGAGTTGTTCCTATGAATATAGAAGTAATGCATGAATTGACAATACTGTGAATAAATAATATAGCTCTTTCCACTTTAAATCATGGATTGAATTGATATCTGAAAATATATAAGAAATCTTATATTGATATACAATCATTCATTCCAACGAGTAATGCATCTAATGGTCATATTAGGGTTATGTTTTATCATGAAGGGTGTGTGAGTTTAGTTTCAAAAGTGATTATGAAAATGAAAAATTATGTGTTTGGAAAGAAGTCTCATGAAAAGACGAGTCAAGAAACATAGAGGAATACATGTGTTCTGAAGCAGGAAGTGATTGTAAGTATAAAAAAAACGTATAAATTTCCTAACTTGTGGATGAAATATATATCCTATGATGTGCAAAAACTGAAAAAAATAGTAATGTACCAGTGTTGAATGAAAATGAATGTCAAAATACATATCATGTCCCATAGGAATCTACTTGCATTGATGTTAAACTGGGTCAGTTACTGTAGAAACATTAGGATTTGAAAGGACCATTTACTAAAGTTAGTTTTCAGTACTAGGAATCAAATATATATTTCAGGTGGATGAATATATCTGAGCATAATCTTGTGAACATTTTATTATAAATCAACATTCATGACATGAATAAATTTAGGGAGTGTATATAAGACACATATATTTCATATTTTGAAAAATCGGAGTGTGTATAATATATATATATATATATATATATATATATATATATATATATATATATATATATCACAGATACATTAAAAAGTAGCAATATATAAATATATATGCGTATCAAAATTTATCATGAAATATATATCATCCACAGATTAAAAAGTATTCATTTTAGTGAACATGGATTTATGTACAATGTTGTTCAACTAGGAACCTCACCCATAGGTGGAATTTTAAGATCCAAAAGCGTTTAGGAGGAGTGATCTCTTCTCACAATTTGTATCTGCAAAGTCAGCCACCTCACAAAAATGTACGTGTGATACCAGGTAGGATTCTATATGTGCATATAAAAATACATGTGCTGAATAGGCTCCAGAGAAATGGAGACAGGAATTCAGAAATAAGTTAACATTAAAAACAATGGAGAACTATTTCAATTAACAATTGACTATATTTATAACACCTACCATTTATCATGCAAAAAGCAAGTCCAACTATACACCATGCCTCCTCTGAACTGCTTATGTTTCTATAATGTTTGGGTTACTTTCCTCCATCATATTAGGATTAGTAATCAGAGTCTAGTAGGGTGTGAGTTAGTGTCAGGGATTCAGTATATCGAATGGAAAATAGGAAAATTAATCCAATGTGTATGCAAATATGTGGTAAACAAAAATCTTCCCACTCTCATCAAGAACAAGACCTAGATATCACCTTCGCCCCAAGTAAGACACAATTAGAGGAGAAGAGTTAGAAAATCCGTGACTACATATCTGGAATGGAATACGATCAGGAGTTTACAACCTTGTAAGTGGTAGAGGAGTTTCCAAAAGTAAGGGACAGGGTAAAAACTCCACAAACATGGACCTCTGCCTGCCTAAAGACTTCTTGAGAAACTGTCTCTGAGGTTGGGCACTTAAAACATATGTTGTTGTCAGGAGCTTTAGCTTCCTTTCTAGGGAGACCATCAAAGCTGGGTCTTCATCTCTTTGACCTTGTGGATATGGTTTCTTATTTTCCAATGAACATGAGGCAGCAGTGCTGAATTCTCTCTTTGTAGGTAAACTGTGGCCACGGGGAGCTAAGTGTATCCACATGTTGACTGTGAAACCGTTTGGTCATCCTCCACATTTCGTGGTGATTCTTGGTGCTGCACTGGGAATTTGGTATTTGCTTCATGGAATACAAGGAGCTCAACTGGAACACAGTGCTGGATGGAGTTCTGTCATGTGTGGTGGGTCAGGGTCAGCAGGAGAATGCACCAACCAGGTTTCTAGCCCACATAGTTTGCCCCCTTGACCATAATAACCTGATTGTGAACATTTCCCTTAAACCTCTTGTTATAAAAAGTTGCCTTTACATATAAGGGTCTGCTGGATGCACCATGTCAGCCACATGCCATTTGGAAGTCAAAGGCAGATCCACAAGGCCCCACGACAGAAGTTTTATCACAAAACTGCACATCTCTGCTCTAGGTCCACTAATCAGCAGGCTTGAACTTACTGGCATCTCTGTTCTACACCATTTTCATGAAACTTAGTCAATCAAGGAACTGTCTGGTACACTCATCGTCAGCAACAGTACATCCAAAGGTTCTCCTGTGCAACCTGGTCAAAGGAATTTAAAAAATTTCATGGTATTTATGGAGCCATTATTCAAGCATGAGGTTGGAGGCACTGTTTTTTTCAATTTTTTCAGGAAACATTAAATGGTGAGGAAGCTCATTTCAATGAAACCTCTGGAAAACTCTCACAGGCAAGTCTTCCCAAGGAGTGGCCAAAAGGTCACAGAAATCCAGGACTATTGAGGTCTACAATGTGAGGTCCATGTGTGTTTTGACGCTCAAGTATGCCTGCCAAGTGTTTCAGAAAAAATCATGTGATATCCAGGCTGAGATTCTCAGTGCTCTGTGGAAAGCCACCCTGGACCTAGATCTCAGTTTATAAGGGCGACTCTCATGTGTGGCCTGCTAAAATCCCAACACAATTCATGGCAATACTTCTCTGAGTTCAGTTCCAGAACTCAGTCTCTAAGTCCCCTTGAACTCACACCAGAGTTCAAGCCCAGTTGGACCCAGTCATTTCTTCCAATCGCCACACAAATGACCAAAATTAAAACCTAAACACTCCCACAAGGCCCTCATCTTCTCCATATAGACACTCATCATAACCTCTGGCTGAAGGTTTCCATGAGGGGCGCAGCCCAAGACAGTGACCAAAATGAGCACCCTTGGCCCTCATTTGCCTAAAGTCAGGGTGGCCTGGACACCATTCCTGTGAACCAGGAGGGATTAAATAGACCTGCCATTAATACTCCTCTGCTTCTCCATTTTGAGGCCTACTGAATGTCAGGTATAGATTCTTTATGTGGTTTGGAGTCATGAGAAAACCCAAGCACTTCTGCAGGGCTTTGAAGAACTCATTTGACCCAAAGTATCCCTATTCTCACTTGATGGAGTCAGGAACATCACAGAAAAAGGCTAGAGACTTCATCCACAATGACTGATCTTTTTGCCATTTTGGTTTTGGATGCACACACGGGATCTTTCTTTAGATCCATCATGTGCTAAGCTGGAGCCTCACACAGGGCCAAGTGGCTGATTCAGACACCTCCCTTTCCAAAGCAATTATGCCAAGAGCCACAGGTGATCCTCATTCATTTCCATTTGATAACTGTTTTTTTCAGTCTTCACAAAGGGGTGGCCAGAGGCAAATACCTTCCTGACATTCAGGGCAACAGAACAAAATGTAAGCAAAAGGCCCAAAGCAGGGTTTCTCCACTGAGTGTTTCCTGGCCACACTGATATCTGAGTTTTCTGAGATGCTCTCCATGCCATTCCCTTCAGCTATTCAGTACATGGTCATGTCACAGTGATTGGAGGTGGTACATATCATGGATAAAAAATGATGAGCCTATTCTGGCTAGTGGCCAGAATTCTGGAAGAAAACAGGAACTTAGGAAGGTTGTAGGTGTTTCCCATTGGTAAGGCAAGCCGCAGTCCTTTCATAAATTGGACAGGTTGATTGGTGGGAGGCATTCTACTACACAGGACATATTCATTGATGCATTCTCTTTTCTAATGTGTACAACCACGGACACAGTGGGATACACAGAAATAGAAACACTCACCATGTCAAATGACTTATTAGAAACAGTCCATTCCAAAAGAAATAAATCACGTTTTTTTACCTATTCTCAGAACATGAGACAAAACCACAAACTGACATCCACACACCCAGGCACCTCCTTCCCCCAAGTAGGTCTGTGACTCTTCTGAGTGTCCTCTGACTGGTAGGCCATACGATGTTCCTCCGAAATGGCCTTTCCTGTCTCACATCTGGTGTTATTCACCAACTCTGTGAAGTTGTCAGGAGGCAGTGGTGAGCCAATTCCAGTCTTGTCAGTAAAGGCCCCTCTTCAGAGCTTTCTTGGAATTTGGCCACCTTCACATGAATAGGTACCTAGAAAGACTGATTCTATCCTTGGTAAATCCAAACAAGTGAGACCACTGGGACTTGGACGGGTAATGGCTCTGGGTGCCTGGCTTCCTGGATGCCAAATTCAGAGAATTCCATCACCAAGGAAGTATGTGAGGTCACTTCCTTCAGGAACTGAATGAGGTCACTGACTTGGCCACCAATATGTCCTAACAGTTGCTTCCTAGGTTCTCATAAGATGGAGGCTGCCCCTATTTCCTGTGACACAGTCACAAATTAGAATGGTATAGAAACCACAGGCACCTGGGAACAGCTCTCCACAAAGGCCTGGTTTGGTCCGACTTCTCTACATTAAGAAGAGAGAGGCTGATTCAGAAACATCCCTTCATCCTGATTAGGTTGTTTGCCATGGAAGATGACTTTTGCTCTCTCAGGTCCTAAATAGCTGCCTAAATCTTCTCCATGGATCATTTCTGCATGGACCTTTGAGGTTTTCAGCAGATGGAACATCCCCTACATTCCTGTATTGTAAGTCCAACTCGGTCCCTGCTCTTCTGTAAAGTTAGATTGACGGAACATTGTATGGTTAGGGTTAATAGCGTGTTCGATTTTGGTTAGGAATCATTCTGCTGGATGAATAATGGTTTGGGAACCTCTGATACTTATAAGAATATAGACTTGAAATATAAGTACAAAAACAGAAATCTAGGTAAGATTTGAAGCCCAGAAGGGCATTTGGCAATTGATTGGCATACTAAGCTTGAATTATGTTCTGTACCGAGGTCTCAGATAAATTCATTTACAATGGCATAGGATGCTGTACCTCAGATGACTGAATTTAGAAGAGATCATCCAGTCCAAAAGGGATAGTCCAAAGGATTAGGAAGATTGTCAGTAGGATTAGGAAGAAGAGTGAGTCTAGGAGTTGGACCAAAAGTTCTTTAGCAATAGGGTTTTAGTTAGAGAGTGAATGTAAATGTCAGCACATGTGAAGAGTCAGTCACAATGATGAACTGGGGAAAATATGTAGGAAAGAGAGTAAATATGTATCAATAGACACATTAGGAAATCAGGCAACGTCTAAAGTGAGTGATAGGATTAGACATTTTCAACAGGGTTGAGGTTGAATATATAATCTTAGGAAGAAACAATTATTTAGTCACCAATAGGATTGACATTTGAGCGCATTAGGGAACCTAGACATGGAGGTTTTTAGTAATCCATGCTCACTTTAAATTTAGGCTTTAGTACAATCATAAGTGTGACCTTTGCATTTTGTGTCAAGAATATTACTGTGGTAAAATATATATTTAGATCAGATTACATGAGTATTTCTTCCACCAATATAAGGAGCAATATTTTGAAAACTTATAAATTAGTATTGCGGATAAAATAGGCGTACCCTGTGTTGATGAATAAGAGATGAAGCATGAATAGACCATATTGTGAATTAATTATATAACTGGTTCCAACTTTAAATAATGCATTGAAATTATATTTGAAAATATATAGGAAATCTTATATTGATATATTTACATTCATTCCAACCAGTTATACATCTAATGGTAATATTAGGGTTATGGTTTATCATGAAGAGTGTGTGAGTTTTGCTTCAAAAATGAGTATAGAATCGAAAATAATGTTTTTAGAAAGAAGTCTATTGAAAAGACCACTAAAGAATCATAGAGGAATACATGTTTTCTGAAAGAGGAAGTGATTGAAAGTGAACCACATGCCTATAAATTTGTGAATTTGTGGATGAAAGGTTATACCCTATGATGTCCATAAACTTAAGAAATAGTAATGTACCAGTGTGGAATAAAAATGAACTTCAAAATACATTTCATGTCCCATAGGAATCTAACTGCATTGATGTTAAACTTGGTCAGTTACTATAGAAATATTAGGATATATAAGGACCATTCACTGAAGTTAGTTTTCAGTACTAGGAAACAAATATGTATTTTAGGTGGTTAAATATTTCTGAGAATAATCTGTTGAGAGCCACAGCCAAAGGAGCCCCAGTAAACTTGCAGCTGCCATCAAACTTCCGTCTGCCGGCTGATGATTGGCTCACAGCGGCCCCAGCATCATCTAGCTGATTTGCTTCTCTGTGGTGATGCTCATTGGAGATGCTCAATGAGCGGTTTCCCCGACCTTTCAGACTGCCAGCGGATGATTGGCTCACAGCCGCCCCAGCAACATCTAGCTGATTGGCTCCTCTGTGGTGATGCACATTGGGCTGGTTCCCTGCCCTTTCAGACCACGGAACTGCTCATTGGGGGACTTTTTTGGCTCCGCCCATGCGACCCAGCCAATCGGCCTCAAGAGGAGGAGACTTGTGTTTGAGGGAGAGGCTTGTGGGAAGCCTGTGGTGGCAGTTGGGCTCTGATGGCTATTCCTGAGGAGCTGTTTTGTTTGGTGTCATCTTGTTGGGTTGTATTATAGTAGAAATGCGGAATCAGAAATTATTAAAAAAAAAAAAACTGAAAGAGTGTTCAGTAAATTGTTAGATGCAATTAAGGCAAGGAAGACTTTACAAGGACATGGAGGTTTACAATGTTAATTATCTAAGGTAATACAAGGAGCTAATGAACCTTATGCTGAATTTGTAGATAGGCTTATTCAAACAGCTACCAGAGTTTTTGGAAATACACAACAAGCAATGCCATTACTAAAACAACTGGCTTATGAGCAAGCGAATCTTTGGTTCAATGATATCATTAGACCATGGAAACATGAAGATTTAAACACATATATTAAATTATGTAGAGACATTAAAGAACAAGAGCAAGTCGTGGAAGCTGCAGTAAAACAGGCTTTAGATGCCAGGCCAAGAACATGCTACAATTGTGAAGAAACAGGACATTTTAAAAGGAATTGTCCCATAGGAGGAGGGTTTAACAAAACTAGGTATCAAAAGAGTAGAATACCAGGTATTTGTCCACGATGCCGTAGAGGGAGACTTTGGGCTAATGAATGCTGTTCTCAAACCACCATAGAGGGTACACCATTATCAAAAAACGAACAAGGACCAGGTGTTTATCCACAATATTGTGGACAAAGACATGGAGCTCCATTGCCAAAAATGGACAAGGGGGCTCAATGCTCCGGGGCCCAAAACCACAAATATACGCAGCACTGGAGAAACCCAGCAACCCCATCAGGGTAGTGCCCAGGACACATTGTCCATCAGATCCCTCATCAGACAAACCAGAGGGAGCTCAGGGTTGGACATCTGTGCCTCCGCCAGAGCAGTACTAACTGCATAGATGGGAGTTCAATTCATTTCCACATGGGTAAAAGGACCTCTTCCCAAAGGAACAGTAGGCTTATTATTGGGACGCAGCTCTTCTACTGTGAAAGGACTTATGATAAGTCCTGGGGTAATTGATCTCGACTATGAAGGTGAAATAAAAATTATAGCCAGTTCTCCAAAGGGTATATCAGTAATTTCACCAGGAGATAGAATAGCACAGTTACTAATAATACCCAGCCTACATGAAAAATTTTCCAGTTGTACTGTAGAAAGAGGTTCCAAGTGATTAGGCTCCACAGGTGTAGATTGGGCTATGCTTTCTTTAAATTTAGATTCTGGCCCCATGCTAAAACTAAATATTCAAGGGCATAAATTT
Organism: Callospermophilus lateralis; assembly: GCF_048772815.1. Lineage (NCBI taxonomy): Eukaryota > Metazoa > Chordata > Mammalia > Rodentia > Sciuridae > Callospermophilus > Callospermophilus lateralis. The sequence continues at coordinate 184,426 of NW_027510453.1, read as the reverse complement.
AATGGGCTACTGGATACAGATGCAGACCTTAGCATCATCTGTCGTCAAGAATGGCCAAAACATTGGCCGTTACAACAAGCCACTCAAACGCTTCGAGGCCTAGGAGTGGCGTCTAATCCCCATAGAAGTGCAATGGTATTAGATTGGAAGGATCCTGAAGGATGTGAAGGAACTCTACAGCCATATGTATTGGATCATCTTCCCGTAAATTTATGGGGACGAGATAGTCTTCTGGACTCAGTGATATTTTTTTTCGGATTCAGTATTGCCAGTCAATCGGGTTTTGCCGGCTCCTCAGTCCTGGTCTCAGTGTTGGACGTCCATTGCCTGTCTTCATTGCCTTGTCTTGTCTGTGTCATGTTTCATTGCTTTAACTGTTTGTGTATCTTTCATTATGGGACAGAGCACTTCAATGCCTCTGTCCCTGATCCTTGATCACTGGACCAAAGTCCGCTTAAGGGCTCAGAATCTTTCTTTTTCAGTAAAGCCCCGGATGTGGCAGACTCTCTGTGCTTCAGAATGGCCCACCTTTGGATTGGATTACCCCTAGAAGGATCTTTCTACTTCCCACTAATTTAAAAAAGTCAGAGATATTGTCTTTCAGCCGGGGCCACATAGCCATCTGGATCAACAGCCATATATCTTAACTCGGCGGGAACTCTGCATATCTCCTTTTCCATGGGTGAAGCCTTTCTTGCCCCTGCCCCCACTCTGACTCCTTCCCCCAGGAAATCTCAAATCCTCTGCTCCTCCTCCTCCTACACCCTCTGTTCTCCTTGAGTCACCAGATTTCACTCTACTGGACTCTCCTTCCCCTCCTTATCCCCTGCCCTTGTCCCCCAACCTCCAACACCCTCTAAGTGATTCCCCTGCTGCTGACTCAGCCTCTCCTCCATTGGAGGAAGCTATGCCGGCCCAGCGCCCTCCAGATAATTCCCTTGCGGCACACACAGCACCTCTTCCCTTGGAGGAAGCTGACCCGTCTAAAGGAACTCGCTGGCGGTGAATGATTGAAAACCCTGGAACTCTCGGGATGCTCCCCCTCCATCCCTATGGGCCAATGATTGACGATGGTCACGGGGAAAAAATGCAAGCCTACCAGTATTAGCCTTTCTCCTCGTCAGACCTAAATAACTTAAAAAAATTATAATCCCCCTTTTTCTGAGGACCCCACTTGGCTCTCAGGTCTGGTTGAGTCATTGATGTTTTCACACCAGCCTACTTCAGAAGACTGCCAAAAACTCCTGGGGATTCTCTTCATGACAGAGGAACAACAGTGAATCCTCCAGGAAGCTAGAAAAAAATATCCTCAAACAAGATGTGCGTCCGACACAACTTCCCAACATAATCAAAGGCAGCTTTCCCTTGAACCCACCCAACTGAGACCCCAAAATCTTTGAAGGTAGGGAGCATCTGTCCACTTATCACCGGGCTCTAATAGTGTGTCTCCAAGCAGCCGCTAGCCACAAACTAATTTGGACAAGGTAAGAGAGATTATTCAAGGGCCTGATGAATCTCCCACTATGTTTCTAGAGAGAATTATAGAGGCATATAGGAGATATACTCCTTTTGATCCTCAGGCAGAGAATCAAAAGGCATCTGTCACGATGGACTTTATTGGGCAAACTGGCCTGGATATTAAAACAAAGTTACAAAGCTAGATTGATTACAAGATATGACTTTGAGAGATTTAGTCAGAGAAGTCAAGAACGTATACTATAAGAGAGAAACTGAGGAAGAGAAGGGAGCAAAGGGAGGATAAAAGAAACAAAAGGCAGACTAAGGCGTTGACTAAGGTCCTGGTCACAACAACAAATAGGCCAGAAATTAAGAAACAGGTAGACAAGAAGGGATAACATTGGCCCATGCCAGAGGGCACCCTGCCCTCAGATCAATGTGCCTACCCTAAAGAAAAAAAGACACTGGGCCAAAATTGCCCTAAAAAGCGACAGCCACACCAGCCAGCCATACTGACTCTGGAGGATGACTAAGAAAGTCAGGGCTCAGTTTCCCTCCCCATGCTCAAGGTAACTTTTGAAGTGTTTCAAAAGTGATTATGGAAATCGAAAATAATGTGTTTGGAAAGAAGTCTCATGAAAAGGTCAGTCAAGAAACATGGATGAATACATGTGTTCTGAAGCACGAAGTGATTGAAAGTGAGACAAATGCCTATAAATTTGCTAACTTGTGGATGAAATATATATTCTATGATGTGCATAAAGTGAATAAATAGTAATGTAGAAGTGTTGAATAAAATTGAACATCAAAATACACATCATGTCCCATAGTAATCTACTTGAATTGATTTTATACAGGGTCAGTTAGTGTAGAAATGTTAGGATATGTTTGCATCATTCAAAGAAGTTAGTTTTCAGTACTAGGAAACAAATATGTATTTCAGGTCGATGAATATTACTGAGAATAATCTTGTGAAAAGTTGATTAAAAATCCAAATACATCAATATGAATGAATTTAGGGAGTGTATAATAAGACACGTGTTTTATATATATATCACAGACATTAAAAATAGCAATATATATGCCAATTGAAATTCATCATGAAATATATATTCATTTTAATGAATATGGATTTTTATATAAGTTTGTTCAAATAGAAAGCTCACCCATGGGTTGAATTTTCAGTTCCAACAGTGTTTAGGAGGAGTGATCACTTCTCACAATTTGTATGTGCCATGTCAGCCACCTCACGAGAATGTACGTGTGACACCAGGTAGGATTCTATATGTGCATATTAAAACACATGTGCTGAATAGGCTACTGTGAAAGGAAGACAGTAATTCATATATTTGTTAACTTTAAAAACACATGTAGAACTATTTCAATTAAAAATTGACTAGATTTATAACTCCTACCCTATATATTTCAAAAGGCATGTCCAACTATACACCATGCCTCCTCTGAAATGCTTGTATTTCTATTCTGTTTGGGTTATGTTTCTCCATCATATTAGGATTAGTAGTCAGAGTCTAGTAGGGAATGGGTTAGTGTCAGGGATTCACAAAAATCTTTCCACTCTCATTCAGAACAATGCCTAGACATTACCCTCGTCCCAAGTAAGACACAATTAGAGGATAAGAGTTAAAAATTCTGTGAATACATATCTGGAAATGAATATTCTCATGAGTTCACAACCTTGGATGTCATAAAGGAGTTTCCAAAAGTATGGGACAGGGTAAGCACTCCACAAACATGGAGCTCTGCTGCCCTAAAGACTTCTTGAGAAACTGCCTCTGAGGTTGGGCACTTGATATATATGTTTTCGTAAGGAGCTTTCTTTGTACTGAGACCATCAAAGCTGGGTGTGCATCTATGCGACCTGGAGGACATGGTTTCATATTTTCCAATGAACATGAGGCAGCAGTGCTGAATTCTCTCTATGTAGGTAAACTGTGTCCACTGGGGCCTAAGTGTCTCCGCGTGTGGACTGTGAAGCCATTTGGTCATCCTTCACTTTTCCTGATGTTTCTTGCTGCTGCACTGGGAGTTTGGTATTTGCTTATGAAGTAAAAAAAAGATCACCTGGGACACAGTGCTTGAGGGAGTTCTGTCACGTGTGGTGGGTCAGGGTCTGCAAGAGAATATACCAACAATGCTTCTATTCCACATAGCTTTTCCCCTTGACCACAGCAACATAATTCTCAACATTGCCCTGAAACCTCTCTATATAACAAGATACCATTACATATAAGGGTCTGCTGGCTGCACCATGTCAGTCACAAGGCATTTGGAAGCCAATGGAAGATCAACATGGCCCCACCACAGATGTTTTATCACACACCTCCCCTCCTCTGGTCTAGGCCCACTACTCAGCAGGCTCCAATTTACTGGCATCTCTGTTATACACCATTTTGATGAAACCTAGTCAATCAAGGCACTGTCTGGTATACTCATGATCAGCAACCGGTTTTCCAAATTTTCTCCAGTGCCACCTGGTCATGGAAATTTCAATAATTTTATTGTATTTATCTAGCCATTTTTCACGGATGAAGATGGAGGCACTGTGGATTTCAATTTGTACAGGAACCATTAAATGATGAGAAACCTCATTTCAATGAAAGCTCTGTAGAACTGTTAAAGACAAGGCTTCCCAGGGAGTGGCCAAAAAGTCACATGAAATCAGACCCATTGAGGTCTACAATGTGAGGTCCATGTGTTCTGACTGTCACCTATGCCTACCAAGTCTTTCAGAAAAAAAAATCATGTGGTATCCTGGCTGAGATTCCCAGTGCTCTGTGGAAAGCCACCCTGGGCCTAGATCTCAGTTTCCAAGGGAGACTCTCATGCGGGCCCTCCTAGAATCCCAACACAATTCATGGCACAAGTTCTCTGAGATCAGATCCAGAATGCACTCGCTAAGTGTAATCACACCAGAGTTCAAGCCCATGTGGACCCAGGCATCTCATTTAACAGCCACACAATGACCACAATTAAACCAAAACACTCCCACATGGCGCTCATCTTTTTCCATATAGATACTCATCATAACCTCTGGCTGGAGGTTTCCATGAGGGGCACATTCCAAGACAGTGTCCAAAATAAGCTCCCTTGCCCCTCCTTTGCCTAAAGTCAGGGTGGCCTGGACATACTTCCTGTGAACCCGGAGTGATCAAATAGGCATGCCGTTAATACTGCACCGCTTCTTCAATTTGAGGCCTACTGAGTTAGAGGTATAGATTCTTTATGTAAACTAGAGTCATGAGAAAACCCAAGCACCTTTGCAGGGCTTTGAAGAACTCAATTGACACAAAAGATCCCTATTCTCACTTGATAGAGGTCAGGAACCTCACAGAGGAAAGCGAGACTTTATCCACAATGACTGGTGTATTTGCCATTTTGGTTTTGGATGCACACATGGGATCTTTCTTTAGATCCATCTGGTGCTGAGAATCTAAGCCACAACCTCACACAGGGCCAAGATGCTAATTCAGACACATCCCTTTCCAAAGCAATTAAGCAAAGAGCCACAGGTGATGCCCAATCATTTCCATTTGAAAACTGTTTACTTCAGGCTTCACAAAGGGGTGGCCAGAGCAAGAACTTCCTGACATTCAGTTCATCAGAACAATATATAAGCAAAATGCCCAAAGCAGGGTTTTTCCACTGAGATTTTCCTGGTCACACTGATATCTGAGTTTTTTGAGATGCTCGCCATTCCCTTCAGCTATCCAGTACATGGCCATGTCACAGAGCTTGGAGGTGGTATATATGTTGCACACAAAACCATGATCCTATTCTGGAGAGTGAACAGAGTTCATGAATAAACCTGGAAATTAGGAATGTATCAGGTTATGCCCATCTTTAAGTAAAGCCGCAAACCATTCATAAATTGGGCAGGATGAAATGGGAAGCTTTCTACTAGACAGGACACATCCATTGATGCACTCTCTTTTCTAATGTCTACAACCACGGACACCATGGGATACACAGACATAGAAACACTCTCCTTTTCAAACGACTTACGAGAAACAGTTCACTCCAAACCAAACAAACCACCTTTTTTTCCTATTCTCACAACATGAGACAAAATCACAAACTCACAACCACACCCACAAAGGCACCTCCTTACCCTAAGTAGGTCTGTGACTCTATGGAGTGTCCTCTCACTGGTGGGCCACAAAATGTTCCCCCGAAATGTCCTGTCCTGTCTCAGATATGGTCTCCTTGGCCATCTCTATGAAGTTGTCAGGAGCCAGCGGTGGGCCACTATCTGGTTTTTCAGGAAAGGCCCCTCTTCAGAGCTCTCTTGGCTTTTGGCCATTCTAACATCAGTAGGTACAAAGAAAGACTGACTCTGTCCTTGGTAATTCCAAACAAGTGAACCCACTGGGACTGGTACTGGGACTGGCTCTGTGTGCCTGGCTTCCAGGATCCTAAGTTCAGAGAGTTCCATCACCAAGGGAGTAAGGTGAGGTCACTTCCTTCAGGAACTGAATGAGGTCACTGCCTTGGCAACCACTTTATCCTAACAGTTGCTTCCAAGTGTCTCATTAGATGGAGGCTTCCCCTACTTCCTGTGAAACATTCACAAGTTAGAATGGTATATCAACCATAGGAACCCGGTAATAGCTCTCCACACAGGCCTGGTTTGGTCCATCTCCTCTACATTGAGAAGAGAGGTTCTGATTCAGACACATCCCGTCATCCTGACCAGGTATTTTGCCATGGAAGATTACTTTTGCTTTCTCAGGTCGTCCATAGCTGACTACATATTCTCCAGGGATCATTTCTGCATTGAACTTGTGGTTCTCAACAGGTGAAAGATCCCCTACATTCCTGTATTGTAAGACCAACTCTGTCCCTGCTCTTCTTTAAATTTACATTGAGGGAACAGTGTATTGTTAGGGTTAATAAAATGTTTGATTTGGGTTAGAAATCATTCTGCTGGATGAATAATGGTATTGGGAACCTGCGATATTTTTAAAAATATAGAGGTGAAATATATAAATGAAAAAAGAAAGTCTAGGTAATTTTGAAGCCCAGAGGGGCAATGGGCCCTTCATTGGGATACTTAGCTTTGATTTACGTTGTACACAGATATCTCAGATAAATCGATATACAATGGCATAGGACCTTGTACCTTTTATGATTAAAATTCGAAGAGAACATCCAGTCAAAAAGGGATAGTAAGTAGGATTAGATAGATATTCGGTAGGTTAACAAAGAAGAGTGAGTATAGGATTTGTAACAAAAGTTCTTTAGCAATAGGGTTTGGGTTAAAGTGTGAAAGTAAATATCAGCACACTTGAAGGGTCAGTCACAATGATGAACAGTGGAAAATATGTAGGAAAGCAGATATCAATAGAGATATTACAAAATCAACAAATGGGCCAAGGACCTGAACAGACACTTCTCAGAAGAAGACATACAATCAATTAATAAGTACATGAAAAAATTCTCACCTTCTCTAGCAGTCAGAGAAATGCAAATCAAAACCACCCTAAGATACCATCTCACTCCAGTAAGATTGGCAGCCATTAGGATGTCAAACAATAATAAGTGCTAGCGAGGATGTGGGGAAAAGGGTACACTTGTACATTGCTGGTGGGACTGCAAAATGGTGCGGCCATTATGGAAAGCAGTATGGAGATTCCTGGGAAAGCTGGGAATGGAACCACCATTTGACCCAGCTATCGCCCTCCTCGGACTATTCCCTGAGGACCATAAAAGAGCATGCTATAGGGATACCGCCACATCAATGATCATAGCAGCACAATTCACAATAGGCAGACTGTGGAACCAACCTAGATGCCCTTCAATAGATGAATGGATAAAAAATAATGTGGCATCTATACACAATGGAGTATTATGCAGCACTAAAAAATGACAAATTCATGGAATTTGCAGGGAAATGGATGGCATTAGAGCAGATTATGCTAAGTGAAGCAAGCCAATCCTTAAAAAACAAATGCCAAATGTCTTCTTTGATTTAAGGAGAGCAATTAAGAACTGAACAGAGGGAAAGAGCATGAGGAAAATATTAACATTAAACTGAGACAAGTGATGGGAGGGAAAGGGAGAGAGAAGGGAAATTGCATGGAAATGGAAAGAACCCTCATCGTTATACGAAATCACATATACGAGGTTGTGAGGGGAAAGGGGGGGAAGGGAGAGAACGGAACAACAACAGATGAGGTAGAGAGGGAAGATGAAAGGGGAGGGGAGGGGGGATAGTAGGGGATAGGAAAGTCAGCAGAATACAACAGTCACTAATATGGCATTATGTAAACATTGTGAATGTGTAACTGATGTGATTCTGCAATCTGTATTTGGGGTAAAAATGGAAATGCATAACTCACTTGAATCAAATGTATGAAAGATGAAAAAAAAATTAAAAAAGTACTAAATTGGCTCATCGTAACAATAAAAAAAAGAGATATTACAAAATCAGGCAAAGTATAAAGTGAGTGATATGATTAGATATTTGCAACAGGGTTGATTTTGAATATATAATCTTAGGAAGAAACAAATATATAGTCACAAATAGGATTGATATTTGAGAGCATTAGGCAACCTGAACATGGAAGTAATCCATGTTCACTTTCTATTTAGGCTTTAGTACAATAATAAGTGTGAACTTTGCATTTTGTGTCCAAAATATTACTGTGATAAAATGTATATGTTGATTAGGTGACATGAGTATTTCTTTCACCATTTCTGCGAGTAATATTTTGAAGACATATACATAAGTATTGGTTGTACAAAAAGCTGTACCCTGTGTCTATGAATATACAGATAATGCATGAATAGACCATACTGTGAATAAATAGTATAGCTGGTTCCACTTTAAATAATGGATTGAATTGATATTCACAAAGGAGTGATCTGAGGCAAAAACCTTCCTGAAATTCAGGGCAACAGAACAATAGGTAAACAAAACGCACAAAGCAGGGTTTCTCCACTGAGACTTTCCTGGTCACACTGATATCTGAGTTTTCTGAGATGCTCGCCTTTCCCTTCAGCTATCCAGTACATAGCCATATCACATAGCTTGGAGGTAGTACATATCTTGGACACAAAACAATGAGGCAATTCTGGAGAGTGTCCAGAATTCAGGATGTAAACAGAAACTTTGAAAGATAGCAGGTGTTTCCCTTCAATAAGGAAAGCTGCAGTCCATTAATAAATCGGGCAGGATGAATATTGCGAAGCTTTCTCCTAGACAGGACACATCCATTGATGCATTTTCTTTTCTAATGTCTACAACCACGGACAGAGTGGGATACACAGACATAGAAGCACTCGCCTTGTCAAAGGACTTACTAGAAACAGTCCACGCCAATTCAAACAAACAGCCTTTCTTACATCTTCTCAGAACTTGAGAAAAAACCATACACACACCTACACCCACAAAGGCACCTCCTTTGTGGAGTGTCCTCTGAATGGTGGGCCATACTATATTCCCCCAAAATGGCCTGTTGTATCTCAAATCTAGTCTCCTTGGCCAACTCTGTGCAGTTGTCAGGAGCCAGCGGTGAACCAATACCTGCTTTCTCAGAAAGGTCTTTCTTCAGAGCTTTCCTGGCATTTGGCCATCCTCACATCTGTTGGTACTAAGAAAGACTGACTCTGTGCTTGGTAAATTGAAACAAGTGAGACCACAGGGACTGGGACTGCGACTGGCTCTGGGTGCCTCTCTTCCTGGATCCCAAGTTCAGAGAGTTCCATCACCAAGGAAGTGAAGTGAGGTCACTTCCTTCAGGAACAGAATGAGGTCACTGCCTTGGCAACCTCTTTGTCCTAACAGTAACTTCTAAGGGTCCCATGAGATGGAGTCTGTCCCTTCTTTCTGTCACACTTTCACAAGTTAGAATCATATATCAACCATAGGCACCTGGGAAGGGCTCTCCACACAGGCCTGATTTGGTCCATCTTCTCTACATTTAGAAGATAGAGGTTGATTCAGACACATCCATTCATCTTGACCAGGTTGTTTACCATAAAAGATGACTTTTCCTCTCTCAGGTCCTTCATAGCTGCCTATATCTTCTCCAGGGATCATTTCTGCATGGACCTTTGATGTTCTCAGAAGGTGGAAGATCCCCTACATTCCTGTATTGTAAGACCAACTCTGTCCCTCCTCTTTTGTAAAGTTAGATTGAGGGAACAGTGTATGTTTAGGGTTAATAACATGTTTGATTTGGGTTAGGAATCTCTCTGCCCCATGAATAATGGTATTGGGAACCTGTGATATTTACAAGAATATATAGGTGAAATGTAAGTATGAAAACAGAAATCTAGGTAAGATTCGAAGTCAGAAGGGCATTGGGTCCTTGAGTGGGATTCTTAGGTTTGAATTATGTTCTGCATATATGTCTCCGACAAATTGAAATACAATGGTTTAGGACCTTATACCTTGGATGATTAATTGTCGAAGAGAACATCGAGTCAAAAAGCAATAGTCAGTAGGATTAGGAAGATAGTCAGTAGGTTTAGAAATAAGAGTGAGTATAGGATTTAGACCAAAATTTCTTTAGCAATAGGGTCTCAGGTAGACATTGAATGTAAATGTCAGCATATGTGAAGTGTCAGACACAATGATGAACTGGGGAATATATGTAGGAAAGCAGATATCAATAGAGATATAAGGAAATCAGGCAAAGTATAAACTGAGTGATAGGATTAGACATTTTCAACAGGCTTGAAGTTGAATATATAATCTTAGAAAGAAACAAATATGTAGTCACCAATAGGATTTACATTTGAGAGCATTAGGCAACCTGGATATGTTGTTTTTAGTAATCCATGCTCACTTTCCATTTAGGCTTTGATACAATCATGAGTATGACCTTTGTTTTTTGTGTCCAGAATATTACTGTGATAAAAAAAAAGAAATATATATATATTGATAGATAGATAGATAAGGTGACACGAATATTTCTTCTACCATTTTTGGGAGCAATGTTTTGAAGAGGTATAAATTAGTATTGGGGGAACAAAGAGGTGTACACTGTGTCTATGAATATAGAGATAATGCATTAATAGACCATACTGTGAATAAATAGCATACCTGGTTCCAACTTTAATAATGGATTGAATTGAAATGTGAAAATGTACAGGAAATCTTATATTGATATTCACACATTCATTCCAACCACTTATACATCTAATGGTAATATTAATGTTATGGTTTATCTTGAAGAGTGTGTGGGTTTAGCTTCAAAATTGATTATGGAAATCGAAAATAATGTGTTTGGAAAGAAGTCTCATGAAAAGACCAGTCAAGTAACATGGAGGAATACATGTGTTCTGAAGCAGGAAGTGATTAAAAGTGAAACAAACTCCTATAAATTTGTGAACTTGTGAATGAAATATATATCCTATGATGTGCAAAAACTGAAGAAATAGTAATGTACCAGTGTTGAATTAAAATGAATGTCAAAATAGACATCATGTCCCATAGGAATATACTTGCATTGATGTTAAACTGGGTCAGTTACTGTAGAAATATTAGGATTTGTAAGCACCATTGATTGAAGTTAGTTTTCAGCACTGGGAAACAAATATGTATTTCAGGTAGATGATTATTTCTGAGAATAATCTTGTGAAAGTTGATTATAAATCCACATACATGAACATGAATGAATTTACAGAGTGTATATAAGACAAATATATTTCATATTTTATAAAATCTGTAGAGTGTATGTGTATATATATATATATATATAGACAAAAAAACACAAAAATTCATTAAAAAGTATCAATATATATATGCCAATTGTAATTCATCATGTAATATATATCACCCTCAGATGCAAAAATATTTATTTTACTAAACATGGGTTTATGTATAATATTGTTCAAATAGGAAGCTCACCCATAGTTTGGATTTTCAGTTCCAACAGCGTTTAGGAGGACTGATCTCTTCTTACAATTTGTTTCTGCCAAGTCAGCCAACTCATAAAAATATACGTGTGATACCAAGTAGGAATCTATGTGTGCATATAAAAAGTACACGTGCTGAGTAGGCTACAGAGAAAGGGAGACAGGAATTCACATATTTGTTAACTTTAAAAACGCATGGAGAGAGCTGCGGATGTGGCTCAAGTGGTAGCGCGCTCGCCTTGCATGCGTGCGGCATGGGTTCGATTCTCAGCACCACGTGCAAACAAAGATGTTGTGTCCGCCAATAACTAAAAAAATAAATATTATAGAATTCTCTCTCTCCTCTCTAACTCTCTCTTTAAAAAAAAAACACATGGAGGACTATTTCAATTAAAAATTGAGTAGATTTATAAAACCGACCCTTTATCATGCAAGAGGGAAGTCCAACTATACACCATGCCTCCTCTGAACTGCTTGTATTTTCATTTTTTTTGTTTATTTTTCTCCATCATATTAGGATTAGTAGTCAGAGTCTAGTAGGGTATGAGTTAGTGTCAAGGATTCAGTATTTCGAATGGAAAATTGGAAAATGGATCAATGTGTATGCAAATGTGTACTACAAAAAAATTTTCCCACTCTCATTCAGAACAATGCCTTGACATTACCTTCACCCCAAGTAAGACACAATTAGAGGAGAAGAGTTAGAAAATCTTTGAATACATATCTGAAATTGAAAATGCTTAGGGTTCACAACCTTGGAGATTGTAGAGGAGTTTCCAAAAGTAAGGGACAGTGTAAAAACTCTACAAACATGGAGATTTGCCTGCCTAAAGACGTCTGGAGAAACTGTCTCTAGGTTGGGCACTTGAAATATATGTTTTTGTGAGGATCTTTAGCTTCCTTTCCAGTGAGACCATCAAAGCTGCGTCTTCATCTCTGTGATCTGGAGGACATGGTTTATAATTTTCCAATAAACATGAAGCAGCAGTCCTGAATTCTCTCTTGTATGTAAACTGTGGCCACTGGGGGCTAAGTGTCTCCCCATATGGACTGCGAAGCCATTTTATCATCCTCCACTTTTCCTAATGTTTCTTCCTGCTGCACTCGGAGTTTGGTATTTGCTTCACGAAATACAAGGAGTTCAACTGGGACAGAGTGTTGCCGCGAGTTCTGTCACGTGTGGTGGATCAGGGTCTGCAGGAGAATGCACCAACAGGGCTTGTATACCACATAGGATGCCCCCTTGACCATAGCAACCTGATTCTGAACATTGCACTGAAACCTCTCCATATAACAAGTTGCCTTTACATATAAGGGTCTGCTGGCTGCACCATGTCAGTCACAAGCCATTTGGAAGCCAATGGCAGATCCACATGGCCCCACCTCAGATGTTTTATCACACATTTGCTCACCACTGCTCTAGGCCCACTACTCAGCAGGATCCAAATTATTGAGATCTCTGTTCTACACCATTTTCATCAAAACCAGTCAATCAAGGCACTGTCTGGTACACTCGTGATCAGCAACAGGACATCCAAATGTTCTTCATTGCCACCTGGTCATTGGAATTTCAAAAATTTCATGGTATTTATCTAGCCAATTTTCAATTATGAAGTTGGAAGCACTATGGCTTTCAAATCATTCAGGAATCATTCAATGGTGAGGAAGCTCATTTCAATGAAAAATTTGAAGAACTCTCACAGGCAAGGCTTCCCAAAGAGTGGCCTAAAAGTCACATGAATTCAGGCCCATCGAGGTCTACAATTGAGGTCCATGTGTGTTTTGACTAGCAAATATGGCTTCCAAGTCTTTCAGAAAAAAATAATTTGATATCCTGGCTGAGATTCCCAGTGCTCTGTGGAAAGCCACCCTAGGACTAGATCTCAGTTTCCAACGGAGACTCTCATGCATGGCCTCCTAAATTCTTAACACAATTCATGGCAATACTTCTTTGATGATTGATCCAGAACTGAGTGTTTAAGGGGAATGACACCAGAGTTCAAGCCCAGGTGGATCCAGTCATCTCTTCCAACTGCCACACGAATGACTACAATTAAAACCAAAACACTTCCACATGGTCCTCACCTTCTTCCAGAGAGACACTCATCATTACCTCTGGCTGGAGTTTTTCATGTGGGACGCATCCCAAGAGAGTGTCCGAAATAATCTTCCTTGCCCCTCATTTGCCTAAAGTCAGGGTGGCATGGTCACCCTTCCTGTGAACCTGGAGTGATCCAATAGGCCTGCTTCTCCAATTTGAGGCCTACTGACTCTCAGGGATAGATTCTTTAAGTAATTTGGAGTCACAAGAAAACACAAGCACCTCTGCAGTTCTTCAAAGAACTCATTTGACCTAAAGGATCCCTATTCTCACTTGATAGAGGTCAGAATCCTAACAGAGGAAGGCAAGAGACTCATCAACAATGACAGATTTTGGCCATTTTTGTTTTGATTGCACACATGCAATCTATCTTTAGATCCATCATGTGCTGAGAATCTAAGCCACAACCTCATACAGGGCCAAGAGGCTGATTTAGACACATCCTTTTACAAGCAATTAAGCAAAGATCCACAGGTGATGCCCATTCATTTCCATTTGAAAACTGTTTTCTTCAGGTTTCACAAAGGGGTGGCCTGAGGCAAAGACCTTCCTGACATTCAGGACAACAGAACCATAGGTAAGCAAATGAACCAAAGCAGGGTTTCTCCACTGAGAATTTCCGGGTCACACTGATATCTGAGTTTTCTAAGATGTTCCCATTCTCTACAGCTATCAAGTATATGGACATGTCTCAGAGCTTGGAGGTGGTACATATCTTGGAAACAAAACCATGAGACTATTCTGGAGAGTGGCCAGAATTCAGGAAGAAAACAGGAACTTAGGAATTTAGTAGGTGTTGCCCATCCATAAGGCAAACCAAAGTCCATTCTTCAATTAGGCAGGATGAATGCTGGGAAGTTTTCTACTAGACAGGACACATCCTTTGATGCCTTCTCTTTTCTAATGTCTACAACCACGGACACAGTGGGATACTCAAGACTTAGAAACACTAGCCTTGTCAAACGACTTACTAGAAACAGTCCACTCCAACCCCAAAAAACTGCCTTTTCTATCTATTCTCAGAACATGAGAGAAAAGCACAAACTCACTGAACACCCACAAAGGCACCTCCTTAACCCAAGTAGGTCTGTGACTATCTGGAGTGTCCTCTAACTGGTGGGCCATACTATGTTCCCCTGAAATGGCCTGTCCTTTCTCAGATCTGGTCTCCTTGGCCAACACTGTGAAGTTGTCAGGAGCCAGTGGTGAACCAATACCTGCTTTCTCAGGAAAGGCCCCTCTTCAGAGCTCTTCTGCCATTTGACAATCCTCATATCAGTCGGTACCAAGGAAGACTGACTCTGTCCTTGGTAAATCCAAACAAGTGAGACCACTGGGACTGGGACTGGGACTGGCTCTGGGTGCCTGGCTTCCTGCATCACAATTTCAGATTTTTTGATCACCAAGGAAGAGAGGTGAGGTCACTTTCTTTAGGAACTGAATGAGGTCACTACCTTGGCCACCACTTTGTCCTAACAGTTGCTTCGAAAGGTCCCATGAAATTGAGGCTGCCCCTACTTTCTTTGACACTTTCACAAGTTAGAATGGTATATCAACCATAGGCACCTGTAAACAGCTCTCCACACAGGCATGGTTTCATCAGTTCTCTACATTACGAAAGGAGAGGCTGATTCAGACACATCCCTTCATACTGACCCTGTTGTTTGCCATGGAATATGACTTTTCCCCTCTTAGGTCCTTCATAGCTGCCTGCAACTTCTTCAGGGTATAATTTCTGCATGGTCCTTTGATGTTCTCAGCAGGTGGAAGATCCCCTACATTACTGTATTGTAAGATAAACTCTGTCTCGGCTCCTCTGTAAAGTTAGTTTGAGGGAACAATGTATGGTTAGGCTTAATAACATGTTTCATTTGAGTTAGGAATCATTCTGCTTAATGAATAATGGTATTGGGAACTTGCGATATTTACAAGAATATATTGGTGAAATATAAGTTTGAAAACAGAAATCTAGATAAGATTTGAATCCAGGAAGGGCATTGGGCTGTTGATTGGGATACTTAGCTTTGAATTATGTTCTGCACAGATGTCTCAGATAAATCAATATACAATGGCATAGGACCTTGTACCTTGGATGATTGCTTGTCGAAGAGATCATCCAGTCAAAAAGGGATAGTCTTTAGGATTAGGAAGATAGTCGGTATGTTAGAAAAAAGAGTGAGTATAGGATTTGGACCAAAAGTTCTTTAGCAATAGGGTTTCGGATAAAGAGTGAATGTAAATGTCAGCACATGTGAAGAGTCAGTCACAATGATGAACTGGGGAAAATATGTAGGAAAGCAGATATCAATAGAGACATTAGGAAATCAGGAAAATATAAAGTGAGTGATAGGATTAGTCATTTTCAACAGGGTTGAGGTTGAATATATTATCTTAAGAAGAAACAAATATGTAGTCACCAATAGGATTGATTTGAGAGCGTTAGGCAACCTGGATATGGATGTGTTTAGTAATCCATGCTCACTTTCCATTTAGGCTTTGGTGAAAGGTTAATAAAATAGGTACTTGTTACTTACTGTTTTTCTGTATGCTTAACAAAACACTGTTGAAGTCTTGAGGACTGTTTGCTAATCTTGTTTCCAGAATGTGCTGTCCCCAACTGCCAAACTGCAAATGTATACCCTCACCCGTTTGCACGCAAACCACCCACTTGCCCTGACCCATCAATAAACTTCCCTCCCTGCCCTCTCCAAGGAAAGCATATAAGCTCTGCTTAAGCTGTTCTCATTGCTCTCTGCTCTATTCAAGTGAGCTCTGAGCCCCAGAATGCTGGACCCATAATAAACCATTTACTGTTGCTTGAGACATTCCTCTGGTGGTCTCTTCCCCTGATGCTTGCCCGACCTTTACATCTGGAGGCACGAGCAAGATCCGGCAGGGGCGGATGAAAGATCCCCAAGGGGCTCTTTTCAGGGTAAGTAAGGGAACTCTTTTTGGTTTTAGGTTTCAGGTTAGGGCTTGGCAAAATGGCTATTGGTGATGAGCGTGAGCTCTCTCTGACAGAGGCTGACATACGTGTCACAGAGCCACAGGCCACGTCCCTGGGGGATGCCCCAGAGGACTCAGGAAATCGAGGAACAATAGTCTCCTTGACTCAGTGATATTTTGCTTCGGATTCAGTATTGCCAGCCCATCAGGTTTTGCCGGCTACTCAGTCCTGGCCTCAGTATTGGACGTCCATTGCCTGTCTTTATTGTCTTGTCTTGTCAGTGTAGTGTGTGATTTCTTTCACTGTTTGTGTATCTCTCATTTTGGGACAGAGCACTTCAACACCTCTCTTCCTGACCCTTGATCACTGGACCAAAGTCTGTGCAAGGCCCAGAATCTTTCTTTTTCAGTAAATTGCTGGACCTGGCAGACCCTCTGTGCCTCAGAATGACCCACCTTTGGAGTTGGATAGCCCCTAGAAACATCTACTTCCCACTAATTTGAAACGTCAGAGATTTTGTCTTTCAACCGGGGCCACATAGACATCCAGATCAACAGCCATATATCTTAACTTTGCAGGACCTCTGCAAATCTCCTCCTGCATGGGTGAAGCCTTTCTTTGTCTCTGCGCCCACTCCTACTCCTTCCACCATGATTCTATCTCACAAACCCTCTGCTCTTTCTCCTCCAACCTCTGTTCTCCCTGAGTCTCAAGACTCTACTGGACTCTCCTACCCTTCTTATCCGCTGCCGTCGTCCACCAACCCCCAACAACCTCTAAGTGATTCCTTTGCTGCTGACTCAGCCTCTCCGCCATTGGAGAAAGCTAGGCCGGCCCAGCGCCCACCAGATGACTCCCCCTTGTCACACACACAGCCCCTCCTTCCCTGGAGAAAGCTGGCCCGGCTAAAAGAACTCAAAGAACTCCCTGGCGTTTTCACACCTGCCTACTTGGGATGACTGCCAACAAATCCTAGGGATTCTTTTCATGACAGAGGAACGAGAGAGAAACTTTCTGGAAGCTGGAAAAAAATATCCTCGGACCAGATGGGTGACCAACACAACTTCCCAACATAATCAAAGCCGGCTTACCCTTGAACTGACCCAACTGGGACCCCGACACCTTTGAAGGTAGGGAGCATCTGTCCACTTATTGCCGGGCCCTAATAGTGGGTTTCCAACCGGCCGCTAGCCAACCAAATAATTTGGCCAAGGTAAGAGAGATTATTCAAGGGCCTGATGAATATCCCTCTATGTTTCTAGAGAGAATTATGGAGGCGTATAGGAGATATACTCCTTTCGATCTTCAGGCAGAGGATCAAAAGACATATGTCATGATGGCCTTCATTGGGCAAGCTGATCTGGATATTAAAAGAAAGTTACAATACTTAGATGGATTACAAGATATGACTTTGAGAGATTTACTCAGGGTAGCCGAGAAAGTATCCTATAAGAGAGAAACAGAGAGAACGAAAGGGAGCAAAGGGAGGATGACAGATGAAAAAGACAGATGAAGGTATTAACTAAGGTCCTGGTCACAACAATAAATAGGCCAGAAATAAAGAAACAGGGAGACAAGAAACGATACCTGGGTCCCCACCAGAGGCCACCCTTGGCCTCAGATCAATGTGCCTACTGTAAAGAAAAAGGACACTGAGCCAAAAAGTGCCCTAGAAAGAGACAGCCACGCCAGACAGCCTTTCTGACTCTGGAGGTTGACTGAGAATGTCGGGGCTCAGATCCCTTCCCCGAGCTCAGGGTAACTTTTGAAGTGAAGGGGACCCCATAAACTTTGAAGTGGATACAGCAGCAGTATACTCAGCCCTTAAGGCCCCACTGGGCCCTCTATCAAATAAAAGGTCTCTAGTTCAAAGGGCTAACAGCAGTAAATATCAGACTTAGACAACTAAGAGGACCATGGACATGGGGAAAGGAAAAATCCAACATTCCTTCCTAGTAATCCCAGAATGCCTGGCCCCATTGATGGGCAGAGATCTGCTCAGTAAGCTCCGGGCCAAAACAACTTTTAACCCCGAAGGCCCCAAAATGAAATTTCTAAATCCTTCATTAAAAACTCCTATAGTCATGGCTTTATAAATGTCAGTCAAAGATGAACATCCACTTTTCACACACCCCAAGAATGATCAAACAGGCAAGCTAGCCCAGAAATGGATAACAGATTACCCAGATGCCTGGGCAAAAATTGTTGGGTTAGGACTAGCCATGAAACAACCTCCAAGAACAGTGGAGTTAAAAACCTCAGCCTCCCCAATCAATGTCAAACAACATCCTCTGAGCAAAAATGCTAAACATGGGTTAAGGCCCCATATTCAGAAATATCTGGCTTTAGGGTCCTAAGGCCCTGTCAATCGGCCTGGAACACTCCCCTGCTACCAGTAAAAAATCCAGGAACTGGGGACTATCCCCGTTCAAGACCTAAGAGAGATCAACAACAGAGTGCAGGACATTCACCCCACGGTAAATAATTTGTACAATCTGCTTATCACTCTGAACCCTGAGTAGAAATGGTATGGACATAAAGATGCTATCTTTTGCATGCCTCTGCATAAAGACAGTCAGTTTCTGTTTGCTTTTGAGTGGGTAGACCCAGAAACCGGAACGTATGGTAAACTAACATGGACTAGACTCCCACAGGGGTTCAAAAACTCCCCCACTCTCTTTGATGAAGCCCTCCACAGAGATGTCAACAACTTCAGAACTATGCACCCAGAAGTCACCCAGCTTCAATACGTGGATGACCTGCTACTGCAGCCAACACCAAGGAAAACTGTGAGTCTGGGAACCAAGCACTATTATGTAAGCTTGCTCAACTCGGGTATAGAGCTTCTTCCAAAAAACCCCAAATTTGCCAGCAAGAAGTAGTCTTCCTGGGCTATTCCCTTAGAGGTGGTAAACATTGGCTCACTGAGCCCAGAAAACAAACGGTTGTGCAGATACCCCCCCCCCAGCAGCAGACAACACAAAGAGTTTCTTGGGACTACTGGGTTTTGCAGGTTATGGATTCCTGTGTTTGTGTCCTTAACTTCTCCTTTATACCCACTGTTAAAGGGAGATGCCCAATTCCAATGGACCCCTGAGCACCAGCAAGCTTTTGATAACATCTTACGACACTGGCACTGAAGTCCTCAACTTCACTGAGCCAAGCCTGCAATTTCAGAAAGCCCTACACTACGTTAAAAATGTACATCAATTCACACACCTTGGTCCAAAGAAACTGCAGGCATTCCTGAAGGATCAAGAACAGAGTTTTCCACTAACCGACTCACAGCGAAAGGACATAACTGAACAGGTAACAAAACCCTGTCCGTTCTGTCAATAGAACAATTACCCTTCCACACTTCCTGTAGGAAAGCGCCTATGAGCAACCAGACCAGGAAATTCTGGGAAGTGGACTTTACTGAAATTTAGCCAGCAAGGTATGGACTTCAATATCTCCTAGTGTTTGTAGATATATTTTCAGGATGGATTGAAGCCTTCCCCACAAAAAAAAAGGCACAAATGGTGGTAGAAAATCCTGAAAGATATTTTTCTATGATACGGCCTACCTAAGGTAATAGGGTCTGATAATGGACCGGCGTTCATGGCCCAGGTAAGTAAGGGGTTAGCCAGGATCCTGGGGATAAATTGGAAGTTACATTGTGCTTATAGACCGCAGAGCTCAGGACAGGTTAAAAAAATTAATAGAACCATTAAAGAGACCTTAACAAAATTAAGCTTAGAGAGGGCATCAAAGATTGGACTATGCTCCTGCCTTATGCACTGTTTCATGCAAGAAATACTCCCTCTGTTTCTTTGTGTAACCTCACCTCCTATAAAATTCTCTAAGGGGCCCCTCCTCCAGTAAGGACCTAACCACAACTCTAAGACCTACCGATCCCTTCCACACCCCCTTGCTTGACAAACTTAAAGCTATTGAAAGAACTCAGGGATACCTGTCAAAACAGCTGGCCACTGCCTACCAACCTGGTGAAGAGGAGACTCCACATCGATATCAAAAAAGAGACTTCATCTACATAAGATGACATCAGGTGTCATCCCTGGAACCCCGCTGGACAGGACCATACCAGGTGCTAATTATAAAACCTACAGTGGTAAAGGTAGACGGAATCACTTCCTGGATCCTAATTCTCATCTCAAGCCTGTGCCCTGTCCAGACACTGGCTTGAAAGTGGAAAAGACTGGTAACCCTTTCAAATTGCATATTTGCCATGTGGATAAGGCTATAGACTCTCCCCTTGGCCACCACTAGTCCTAACCATCATCAGCCCATTCAGCAGCGATGGCTGATCACAAATCCAATTAGACAAGAAGTATGGTCTGTCTCACATACAGCCCCCTTAGGGACCTGGTGGCCAACTCTCCACCCAGATATTTGTCAGCTGGGTATACGTCTTTCCAATTGGGATATCTCTGATGAAGAGGATCCCACTAAAATTCCATTAAATTTCTCCCGTACCATAGATAATGGAAACAAATATTATGGATGTAGGAACACGCAAGCCTGATGCAGGTTGGCTAGCCTAGATTACTATGTTTGCCCGGTGGACTATCAAAGCCACAAACAACCACGGCTGTGTGGGGGAAAAGCCGTCTTCTTCCGTAAGTCATGGGGATGTGAGCATACAGGGGCTGCCTGGTGGAACCCAAACTCCTCATCAAATTCAGTTCACAGCATTGGCCATATTACCAATTAGACAACCAAAACCGATGGCCCCCAGAGGGGACTCTAGATCCTCAAATTCTGTGTGACTATTTCAACTTCAGCAAGTGATCAAAAGGATTGAAGAAAATTCCCCTATGTGAAGGCCTTTTCCCTCCTTTGCTCACATCACGAAATATGTTTCTCCAATAGATCCTTCTGCTCCAGATTCTCTGCTGTCACTCTCACATCAACAACCTGATTTCTCCCCTCCAATTACTAGATCAAAACCCCAAACCTCCTCTGGTTCTCAGACCATTGCCCCCATGCTGAGGCAGCAGGTACTGAGGTACCCTTCCACCCACTCACTCCTCTCTTCTCCTGTCAGTGCCCACACCGGGTCCCACCAGGTCCTCTTACCAGCTAACCCAAAGCTCAAACCAGCTGAGGAGTGCCCTCAGACCCCTATCCAAGATGTAATGAAAATGGCCTTTAAAGTTGCTTTGTCATCACTAAAAACAGGTTACTAAGAATTTAAAGTCCCTCACAGGCTTTTTAGATACTCATTCCCGTCTTCCCATCTGCTCTACCTGTTCTACTGCTCAAGTTTTGTTGCCAGGAAAATCCCAAACCCTTTTCCCATTATTCTTTTATATCTTTTTTTCCTCATTCTCAGAACCACAGAACTGCTCTCACCCCCCGCCTTCCCCGTCTTCCCCTCTGTACCAGGCCCACAGAAAAATCTTAAATGGCCTTCTCCAGAAGTCTTCATCGTGGCTGACTTTAGGACTTTCAGCAACAAAGTCTTTATAAAAGAGTTCAGTGTAGATAAACTTCCTCTTTTCGTGTTGCTCTGTTATACTTGGCCACTGGCTGGAAAAATCAGCCCTTCTAAGCTAGACACCCCCTTACTAGTTTTTCACAAAATATGTGAACAAGGCCTCTGGCCTTGAGCTGAGGCTTCCAGAGATGGCTACATTTCCAAGATAAAGAAGTTACCAACTGGGCTCCATGGTAACAGCTGGCAGGGAGAAAATAAAAGAGAAGAAAAAAGCTCTCCCCCTCCCAGGTGTCCTTAATAAGTTATCTTTCCCAGAGAAGAGGAAAATAAAAACAGAACCAAAAACTGCTTTTTGTGAACTTCTGCAGACTGTGAATTTCTGAGTCTTTTCCCTTACATGTTGGGTACAAAATTCTGAAACTACCTAAACTTGGGATTCAGGGGATTAATTGATTACAACAGAAGCAATGCCCTCTATATCCGGTTGCAACCAAATAGGACTGTTTCCCTATCTTTGGTGCTATCTTAGGTGCCTTGCCTTGTCCATACCTACAACAGTATAATTCTATATACTTAAACATTGTTTATTCATAAAATTGTCAACAGATGTGATTAATTATGTAATGGTGCAGATGTTTCCCCGAGTGCTCTATCATGAGGCAGGATCATTTAAATTTCAAATAGGGGGGCATACAACCCGGTTCCGCTGGCAACCTGTATCCTTCACTTTAGCCATCCTATGAGGAATAGTAGTTGCTGCAGAGAAGGGCACAGGAACCACTGCCCTAATCCATGGGACACAACAAATGACCCAATTAGAAGCAGCAATAGACCAAAACTTAAAGATATTAAAAAACCACCATCACAGCTTTACAAGAATCTTTAACCTCTCTCTCTGAAGTTGTTTTACAGAACAGGCGAGGGTTCGACCTCCTCTTCATGAGAGAAGGGGCCTTTGTCCTGCATTGAGGGAAGAATGTTGTTATTATGCCTACCATACTGGAGTTGTAAAAGAATCTATGATTAAATTAAGAAGACGCATTGAAGAGCATCAACAAGAGAGAGAGGCCCAAAAAGGGTGGTTTGAGTCTTGGTTCACAGAGTCCCCCTGGGTAACTATGCTTTTATCAGCCCTGGCCGGTCCATTAATAATCCTCACATTATTGCTAACTGTAGGACCCTGTTTGCTCAACCGTGTAGTTTCCTTTCTCCAAGCTCAAATTGGACAAGTTAAACTTATGGTAATCAGAAATCAATATACCACACTAGCAAACATAAAATGTGACATCCTCAATGATCACTATTATGATTTAATGTAACCAAAAGAAAGTGGGGAATGAAAGGTAAATAAAATAGGTAATTGTCACTTCCAGTTTTACGGTATGCTTAACAAAACACTGTTGATATCTTGAGAACTGTTCGCTAATCTTGTTCCCTGAATGTTCTGTACCAACTGCAAAACTGCAGAATGTACTCCCTCACCCATTTGCACGCAAACTGCCCACTCGGGCTGACCCATCAATAATCTTCCCTCCCTGCCCTCTCAAAGGAAAGTATATAAGCTCTGCTTAAGCTGTTCTCAGGGCTCTCTGCTCTATTCAAGGGAGCTCTGAGCCCCAGCATGTTGGACCCCCATAAACTTTTGGCTGTTGCATTAGACAGTCCCTGGTAGTCTCTTCCTCCGATGCTCGCCTGACATTTACATTGGTAAAATAATAAGTGTGACCATTGCTTCTGTGTCGAAATGTACAAATTATTATTGGGGGTACAAATAGGTGTACCCTGTGATATGAATATAGAGATAATGCATGAATAGACAATACTGTGAATAAATAATATAATGGATTCCAAATTTAATAATGGATTCAATTGATATCTGAAAATATAAAGGAAATCTTATATTGATATACATACATTCATTCCAACCAGTAAAACATCTAAACGTTATATTAGGATTATGATTTATCATGAAGAGTGTGTGAGTTTTGCTTCAAAATTGATTATGGAAGTTGAAAATAATGTGTTTGGAAAGAAGTCTCATGAAAAGACCAGACAAGAAACCTGGAGGAATCCATGTGTTCTGAAGCAGGAAGTTATTGAAAGTGAAACAAATGCCTATAAGTTTGCTAACTTGTGGATGAAATATATATCTTATGATGTGCATAAATTGAAGAAATAGTAATGTAGCAGTGTTGAATAAAAATGAATGTCAAAATACACATCATGTCCCATAGTAATCTACTTGCATTGATGTTAAACTGGGTCAGTTACTGTACAAATTTAGTATTTGTATGCAACGTTAACTAAAGTTAGTTTTCAGTACTGGTAACAAATATGTATTTCAGGTGGATGAATATTTCTGAGAATAATCTTGTGAATACGTGATTATAAATCCATACACATGAACATGAATGAATTTAGGGAGTGTATATAAGACACATATATTTCATATTTTGAAAAATCTGGAGAGTATATATATACAAAAAACACACATGCAGAGACATTAAATTACCAATATATATGCCAATTGAAATTTATCATGAAATATATATCATCCACAGATGCAAAAATATTTCTTTTACTGAACATGGATTTATGTTTAATGTTGTTCAACTAGGAAGCTCACCCATAGGTTGAATTTTAAGATCCAACAGGGTTTAGGAGGAGTGATCTCTTCTCATAATTTGTATCTGCCAAGTCAGCCACCTCACAAGAATGTACATGTGATACCAGGTAGGATTCTATATGTGCATCTAAAAATACATGTTCTGAATAGGCTACAGGGAAAGGGAGACAGGAATTTATATATTTATTAACTTTAAAAACACAATGAGAACTATTTCAATTAAAAATTAACTAGATTTATAACACCTACCCTTCATAATGCAAATGGCAAGTCCAAATATACACCATGCCTCCTTTGAACTGCTTGTATTTCTATTCTGTTTGGGTTAGTTTTCTCCATCATATTAGGATTAGCAGTCAGAGTCTAGTAGTTTATGAGTTAGTGTCAGGAATTAAGTATTTCGAATGGAAAATTGGAAAATGAATCCAATGTGTATGCATATATGTGCTACACAAAAATCTTCCCACTCTCATCCACAACAATGCCTTGACATTAACTTCGCCCCAAGTAAGACACAATTAGAGGAGAAGAGTTAGAAAATCTGTGAATGCATATGTGGAATGGAATATACTCAGGATTTCACAAACTTGGAAGTGGTAGAGCAGTTTCCAAAAGTAAGGCACATGGTAAACACTCCACAAACATGGAGTTCTGCTGGCCTAAAGACTTCTTGATAAACTGCCTCTGAGGTTGGGCACTTGAAATATATGTTGTTGTCAGTAGCTTTAGCTTACTTTCTAGTGAGACCATCAAAGCTGGGTCTGCATCTATGTGACCTGGAGGACATTGTTTCTAATTTTCCAATGAACATGAGGCAGCAGTGCGAATACTCTCTTTGTAGTTAAACTATGGCCACTGGGAGCTAAGTGACTCACCGTGTGAACTGTGAAGCCATTTGGTCCTCCTCCACTTTTCGTGGTGGTTCTTGCTGCTGCACTGGGACTTTGGTATTTTCTTCATGAAATACAAGGAGATCAACTGGGACACAGTGCTGGAGGGAGTTCTGTCATGTGTGGAGGTCACGGTCTGCATGTGAATGCACCAACCAGGATTCTATCCCACATGGGTTGCCCCTTTGTCCATAGCAACCTGATTCTGAACATTGCCTTGAAATCTCCCTATACAAAAAGATGCCTTTACATGGAAGGTTCTGCTGGCTGTACCATGTCATTCACAAGCCATTTGGAAGCCAGTGGCAGATCCACATGGCCCCACCACACATTTTATCACACACCTTCACACCACTGCTCTAGGCCCACTAATTTGCAGGCTCCAACTTACTGGCATCTCTGTTCTACACAATTTTCAAGAAACCTAGTCAGTCAAGGCACTGTCTGATACACTCATGATTAGCAATAGGACATCCAAAGATTCTCCAGTGCCACCTGGTCATGGGAATTCCAAAAATTTCATGGTGTTTATCTAGCCAATTTTTTTGAGGATGAAGTTGGAGGAACTGTGGTTTTCAAAAACCATTAAATGTTGAGGAAGCTCATTTCAATGAAACTCTGGAGAACTCTCATAGGCAAGGCTTCCCAAAGAGTTGTCAAAAGGTCACATGAAGCCAGTCCAATTGAAGTCTACAATGTGAGGTACATGTGTGTTTTGACTCTCAGCTATGGCTGCCAAGACTTTAAGAAGAAAATCATGGATTATCTTGGCTGAGATTCCCAGTGCTCTGTGGCCTTGATCTAAGTTTATAAGGGCTACTCTCATGCGTGGGCTCCTAAAATCCCAACAAAGCTCATGGCAATACTTCTCTGAGGTCAGTTTCAGAATTCAGTCTCTATAGGGATTCACACTAGAGTTCAAGCCCAGGTGGACCCAGTGATTTCTTCCAATCGCCACACAAATGACCAAAATTTAAACGAAAACACTCCCATATGGCCCTCATCTTTTCCACATAGACACTCATCATAACCTCTAGCTGGAGGTTTCTATGAGGGGCGCTGGACAAGACAGTGTCCAAAATAAGCTCCCTTGCCCGTCATTTGCCTAAAGTCAGGGTGGCCTGGAAACCCTTCCTCGGAACCAGGAGTGATCAAATAGGCCTACCATTATTACTGTTCCACTTCTCCAATTTGAGGCCTACTGACTGTGGGGTTTAGATTCTTCATGTGGATTGGGGTCATGAGAAAACCCAAGCACCAATGGGCTAGACTCTGAAGGGCTTTGAAAAACTCATTTGACCCAAAGGATTCCTATTCTCACCTTATGGAGGTCAGGAAACTTACAGAGGAAGGCGAGAGACTTCATCCATAATGAGTACTCTTTTGGCCATTTTGGTTTTGGATGCACACATGGCATCTTTCTTTAGATCCATCAGGTGCTGAGAATCTAAGCCACAGCCTCACACAGGGCCAACAGGCTGATTCAGACACATCCCTTTCGAAATCAATTACTCAAAAAGGGACAGGTGATGCCCATTCATTTACATTAGAGAACTGTTTTATTCAGGCTTCACAACGGGGTGGCCTTAGGCAAAGACCTTCCTGACATTCAGTGCTATAGAACAATAGGTAAGCAAAAGTCCCAAAGCAGGGTTTCTCCACTGAGACTTTCCTGGTAACATTGATATCTGAGTTTTCTGAGATTCTCGCCATTCCCTTCAGCTATCCAGTACATGGCCAAGTCACAGAGCTTGGAGGTGGTACCTATCTTGGTCACAAAATCATGAGCCTATTCTGGAGAGTGGCCAGAATTCAGGAAGAAAACAGGAACTTAGGAAGATTTCAGGTCTTGCCCACAAATAAGGCAACCCTCTGTCCTTTTATAAATTGGGCAGCGTGAATGTTGGGAAGATTTCTCCTAGACAGGACACATCCATTGATGCATTTTCTTTTGTAATGTCTACACCCACGGACACAGTGGGATACACAGACATAGAAACACTTGCCTTGTCAAATGACTTAATAGAAACAGTCCATTCCAAACCAAACAAACCAACTTTCCTACCTATTCTCAGAACATGAGACAAAACCACAAACCCACACTCATTCCCACAAATGCACCTCCTTACCCCAAGAAGGTCTGTTACTAACCGGAGTGTCCTCTGCCTGGTGAGCCATTCTTTGTTCACCCGAAATGGCCTGTCTGTTCTCAAATCTGGACTCCTTGGCCCACTCTGTGAAGTTGTCAGGAGCCAGCTTTGAGCCGCCACTACCTGCATTCTCACTGAAGACACCTCTTCAGATTTTTTTCTGGCATTTGGCCATCTTCACATCTGTAAGTACCAAGAAAGACTGACTCTTTCCATGATAAATCCAAAAAAGTGAGATCTCTGTGACTGTTACTGGGCCTGACCCTGGGTGCCTGGTTTCCGGGATCCCAAGTTCAGAGAGTTCCATCACAAAGAAGTGAGGTAGGTCACTTCCTTCATGAACTGAATGAGCTCACAGCCTTGGAAAACACTTTGTCCTAACAGTTTCTTCCTAAGGTCCCATGAGATGGAGGCTGCCCCTACTTCCTGTGACACTTTCACAAGTTAGAATGGTATATCAACAATAGGTACTGGGGGAGAGATCTCCACACAGGGTTGGTTTGGTCCATTTTGTCTACATTAAAATGTGAGAGGCTTATTCAGACACATCTTTTCATCCTGACCAGGTTGTTTGCCATGGAAAATGACTTTTGCTCTCTCAGGTCCTTCATAGCATTCTATATCTTCTTCAGGGATAATTTCTGCATGGATCTTTGAGATTCTCAGCAGGTGGAAGATCCCCTATATTCCTGGATTGTAAGACCAACTCTATCCCTGCACTGCTGTAAAGTTAGATTGAGGGAACAGTGTATGCTTAATGTTAATATCATGTTCTATTTGCGTTAGGAATCATTCTGCTGGATGAATAACGGTATTGGGAACCTGAGATATTTACAAGAATATATAGGTGAAATATAAGTATGGAAACAGAAATCTAGGGAAGACTTGAAGCCAAGTAGGACTTTGGGCCCTTGAGTAGCATACTTTGCTTTGAATTATATTCTGCACAGATGTCTCAGATAAATTGATATACAAAGAAATAGGATCGTATACACTAGATGATTGAATAACATACAGAATATCCAATAAAAAAGGGATAGTCTGTAGGATTAGCAAGATAGTCAGTAGGTTTAGAAAGAAGAATGAGTATAGGATTTGTACCAAAAGTTCTTTACAAATAAGGTTTCGGGTAGAGAGTGAATGTGAATGTCAGCACATGTAAAGAGTCAGTCACAATGACGAATTGGGGAAAATATGTAGGAAAGCAGATATAAATAGAGACATTAGGAAGTCAGTAAAAGTATGAAGTGTGTAATTTGTTTAGACATTTTCAACGGTTTGAGTCTGAATATATAACCTTAGGCAGAAACTAATATGTTGTCACAAATTGGATTGACTTTTGAGAGCATTAGGTAACCAGGACATGGATGTTTTTATTAATCCATGCTCACTTTTTATTTAGGCTTTGGTAAAATCATAAGTGTGACCTTTGCATTTTGTGTCCAGAATATTATTGTAATAAAATGTATATGTAGATCAGGTGACTTGAGTATTTCTTCCACCATTTCTGTAGCAATATTTTGTAGATGTATAAATTACTATTGAGGGTACAAATAGGTGTACCCTGTGTCTATGAATATGCAGATAATGCATGAATAAACCATACTGTGTGTAAATAATATAACTTGCTCTACTTTAAATAATGGATTGAATTGATATCTGAAAATATAAAAGAAATCTCATATTGATATACAATCATTCACTGCAACCAGTTATACATCTAATGGTAATATTATGGTTGTGGTTTATCCTGAAAGGTGTGTGAGTTTTGTTTCAAAAGTGATTATGGAAATCAACAATAATGTGTTTGGAAAGAAGTCTCATGAAAAGAATAGTCAAGAAACCTGTAAGAATACATGTGTTCTCAAGAAGGAAGTGATTGAACATTATATATCATACTATATATAATGTGCATAAACTGCAGAAATAGTAATGTACCAATGTTAAATAAAAATGAACATCAAAATACACATCATGTCCCACAGGAATCTAATTGCATTGATGTTAATCTGGGTCAGTTACTGTAGAAATATTAGGATTTTTATCCACCATTCACTGAAGTTACTTTTCAGTACTAGGAAAAAAGTATGTATTTAAGTTGGATGAATATTTCTGAGAATAATCTTGTGAAAATTTGATTATAAATCCACATAAATCACAAAACATTATAAACACAAAAGTCACATGGACATTAAAATCTAGCAATATATATGCCAATTTAAATCCATCCTGAAATATATATCATCCACTGATCCAAAACTATTTATTTAATGAACTTGTATTTATGTATAATGTTGTTCAGCTAGGAAGCTCCCCCATAGATTGAATTTTCTGTTCCAAATCAGTGTTTAGGAGGAGTGATCTCCTAAATGTGTATGCAAATATGTGCTACACAAAAATCTTCCCACTCTCATCCAGAACAATGCCTTGATATTACCTTCACCCCAAGTAAGACACAGTTGGAGGACATGAGTTAAAAAATCTGTGAATACATATCTGGAATGTAAAATGGTCAGGAGTTCACAACCTTGCAGGTTGTAGAGGAGTTTCCAAAAGTAAAGGACAGGCTTGATATACCCAACCTGATCTTTTATTAGAATTGGGAGCCATCTTGCCAGAAAGCCATGAAAAGATAATTTGGGCTTTACTATAAATTACTGCAAATTCTGAACCTGCTTGGAATGCCTGTCTGTGCCTTGAACTCATCCATGCCTGGCTCTCTGACCAGATAACAGTGCTCTCTGAAACATTAGTGACACCTAATAAATATTGGCCTTCCCAGGCCAGACAACGACCCTCTCTGAGTCTCTAATGGTCCTCATAATTTCTGATGTTGGGGCCAGCAAAAAAAATGTAAACTACCATCAGTGTGATGCTTTCAAAGTTCTGTTATCTGTAACCCCCTTTTTGTGTAACTTTCTGGGCTATATAGCTGGGCTGTAGGAAAGGTGGTGTTGCTGTCTTGTTCCCGCCATTTTTGGAGGGAGAGGCAGCCTGGCCAGTTTTAATAATAAGCCTGCCTTAATTTGATTTTAATTGGAGTCACTGGTCTTTTCTTGCATCCTATTCCAACATTTTGGAGTTCCCCAGTGAGATGACCCTGCCCGACCAGATCACAAGACCAGACTGCTGAAAATTCTGAAGCTGGCCTTCCCTCCAGGGCTACGGGCTGGGGAGCCACTCTAGGGGGTGCACAACTTGAGATGTTCCAAGGCCTTGGAGTGAGCCGTCGGTCTGGGGAGCACTGCAGTGAACCACCGCACTGAAACTATTAGCAAGTACCTGGTGGAGGAGGCCTCCATAGGTAAGTGGCACCTTGATAACATCTTATATCTGGTTAAGGGAGATCTCTTCTAATGACAGAGAGGTGGCCTGGGGAGGCTCACATTCACTCCTGTCCAGGATAGTAATGAGAATCGTTCTGTCCTCTGTTCCGTTCTGTAGGGAATTCCTCTGGAAGGTTAGAGAGGTGCCGAGGGACACGCATGCGCTCCTACCCCAGAGCTTTAGCAAGACGTTGAATTGCTCATCTGTTTTTCTGTTTTGGCACCGGGATTCTGTTTTTTTTTTTTTTTTTTTTTTTTTTTGTGTGTGTGTGTGTGTGTGTGTTTTGTTCTGTGTTCTATATGTTTTTTGTTTGTTTGTTTTTGTGCGTTTTGTTTTGTGATTTCTGTGATAAAATCTTAAGGATATTGAACGTGAAAATGGGTAACAAAGCAAGTAAGCCTGACACCCCTTTGGACTGTGTTTTAAGGAACTGTGATGAACTTTACCACCATTTGTTAAGCAGAATGAGAGAAGGCCCTAGCTGGCTGCCTGGAGCACACCCAGTGCAGATGGTAATGCCTGCTGGGGAATGAAGAACTGAGTATCTCCCAGTATCTGCCGAAGCCCTGTTGCTTCAGGGAATTCCCTCCTTCGTTCCCTGCACTGCAAGGATAATGCCACCTCTGTCTTCTTAAAAAAAGAGAAAAACAAAAAGGGGACACTAAATGCAGTAAAGTCGCCATGGAGACACTTTATTTTATATTTCAGGTAGCTCCTCTGTGAAAACATTTGGTCCCCTTGTGGGGACATCTGTGGTGCCACTGGAGAAGGAGATTTTTCTCTTATTTGCTCTGTTTTAAAGGGTTCTGTCTGTCAGCCATTGTCTGGAGTTCATTTCTGTCTGTCTTGTGCCTTTTTTCTAGCCCTTTAAGACATGTGCAATAATGTGTTAATATTATAAATTGTTTCTTGGAAATGATCTTAGCTGAATGTGTGTCTAAATGATGATGTTTCATTGTACCAATCTGGTATCTGAATGGGTTTTTGAAGCATTCCACAATCTTGCAGTTAAAAGTCGGGTTTAGGTATTTGTTTAGTTCATGGTTTCAGATAATTCATGCCAGAGAACTTAAATACTTAGGATGGAAAATAAAGAACTCTACTTCCAAGTTGGCAAGTAACTTCCCAATCATTCAGTCTTTTTTTCACCAATTTTAAATTAGGTAGCCTGGGAAAATGTCACTGTGTGTACCAGTGCATTAATTTGGACAAGGATACTAAATCATAGTATGATATCTGTTGACAAAACAACTTGTAAAGATATAAAATTTTGTGAATTGTATCTTAAACTTGTATCATAATTTTCAACATCCTAACATGAAAATTATGGTTAAAGTACCTTAGGCCTAAGGTTTCTGCTCAGAATAGCCTTTTTTCCTTCTTCTTCCAGACCTCAGCCAGGACTTATTTTGAAATGCAAATGAAAGAAGCCTGTAAGCTTAGTAGGAGACTTATTTGATGCCTAAGGGAAAAAAAAGGTAAATTGTATGGTATTTACCAATTACTGGCCAGTCATTTTTCTAGGACTCATAATTTTTTCCTTAGGTTCTTTATTTATTTTTTGAGCTCATGATTTTGCTCCTACAGACCTAGGTTAATGTTTTTCTGATCAGTAATATCTTTGACCAACTGTGGAATTTTTAAATCATTGCAATGGAGATTTCACCTGTGAAAAGCTACAAGGCCTTCACTTTTATTATGTGTGCACAATTTGTTATGTGTTGTATGTCTATATATATATAGTCTATATATATATATATATATATATATATATATATATATATATATATATCCATATATCATATATATGATACACAAATTAACATATATAAGGAGCACTCATATTAAAAAGAACTCATAAAAACAATTTTAAAAAGTGGATCCAAAGATCTTTAATTCACGTGATTTAAATGTTTCAATTTAAATTGGGTAAACAGATAAATATAAATGTCTTTAAATTTAAGCTTACAAGTTTTTCTAGGTGTTCAAAAATCTAATAAACTATTAATGTCTACAAAAGGTCTAATATGCCTTTGTTCCAGGACTTTTCTTTTAATCAAAAAAATGGTTTACAGTGTTCAAAAAATTTGTCTAATATTTTGATAAATAAGTAAAGTAAATTTGATATGGGATTACTCATTCATGAGTACTTTTGTTTGATATCTGATTGATATACTAAGGTCTGTATAAGTTTGTACTAAAGTCTGTATAAGATTGTAAAAATCAGTCATGTGTAAAAGAGACAAAAATTTCTTAAACATAAGTTTACCCATAACATTAAGTTTATTAAGATTTAAATTTTCTAGAGCAAGCAACCATAAAAATTAAACAAATGTTTAAATAAGAACTGTTATTTTAGAGCACTGTACTGCCATTTCTTTAAAAGCTAAACTTGGTTAATGTAGAAACTTCAATGCAATTGTGATGCTATTAATGTGCTCATATTTTCCAGTTATAAAACTCTATAAGGTAGAAACTTTAAAAGAGCATTATATCAAGCAGGTGTTCTGAAGTTGTATGGTAAATAAAATATATATTGGGGATTTATTTACCTGTTATCAATAATATATGTAAAGTTTTATGTTACTTTTTACATTGTGGAACAATTTAAATGTATTTTTAAGTTAATGAGACCCTAATCTATGTAAAGGTTAAAATCTTTCAGCCGTACTTTAATTCATGTTTTAAATGTGATATCATATGGTGTGAGCTAATGTTCATGTGACCTCAAACAATTTATGTAAACTTTGTAAAATGATATTTAAAAAAAAAGATCAGCTTGAAAACTAAAGCATTTAAGATTTATAAGGAGCCCTGCTTACCTGAGATAAGACTCTTTGTCCCATCTTACTACATGTGAGAATGACTACGAAAGCAGTAGGTCAGATTTTATTTCATTTAAAGTTATGTTCAAATTTTTTTTTTCTGTCAAGATTACTAGGATCTCAAAAAGGTGATATAACATATAACTCACCAAAAAATTCAGGGTAGCTATTACATGAACTAAGTATTTTTACTCTTGTTAAAAAATTTTATTTTTTAATTTCTTTTTAAGTGATCTAAAGATTCCCTGTTGGTGTTTTACAGAAGTGTTGCTTTAAGAACACAACATGGGTTAATTTAAGAAAATAAGTCATCAACTACAAGACAGACAGAATAATAAGATCCCAATTAATAAAATATAAATAATTATAAACTTATAGACATTAAAGTGCAGTACTCTTAATATATGGCTGTTAAAATTTATTTGCTGGTTGTTTCAGATTAGGATTCAAAATTAAAGTTAAATGAAAAGGGCCAAAAAAAAAACAATATTTGACTCTTGCCCTTTGAGTCAGTCTGAATCCAGGGAACAGGGGACTTCTCTATGAGCTTTGCAACTCTGGGCCACATAACCTCCCGATCAGGGAGATTAATGAGACCACTGGAGAACAGAAAGCCAATCAGTGCATTTGCTACAAAGAGGAGAGTCATCAGGAAAGGGAGACATCCCTGATGCTTCTGAGGGAAGCCACATGGTCAAGCAAGACCTGAACCCACCTAGCTCAAATTGCACTAGCAGAACTGAGAAGCTGCTCTCAAGTTTCCCAAGGAATGACTCCCATAAAAGCTCAGCTGACTGCTAACAATAGATAGAAACAAAAGCCATTTGACTGCTTCATCTTAAACACTTAGCAAAGACAGTTAAAACCAAAATACAGCCATTCCTGGGCATTTTAAATAATAATAATAATAATAATAATAATAATAATAATAATAATAATAATAATATTTTAAGGTATACACTTTGTTAGCCTCCCAAAATAAGTAAAACTGTTGGCTACAAAGACTATCAAGAGGAGCTGCCAGAGGCAGAAGTTTTTAGTTTAAGGCCTACAGATATTCCTAACCTACAGGTAGGCTTGGTGTTTGCTAGTACGATTATCCAGCCCTGAGTAACAGAATTAAATGTTTCTCTATTAGACACAGAGGTCATACTACTGAAAGGATTTTGCAAAATCAGATGACATTAAATTATTAAACTGTATATTATGGGGAGGGACAACTGTAACACTTAAAGTTAAATATTAAGTTGACAGTCCTGATAATTGGGGATATTAAAGACTGGTGAGGGTACTTCATACAGTGACATGATCCAGCTACTGCAACATTTATTCAATACTCATGTTTTTTGTTTCTC
This sequence comes from Callospermophilus lateralis, assembly GCF_048772815.1. Classification (NCBI taxonomy): domain Eukaryota; kingdom Metazoa; phylum Chordata; class Mammalia; order Rodentia; family Sciuridae; genus Callospermophilus; species Callospermophilus lateralis. The sequence continues at coordinate 149,422 of NW_027510453.1, read as the reverse complement.
TCATAGAAGAACCCATCCCCAGATGACTTTACAACCTGTTCTTCCTCAACAAGACTTCAAAAAGAACTGACTTCTAAAAGGCAACTCATATTCCTCAACTGACTTCAAAAAGGCAACTCATGTCTCTCACGCCATGCACACTCATGTCACCCTCTCTCAGCTGAGAAGAAGGCAAAATGAGAGACGACTCTCCACTTACACCAATGGAGCCCAAAATAAATAGACTATCAATATAAGTAATTAATTAAGTCAGGTAATATCAGGGAGACTGGTTTTCGGTGAGTTCTAAAAATTTGGAGACTGTTAACTGAGGGATTAAAATTTCCTCAGTGCTTTTCCACTAACCTATCAAGGATTACAAAGGGACACATAAGAAAAGGGGGGAATGATAGACCCAACCTTATCTTTTATTAAAATTGGGAGCCATCTTGCAACAAAACCATGAAAAAATCATTTTGGCTTTACTGTAAATTACTGCAAATTCTGAACCTGCTTGGAATGACTGCCCGTGCCTTAAACTCACCCGTGCATGGCTCTCTGACCAGATAGCAGCCCTCTCTGAAACTTTGTCACACCTCATAAATATTGGCCTTCTGTGGCCAGACAATGACCCTCTCTGAGGCTCTAATGGTCCTCATAAATTTTGATGTTGGGGCTAGCAAAAAAAAAAAAAAAAAAAGTAAACTCCCATTAGTGTGATGCTTGTCAGAGTTCTGTTATCTGTTACCCCATTTTTGTGTAACTTTCTGGGCTGCAAACCTGGGCTGTAGTAAAGGTGGGGTTGCTCTCTTGCTCCCGCAATCTTTGGAGGGAGAGGCAGCCCAGCCAGTGGAAATAATAAGCTTACTTTAATTTGATTTTAACTGGAGTCAGTGTTCTTTTCTTATATCCTGGTCTAAGAGGTAAACACTCCACAAACATAGAGCTCTGCCGGCCTAAAGACTTCTTGAGAAACTGCCTCTGAGGTTGGGTACTTTAAATATATTTTGTTGTCAGAAGGTTTAGCTTCTTTTTTATTGAGACCATCAAAGCTGGGTCTGCATCTATGTGAATGGAGAGCATGGTTTCTTATTTTCCAATGAACATGAGGCAGCAGTGCTGAATTCTCTCTTGGTAGGTAAACTGTGGCCACTGGGGGCTAAGTGTCTCCCCGTGTGGACTGTGAAGCCATTTGATCATCCTCCATTTTTGTGGTGTTTCTTGGTGCTGCACTGGGAGTTTGGTATTTGCTTCACGAAATACAAGGAGTTCAACTGGGACACAGTGCTGGAGGGAGTTCTTTCACGTGTGGTGGGTCAGGAACTGCAGGAGAATGCACCAACCAGGCTTCTATTTCACACAGCTTTTTCCTTGACCATACCAACCTGATTCTGAACATTGCCTTGAAACCTCTCCATATAATAAGATGCCTTTACATGTAAGGTTCTGCTGGATGCACCATGGCAGCCAAAAGGCATTTGGAAGTCAATTGGAAATCCACATGGCCCCACCTCAGATATTTTATCACACACCTGCACACCACTGCTCTGGGCCCACTACTCAGCATTCTCAACTTACTGGCATCTCTGTTCTTCACCATTATCATGAAATCCAGTCAATCAAGGCACTGTCTGGTACACTCATGATCAGCAACAGGAGATCCAAAGGTTCTCCAGTGCCACCTGGTCATGGGAGTTTCAAAAATTTCAGGGTATTTATCTAGCCACTTTTCAAGGATGAAGTTGGAGAAACTGTGGGTTTCAATTCATTCAGGAACCATTTAATGTTGAGGAACCTCATTTCAATGAATGCTCTGGAGAACTCTCAAAGGCAAGGCTTCCCAAAGAGTAGCCAAATAGTCACATGAAGCCCAGCCCATTGAGGTCTACAATGTGAGGTCCATGTGTGTTTTGACTCTCAACTATGCCTGTCAAGTCTTTCATAATAAAATCATGTGATATCCTGGCTGAGATTCCAAGTGATCAGTCGAAAGCCACCCTTGGCCTAGATTTCAGTTTCCAATGGCGACTCTCATGCGTGGCCTTCTAAAATCGCAACACAATTCATGACAATACTTCTCTGAGGTCAGTTCCAGAACTCAGTCTCTAAGGTGAATCATACCAAAGTTCTAGCCCTGGTGGATCCAGTCATTTCTTCCAACCACTACACAAATGAACACAATTAAAACCAAAACACTCCCACATGGTCCTCACCTTCTTCCATATAGACACTCATTATAACCTCTGGCTGGAGGTTTCCATGAGGGGCGCAGCACAAGACAGTATCCAAAACAAGCTTCCTTATCCCTTATTTGCTTAAAGTCAGCTGGGCCTGGACACCATTCCTGTGAACCAGGAGTGATAAAATAAGCCTGGCCTTAATACTGCTCTGCTTCTCCAATTTGAGGCCTACTGACTGTCAGGTATAGATTCTTAATGTGATTTAAAGTAATGAAAAAACCCAAGTTCATATGGGCTAGCCTCTGCAGGGCTTTGAAGAACTCATTTGACCCAAAGGATCCCTAGTCTCATTTGATGGAGATCAGAAACCTATCAGAGTAAGGCAAGATACTTCATACACAATTACTGATATTTTTGCCATTTTGGTTTTGGAAGCACACATGGGATCTTTCTTTAGTTCCATCAGGTGCTGAGAATCTAAGCCACTGCCTCACACAGGGCCAAGTGGCTGATTCAGACACATCCCTTTCCGAAGCAATTAAGCAAAGATACACAGGTGATGCCCATTCATTTCCATTTGAAAACAGTTTTCTTCAGGCTTCACAAATTGGTGGCCTGAGGCAGAGACCTTCCTGACTCTCAGAGCAACAGAAAAATAGGTAAGCAAAAGGCCCAAAGCAGGGTTTCTCTACTGAGACTTTCTTTGTCACACTGATATCTGAGTTTTCTGAGATGCTTGCTATTCCCTTCAGCTATCCAGTATATGGCAATGTCACAGAGCTTGGAGGTGGTACATATCTTGGACACAAAACCATGAGCCTACTCTGGAGAGTGGCCAGAATTCAGGAAGAAAACAGGAACTTCGGAAGATAGTAGGTGTTGCCCGTCCCTAAAGCAACCTGCAGTCCACTCATAAATTGGGCAGGATGAATGTTGGCAAGCTTTCTACTAGACAGGACACATCCATTGATGCATTATCTTTTATAATGTCTACAACCACGGACACAGTGGGATACACAGGCATACAAACAATCACCTTGTCAAATGACTTACTATAAACAGTCCACTCTAAAGCAAACAAACCGCCTTTCTTACCTATTCTCAGAACATGAGACATAACCACAAAATCACAATCACACCCACAACGACACCTCCTTTATTCAAGTAGGTCTGTGACTAATTGGAATGTACTCTGAATGATGGGCCATACTATGTTTCCTTGAAATGGCCTGTCCTTCTCAGATCTGGTCACCTTGGCCAACACTGTGAAGTTTTCAGGAACCAGTGGTGAGCCACTACCTGCTTTCTCATGAAATTCCCCTTTTTAGAGCTCTCTTGGCATTTGGCAATCCTCACATCAGTAGGTACCAAGGAAGACTTACTCTGTCCTTGGTTATTCCAAACAACTGAGCCCACTGGGCAAGAAACTGGGACTGACTCTGGGTGCCTGGCTTCCTGGATCCCAAGTTCAGAGAGATCCGTCATCAAGGAAGAGAGGTAGGTCACCTCATTCAGGAACTGAATGAGGTTACTGCCGTGGCAACCACTTTGTCCTAACAATTGCTTTCAAGGGTCCCATGAGATGGTGGCTGCCCCTACCTCCTGTGACACTTTCACAAGTTAGAATGGTATATCAACCATTGGCACCTGGGAACAGCTCTCCACACAGGCCTGGTTTGGTCCATCTTCTCGACATTAAGAAGAGAGAAGCTGTTTCAGACACAACCCTTCATCCTGACCAGGTTGTTTGCCATGGAGGATGAATTTTGCTCTCTTAGGTCCTCCATAGCTGCTTACAACTTCTCCAGGAATCATTTCTGCATGGACCTTTGAGTTTCTCAGCATGTGGAAGATCCCCTATATTCCTGTATTGTAAGAACAACTCTATCCCTGCTCTTCTGTAAAGTTAAATTGACTGAACAGTGTATGGTTAGGTTAACTAACAGGTTCGATTTGGATTAGGAATCTTTTTGCGGGATGAATAATGGTATTGGGAAACTGCGATATTTACAAGAATATATAGGTGAATTATAAGTATGAAAACAGAAATCTAGCTAAGATTTGAAGCCCAAAAGGGCATTGGGCCCTTGACTGGGATACGTAGCTTTGAATTATGTTCTGCACTGATGTGTCAGGTAAATCGATATACAATGGCTTAGGTCCTTGTACCATGGATGATTAAATGTAGAAGAGAACTTCCAGTCAAAAGGGATAGTTGGTAGGATTCGGAAGATTTTCGGTAGGTTTAGAAAGAAGAGTGAGTATAGGATTTGGACCAAATGTTGTTTAGCAATAGGGTTTCTGGTAGACAGTGAATGTTAATGTCAGCATAAGTGAAGAGACAGTCACAATGATGAACTGGGGAAAATAGTTAGGAAAGCTGATATCAATAGAGACATTACAAAATCAGGCAAAGTATAAAGTGAGTGATAGGATTAGATATTTTCAACAGGGTTGAGTTTGAATATATAATCTTAGAAAGAAACAAATGTGTAGTGACCAATAGGATTGACATTTGACAGCATTAGGCAACCTGGACATGGATGTTTAGTAATCCATGCTCACTTTTCATTTAGTCTTTGCTACAATCTTAAGTGTGACCTTTGCTTTTTTTGTCCAGAATATTACTGTGATAAAACGTATATGTAGATCAGGTGACATGACTATTTTTCCACCATTTCTGGCAGCAACATATTCAAGACGTATAAATTAGTAATGGGGGTAAAAAGAGGTGTACCCTTTGTCTGTGCATATAGAGATAATGCATGAATAGACCATACTTTGAATAAATAATATATCTGGTTCCGACTTTAAATAATGGATTGAAATTATATGTGAAAAAATACAAGAAATCTTATATTGACATACAAACATTCATTCCAACCAGTTATATATCTAATGGCCACATTAAGGTTATGGTTTATCATGAAGGGTGTGTGAGTTTTGCTTCAAAAGTGATTATGGAAATCTAAAATAATGTGTTTGGAAAGAAGTCTCATGAAAAGACCAGTCAAGAAACCTGGAGGAATACATGTTTTATGAAGCAGGAAGTGATTGTGAAACAAATGCGTATAAATTTGTGAACTTGTGGATGAAATATATATATCCTATGATTTGTAAAAATTGAAGAAATAGTAATGTACCAGTGTTGAATGAAAATAAACGTCAGAATACACATCATGTCCCATACGAATCTACTTGATTGATGTTAATCTGGGTTAGTTACTGTACAAATATTAGGATTTGTAAGCACCATTTACTGAAGTTAGTTTTCAGAACTATGAAACAAATGTGTATTTCAGGAGGATGAATATTTCTGAGAATAATTTTGTGAAAAGTTTTTATAAATCCACATTTTTGAACATGAATGAATTTAGGGAGTGTATTTAAGATACATACATTTCATATTTTAAAAATCAGGACAGTATATATATATATATATATATATATATATATATATATATCATAATTATATATATGTGTATATACATATATATGTGTGTATATATATATATATACACACACACACAAAACACACACACAGACATTAAAATGTAGGAATATATACGCCAATCGAAGTTCATCATAAAATATATAGCATCCACAGATGCAAAAATATTTATTTTACTGAACAAGGATTTATGTATAATGTTGTTCTACTAGGAAGCTCACCCATAGTTTGAATTTTCAGTTCCAACAGCGTTTAGAGTAGTGATCTCTTCTCACAACTTGTATCTGCCAAGTCAGTCACCTCACAAAAATGAACGTGTGATACCAGGTAGGATTCTATAAAGCATATAAAAATACATGTGCTGAATAGGCTACAGAGAAAGGCAGACAGGCATTTACATATTTGTTAACTTTAACAACACATGGAGAACTATTTCAATTAAAAATTGACTAGATTTATAACACCTACCATTTATCATGAAAAAGGCAAGTCCAACTATACCCCACGCCTCCTCTGAACTGCTTGTATTTCTATTCTGTTTGGGTTGTTTTTCTCCATCATTTGGATTAGTAGACAGAGTATAGTAGGGTATGGGTTATTGTCAGGATTCAGTATTTTCAATGGTATATAGGAAAATGAATCCAATGTGTATAAAAATATATGCTACACAATTATCTTCCCACTCTCATCCAGAACAATGCCTTTACATTACCTTCACCTCAAGTAAGACACAATTAGGGTAGAAGAGTTTGAAAATCCGTGAATGCATATCTGGGGTGGAAACAGTACTAAGAAACAAATACGTATTTCAGGTGGATGAATATTTCTGAGAATAATCTTGTGAAAAGTTGATTATTAATCCACAACATAAATATGAATGAATTTAGGAAGTGTGTAATAAGACACATATTTCATATTTTGAATACTCCTGAGAGTGTATCTATATATATATTTAAATACACACACAGAAACAGACATTAAAAATTGCAATATATATGCCAAACGAAATTCACCATGAAATGTATATCATCCACAGATCCAAATATATTCATTTTACTGAACATGGATTTATGTATAATGTTGTTCAACTAGGAAGCTCACTCACATTTGAATTACCAGTTCAAGCAGCGTTTAGGAGGAGTGATCTCTTCTTCCAATTTGTATCTGCCAAGTCAGCCACCTCACAAGAATGTACGTGTGGTACCAGGTAGGATTCTATATGTGCATATAAAAATACGTGTGTTGAATAGGCTACAGAGAAAGGGGGACAGGAATTCACTTATTTGTTAACTTTAAAAATGCATCGAGAACTATTTCAACAAATAATTGACTAGATTTATAACTGCTACACTATACCATGCAAAAGGCAACTCCAACTATAAAACATACCTCATCTAAACTGCTTGTATTTCTATTATGTTTGTGTTATTTTTCTCCATCATATTAGGATTAGTAGTCAGAGTCTAATAGGGTATATGTTAGTTTCAGGGATTCAGCATTTCTAATGGAAAATAGGAAATTGAATCCAATGTGTATGCAAATATGTGCTACACAAAAATCTTCCCACTTTCATCCAGAACAATGCCTTGACATTACATTCTCCTCAAGTAAGACACAATTAGAGGATAAGAGTTAGAAAATCTGTGAATATATATCTGGAATGGAAAATACTCTGGAGTTTACAACTTTGGAGGTGGTAGAGAAGATTCTAAAAGTAAGGGACAGGGTAAACATTCCACAAACATGTAGCTCTGCTGGCCTAAATACTTTTTGAGAAACTGCCTCTAAGAGTGGGCACTTGAAGTATTTGATGTTCTGAGGAGATTTAGTTCCTTTGTAGAGAAACCATGAAAGCTGGGTCTGCATCTATGTTACTTGGAGGACATGGTTTCTTATTATCCAATGAACATGAGGCAGCAGTGCTGAATTCGCTCTTTGTAGGTAAACTATGGACACTGGGGTCTAAGTGTCTTTCAGTGTGGACTGTGAAGCCAATTGGTCATCCTCCACTTTTCGTGGTGTTTCTCGCTGCTGCACTGGGAGTTTGGTATTTGCTTCAAAAAATACAAGGAGTTAAAATGGGACAGAGTGGTGGAGGGAGTTCTTTAAGGTGTGGTGAGTCAGGGTCTTCAGGAGAATGCACCAACCAAGGTTCTATCCCATGTAGATTGCCCCCTTGAGAATAGCAACATGATTCTGAACATTGCAGTGAATCCTCTCCATATAACAAGATGCCTTTACATATATGGGTCTGCTGGCTGCACCATGTCAGTCACAAGCCATTTGGAAGCCAATGGCTGATCCACATGGCCGCAACACAGATGTTTTAAAACACAATTGCATACCACTGCTCTAGGCCCACTACTCACCAGGCTCCAACTTACTGGCATATCTGTTCTACACCATTTTCATGAAACAAAGTCAATCAAGGCAGTGTCTGGTATACTCAGGATCAGAAACAGGACATCTAAAGTATTTCCAGTGCCAGCTGATCATGAAAATATCAAAAATTTCATGGTAATTTTCTAGCCAATTTTCACGGATGAAGTTTGAGGCTCTGAGGGATTCAATTAATTCAGGAACCATTAAATGGTGAAGAAGCTAATTTCAATGAAAGCTCTGGAGCACTCTCACAGGCAAGGTTTCCCTAAGGGTGGCCAAAATGTCACATGAAGCCAGGCCCATTGAGATCTACAATATGAGGTCCATGTGTGTTTTAAACTCAAATATGGCTGCCAAGTCTTTAAGAAAAATTGTATGTTATATCCGGGCTGAAATTCCCAATGTTCTGTGGAAATCCAACCTGGGCCTAGATCTCAGGTTCCAAGGGCAACTCTCATGTGTGGCCTCCTAAAATCCCAACACAATTCATGGCAATACTTCTCTGAGGTCAGTTAAAGAACTCAGTCTCTAAGGGGAATCACACCAGAGTTCAAGCCCAGTGGAACAGTCATCTCTTCCAACCGCCACACAAATGACCACAATTAAAACCAAAACACTCCCACATGGTCCTCATCTTTTTCCATATAGACACTCCTTATAACGTCTGGCTGGAGTTTCCAATGAGGTCCACAGCCCAAGTCAGTGTCCAAATTAAGGTCCTGTTCCCCTCATTTGTCTAACATCAAGGTGGCCTGGACACACTTCCTGTAAACCAGGAATGATCAAATAGGCCTGCCATTAATACTGCTTGGCTTTTTCAATTTGAGGCCTTCTGACTCTGTGGTTTAGATTCTTTATGTGAATTTGAGTCATGAGAAAATCCAAGCCCCTCTGCAGAGATTTGAAGAACTCATTTGGCCGAAAGGATTCCTATTCTCACTTGATGGAAGTCAGGATCCTAACAGAGGAAGGTAAAAGAATTCATTCACAATGAGTGAATATTTGCCATTTTGGTTTTGGATGCACACATTTGATCTTTCTTTTGATCCATCAGGTGCTGAGAATCTAAGCCACAGCCTCACACAGGGCCAAGAGGATGATTCAGACACATCTTTTTCCAAAGCAATTAAGCAAAGAGACACAGGTGATGCCCTTCATTTCCATTTGAAAAATGTTTTCCTCAGGCTTCCCAAAGGGGTGCCCAGAGGCAAAGACATCCTGAGATTCAAGGCAACAGAACAATAGGTTAGCAAAAGGCCCAAAGCAGGGTTTCTCCACTGAGACTTTCCTGGTCACACTGATATCTGAGTTTTCTGAGATGCTGGCCATTCCCTTCAGATATCCAGTACATGGCCATGTGACAGAGATTGGAGGTGGTACATATCTTGGACACAAACCCAAGAGCCTATTCTGAAGAGTTGTCAGAATTCAGAAAGAAAACAGGGACTTAATAAGGTAGTAGGTGTTGCCTATCGATATGGAAACCACACTCCATTCATTAATTGGGCAGGATGAATGCTGGGAAGCTTTCTACTAGAGGGGACACATGCATTGATGCATTCTCTTTTCTAATGTATACAACCACGGACACAGTGGGATACACAGACATAGAAACACTCACCTTGTAAAACGACTTACTAGAAACAGTTCACTGCAAACCAAAGAAACCTCCTTTCCTACCTATTCTCAGAACAGAGACAAAACCACACACCCACACTCAAAAAGACACCTCCTTCCCCCAAGTAGGGCTGTGATTATCCGGAGTGTCCTCTGACAGGTTTGCCATACTATGTTCCCCGGTAATGGTCTGTCCTGTCTCAGATCTGGTCTCCTTGTACAACTCTGTAAAGCAGTCAGGAGCCAGCGGTGAGCCACTACCTGCTTAGTCAGGAAAGGCCCGTGTTCATATCTTTCCTGGCATTTGGCCATCCTCACATCAGTCAGTACCAAGAAGACTGACTCTGTCCTTGGTGATTCCAAACAAATGAGACCACTTGGACTGGGACTGGGACTGGCTCTGGTGCTTGGTTTCCTTGGTCCCAAGTTCTGAAAGTTCCATCAACAAGGAAGTGAGGTAGGTCACTTCCTTTAAGAACTGAATGAGGTCACTGCCTTGGCAACCACTTTGTCCTAACAGTTGCTTCCAAGGGTCCCATGAGATGGAGGCTGCCCCTACTTCCTTTGGCACTTTCACAACTTAGAATGGTATATCAACCTTAGGCACCCGAGAACAGCTCTCCACACAAGCCTGGTTTGGTCCATCTTCTCTACAGTAAGAAGATAGAGGCTGATTCAGACAAAACCCTTCATCCTGACCAGGTTGTTTGCCATGGAAAATGACTTTTTGTCTCTCAGGTCCTTCATTGCTGCCTACATCTTCTCCAGGGATCATTTCTGCATGGACCTTTGAGGTTCTTAACAGGTAGAGCATCCCCTACATTCCTGTATTGTAAGAACAATCTGTCTCTGCTCTTCTGTAAAGTTAGATTGAGTGAACAGTGTATGGTTAGGGTTAATTTCATGTTCGATTTGGGTTAGGAATCATTCTGCTGGATTAATAATGGTATTGGGAACCTGTGATATTTATAAGAATATCGAGGTTAAACATATGTATGAAAACAGAAATTAAAGTAAGATTTGAATCCCAGAAGGGCATTGGGCAATTGATTGGGATATTTAGCTTTGAATTACTATCTGCACACATGTCTCAAATAAATCAATATACAATGGCAGAGGAACTTGAACCTTGGATGATTGAATGCTGAAGAGAACATCCAGTCAAAAGGGATTGTCGGTAGGATTAAGAAGATAGTCGCAGTTATTAATATGGTATTATGTAAAAATGTGGATGTGTAACCGATGTGATTCTGCAACTTGTATTTGGGGTAAAAATGGGAGCTGATAACCCATTTGAATCAAATGTATGGAAGATGATATGCCATGAGCTTTGTAATGTTTTGAACAACCAATAAAAAAAAATTAAAAAAAAAAAAGAAGATAGTCGTTATGTTTAGCAAGTAGAGTTAGTATAGGATATGTAACAAAAATTCTTTAGCAATTTTTTTCGGGCAGTGAGTGAATATAAATGTCAGCACATATGAAGAAATCAGACACAATGATGAACTGGGGAAAATTTGTAGAAAAGCAGATATCAATAGAGACATTAGGAAATCAGGCAAAGTATAAAGTGAGTGATAGAATAAGACATTTTCAACAAGGTTGAGATTGAATATCTAATCTTAGGAAGAAACAAATATGTAGGTCACCAATAGGATTGACATTTGACAGCATTAGGCAACATGGACATGGATATTGTTAGTAATCCATGTTCACTTTACATTTAGGCTTTGGTACAATCCTAAGTGGGACCTTTGCATTTTGTTTCCAGAATATTACTGTGATAAAATGTATATGTAGATCAGATGACATGATTTTTTCTTCCACCATTTCTAGGAGCAGTATTTTGAAAACGTATAAATTAGCATTGGGGGTAAAAAGAGGTGTACCCTGTTTTTATGAATATACAGATAATGCATGAATAGACCTTAATTTCAATAAATAATACAACTTGTTCCACTTTAAATAATGGATTGAATTGATATCTGAAAATATATAAGAAATCTTATATTGATATGCAATCATTCATGACAACCAGTTATACACCTAATGTTAATATTAGGGTACGATTTATCATGAAGTTTGTGTGAGTTTTGCTTCAAATGTGATTATGGAAATCGAAAATAATGTGTTTGGAAAGAAGTCTCATGAAAATGCCAGTCAAGGAACACCGAGGAATTCATGAGTTCTGAAGAAGGAAGTGATTGAAATTGAAAAAAATGACGATAAATTTCCTTTCTTGTGGATGAAATATTATAATATGATGTGAATAAACTGAAGAAATAGTAATGTACCAGTGCTGAATAAAAATGAACATCAAAATACACATCATGTCCCACAGGAATCTTCTCGCATTGATGTTAAACTGTAAGTTACTGTAGAAATATTAGGATTTCTTTGCACCATTCACCAAAGTTAGTTTTCTTTTTTTTAATTTTTATTTATGCTTGTTCAAAACATTACATAGTTCTTGATATATCATATTCCACACTGTGATTCAAGTGGGTTATGAACTCCCATTTTTACCCCATAAACAGATTGCAGAATCACATCAGTTACACATCCATTGATTTACATATTGCCATACTAGTGTCTGTCGTATTCTGCTGCCTTTCCTAACCTCTACTATCCCCCTCCCCTTACCTCCCCTCTCCTCTTCTCTCTCTACCTCTTTACTGTAATTCATTTCTCCCCCTTGTATAATTTTTTCCTTTCCCTCACCTCCTCTTGTATGTAATTTTGTATAACCCTGAGGGTCTCCTTTTATTTCCATGCAATTTCCCTTCTCTCTCCCTTTCCCTTCCTCCTCTCATCCCTGTTTAATGTTAATTTTCTTCTCATTCTATTCGTCCCTACTCTGTTCTTAGTTAATCTCTTTATATCAAAAAGACATTTGGCATTTGGTTTTAGGGATTGGCTAGCTTCACTTAGCATAATCTGCTCTAATGCCATCCATTTCTCTGTAAAAATTTTGTCATTTTTTAATGCAGAGTAATACTCCATTGTGTATAAATGCCTCATTTTTTATCCATTCATCTATGGAAGTGCATCTAGGTTGGTTCCACAGTCTTGCTATTGTAAATTGTGCTGCTATGAACATCAATGTAGCAGTGTCCCTGTAGCATTTTTTTTAGGTCTTTAGGGAATAGACTGAGAAGGGGAATACCTGGGTCAAATGGTGGTTCCATTCTCACCTCTACAAGAAATCTCCATACTGCTTTCCAATTTGGCTGCACCAATTTGCAGTCCCACCAGCAATGTACAAGTGTACCCTTTTCTCCACATCCTCGCCAGCACTTGTTGTTGTTTGAGTTCATAATAAATATCTGGAATGGAAAATGCTCAGGAGTTCACAACCTTGAAGGTGGTAGAGGAGTTTCCAAAAGTAAGGGACAGGGTAAATACCACAAACATGGAGCTGTGTCGGCCTTAAGACTTCTTGAGAAAATGCCTCTGAGGTTGGGCACTTGAAATATATGTTGTTGTCAGGAGCTTTAGCTTCCTTTGTAGTGAGACCATCAAAGCTGAGTCTGCATCTATGTGACCTGGACGACATGTTTTTTTTATTTTCCTATGAACACGAGGCAGCAGTACTGAATTCTCTCTTTGTAGGCAAACTGGGGCTACTGGGGGCTAAGTGTCTCCCCATGTGGACTGTGAAGCCATTTCATCATCCTTCACATTTAATCATGTTATTTGATGCTGCACTGAAAGTTTGGTATTTACTTTATGAAATAAAGGAGTTTAACTGTGATACAGTGCTGCAGGGAGTTCTGTCATGTGTGGTGGTCAGGATCGGCAGGAGAATGTACCAAGAAGGCTTCTATCACACATAGTTGCCCCCTTGACCATAGCAACATGATTCTGAACATTGCCCTGAAACCTCTCCATACAACAAGATGCCTTTACATCCAAAGGTCTGCTAGCTGCACCATGTCAGTCACAAACCATTTATAAGCCAATGGCAGATCCACGTGGCCCCACCACAGATGTTTTTTCACACACCTACACTCTACTGCTCTTGGCCCACTACTCAGCAGGCTCCAACTTACTGGCATATCTTTTCTACACCATTATCATGAAACTCAGTCAAACCAGGCACTGTCTTGTATACTCATGATAAGCAACAGGACATCAAATGGTTTTCCAGTGCCAGCTGGTCATGGAAATTTCAAAAATTTCATGGTATTTTCTAGCCATTTTTCAAGGATGAAGTTGGAGTTACTGTGGGTTTCAATTCATTCAGGAACCATTAAATATTGAGGAATCTCATTTCAATGGAAGCTCTAGAGAACTCTCACAGGCAAGTCTTCTGAAAGAGTGGCCCAAGGTCACATAAAGCCAGCCACATTGAGGTCTACAATGTGAGGTCCATGTGTGTTTTGACTCTCAACTATTGCTGCCAAGTCTTTCAGAATATAATCAAGTGATATCCTCGCTGAGATTCCCAGTGCTCTGTGGAAAGCCACCCTGGGCCTAGATCTCAGTTTCCAAGGGTGACTCTCATGCGTGGCCTCCGAAAATTCCAACACAATTCATGGCAATACTTCTCTAAGGTCAGTTTCAGAACTCAGTCTCCAAGGGGAATCCCACAAGAGTTGAAACCCAGGTGGACGCAGTCATCTTTTCCCACCGCCACACAAATGACAACAATGAAAACCAAAACACTCTCACATGGCCCTCATGTTCTTCCATATAGACAATAATTATAACCTCTGGCTAGAAGTTTCCATGAGGGGCGCAGACCAAGACACTGTCCAAAATAAGCTCCCTTTCCCCTCATTTGCCGAAAGTCAGGGTGGCCTACACACCTTTCCTGTGAACCAGAACTGATCAAATAGGCATGGCGTTAATACTGTCATGCTTTTCCAATTTGAGGCCTACTGACTGTCAGGTATAGATTCTTTATGTGATTTGGAGTCATCAGAAAACCCAAGCACTTCTGCAGGGGTTCAAAGAACTCTTTTGAACTAAAGGATCCTGATTCTTACTTGATGAAGGTCAGGAATCTAATAGAGGAAGGCAAGAGACTCATTTGCCATTTCTGTTTTGAATGCACACATGGAATCTATCTTTTGATGCATCAGGTGCTGAGAATCTAAGCCACAACCTCACACAGAATCAAGAGGCTGATTCAGACACATCCTTTTACAAAGCAATTAAGCAAAGAGCCACAGGTGATGCCCATTCATTTTCATTTGAAAACTGTTTTCTTCAGGCTTCACAAAGGGGTGGCCAGAGGCAAAGACCTTCCTGACATTTAGGGCAACAGAAGAACAGGTAAGCAAAAGACACAAAGCAGGGTTTCTCCACTGAGACTTTCCTGGTCACACTGATATCTGAGTTTTCTGAGATGCTTGACATTCACTTCAGCTATCAAGTACATGGCCATGTCACAGAGCTTGGAGGTGGTATATATCTTGGACACAAAACCATGAGCCTATTCTGGAGAGTGGCCAGAATTCAGGAAGAAAACAGGATCTTAGGAAGATAGAAGGTTTTGCCCATCCAGAAGGCAAGCCGCAGTCCATTAATCAATTGGGCAGGATGAATGCTGGGAAGCTTTCTACTAGAAAGGACACATCCATTAATTCATTCTCTTTTCTAATGTCTACAACCACAGACACAGTGGGATACACAGACATAGAAACACTTACATGTCAAACGACTTACTAGAAACAGTCCAATCCAAACCAAACAAACCACATTTCCTACCTATTCTCAGAACATGTGACAAAACCACAAAACCACCACCACTCCCACAAAGGCACCTCCTTCCCCCAAGTAGGTCTGTGACTATCCAGAGTGTCCTCTGACTGGTGGGCCAAAAAATGTTCTCCCGAAATGTCCTGTCCTGACTCAGATCTGGTCTCTTTGGCCAACTTTGTGAAGTTGTCAGGAGCCAGCGGTGAGCCACTACCTGCTTTCTCAGAAAAGGTCCCTCTTCAGAGCTCTTCTGGCCTTTGGCCATCCTCACATAGGTAGGTACCAAGAAAGACTGACCCTGTCCTTGGTAAAACTGAACAAGTGAGCCCACTGGGACTGGGACTGAGACTGGCTCTGGGTACCTGTCTTCATGGATCCCAAATTCAGAGAATTCCTTCACCAAGGAAGTGACGTAGGTCACTTCCTTCAGGAACTGAATTAGGTTACTGCCTTGTCAACCAATTTGTCCTAACAGTTGCTTCCAAAGTCCAATGAGTTGGAGGCTGCCCCTTCTTCCAGTGAAACTTTCACAAGTTTGCATGGTATATCAACCATAGGCACCCAAAAAAAAGCTCTCCAGATAGGCCTGGTTTGGTCCATCTTCTATACATTAAGAAAAGAAATGTTGATTCAGACACATCCCTTCATGCTAACCAGGTTGTTTGTCATGGAAGATGACTTTTGCTCTCTGACGTCATTCATAGTTGCCTACATTTAATCCAGGGATCATTTCTTTAATGACCTTGGAGGTTCTCAGCAAGTGGAAGATCCCCTAATTTCTGTATTGAAAGACCAACTCTGTCCCTGCTCTTCAGTAAAGATAGATTGAGAGAACAGTGTATGGTCAGGGTTAATAACATGTTCCATTTGGGTTAGGAATCATTCTGCGGGATGAATTATGGTATTGGGAACGTGCGATATTTATAAGAATATAAGTGAAATATAAGTATGAAAACAGACATCTAGGTAATATTTGAAGCCCAGAATTGCATTGGACCCTTGGCTGGGATTCTTAGCTTTGAATTATATTCTGCACAGATGTCTCAGATAAATCAATATACAATGGCATAATTCCTTGTACCTTGGTTGATTGAATGTTGAAGAGAACATCCAGTCAAAAAGAAATAATTTGTAGGATTAGTAAGATTGTTGGTAGGTTTTGAAAGAAGAGTGAGTATAAGATTTGGATGAAAAGATCTTTAGCAATAGGGTTTCGGATAGAGAGTGAATGTAATTGTCAGCACATGTGGAGAGTCTGTCAAAAGGATGAACTGGGGAAAAAAGTAGGAATGCAGATATCAATTGACATTAGGATATCAGGCAAAGTATAAAGTGAGTGATAGAATTATACATTTTCAACAGGGTTGAGTTTGAATATATAATCTTAGGAAGAAACAAACATGTAGTCACCAATAGGATGAACTTTTGAGAGCATTAGGCAATATGGACATGGATGTTTTCCGTAATCCATGCTCACTTTTCATTTAGGCTTTGGTACAAACATAAGTTTGACCTCTTCTTTCTGTGTGCAGAATATTACTGTGGTACAATGTATATGTAGATCAGGTGACATGAGTATTTCTTCCACCATTTCTGAGAGCAATATTTTGAAGACGTATCAATTATTTTTGGAGGTAAAAATGGTGTACACTGTGTCTATAATTATAGAGATAATGCATGAATAGACCATACTGTAAAGAAATATTATAACTGGTTCTAACTTTAAATAATGGATTGAATTGATATCTGAAAATATACAGAAAATCTTACATTGATATACAATCCTTCATTCCAACCAGTAATATATATAATGGTTATATCAGCATTATGGTTTTTCATGAAGAATGTGTGAGTTTTGCTTCAAAAGTGATTATGGAAATCGGAAATAATTTGTTTGGAAAGAAGTCTCATGAAAAGACCAGTCAAGAAACCTGGAGGAATACATGTGTTTTGAAGCAGAAAGTGATTGAAAGTGAAACAAATGCCTATAAATTTGTGAACTTGTGGATCAAATATATATACTATGATGTGCGTAAACTGAAGAAATAGTAATGTACCACTGTTACACAAAAATGAACGTCAAAATACACATCATGTCCTCTCCCACAGGAATCTACTTGCATTGATGTTAAACTGGGTCAGTTATTGTAGAAATATTAGGATAATGCCGCAGTCTTGCTGGGCACAATCAGCAGCCACTTGTCAAAAGAAACTAACTTTATTTTTAGAACCACACATGCCAAACAAAACAGCCTCTCAGGAAAAAACCTTCAGAGCCCCAACTGCCACCACTGGCTTCCCCAAACCTCTCCCTCCCACAGGAGCCTCTCTCCGCCTCCCACAATACTCCTGCTCTTGAGGGCGATTGGCTGGGTCATGTGGGCGGAGTCAAAAAAAGTCCCCCAATGAGCAGTTTTGTGGTCTGAAAGGGCAGGGAAACAGCCCATTGAGCATCACCGCAGAGGAGCCAATCAGCTAGGTGTTGCTGGGGCCGCTGTGAGCCAATCATCAGCCGGCAGCTGGAAGTTTGCTGGCAGCAGGAATTTTGCTGGGGCCCCTTCGGCTGTGGCTCTCAACATCTTCGCCTCTCTGTTTAAACAACACGCATGTGGCTTAGGGACCGTGCCTGCCTTAGGTTGTCCAATAGTACATATGGTCTTTACCCGTTAAGTTGGTACCATTGCAATTGGATCTTACCCGTCACTGACTACCCGTCCAGTATAGAGCCACACCTGTGAAGAGGTCTTTGTACCAGCGGGGGTGGGTGAGGTTCTTTGCCTCACCTCTGTTGGCCCCCCAAATTTTAGCTGGACGATCATGACACGCAGAAGGGAGGAAGATACACCAAGCCAATTGATGGCTCCTTTTGGAAAAATTGTACCACCGATGACATCATCAGCAAATATACCCCAACACTACCACAAGTCGCTGCACCAACAGATAGTTCACAATGCATTTAGGTGAGTTCACAATGTGTCCAGGCAAGTTCTGCAAGCAGTACAGGGATGGCTATTGCAGAAGCTGTAGATTGGTATTATCTTTGATTTCACCTGCACTGGGATGAAGATAGGAACTCTGGCAATAATGTCTAAAGAAAAAAATTATGTAATATTCCAGAAGGCACTAAAACCAAAAAAAAAAATATGTAACATTCCAGAAGGCACATCAAAAACCAAAGTGGCCCAAAAAGCAGTCATTGAGGATGAAGTCTCTCACTTTCCTCTGTAAGGTTCCTGACCTCCATAAAATGAGAATAGGGATTTATTGGGTCAAATGAGTTCTTCAAAACCCTGCAGAGTGTAGCCAATGGGTTATTGGGTTTTTTCATTACTCCAATTCACATCAAGAATCTATACTCCACAGACAGTAGGCCTCAAATTGGAGAAGCAGAGCAGTATTAAAGTCAGGGTTATTTGATCACTCATGGTTCACAGAATGGGTGTCCAGGCCACCCTGACTTTAGGCAAATGAGAGGAAAGGGAGATTATTTTGGACACTGTCTTGGGCTGTGCCCCTCAAGGAAACGTCAAGCCAGAGGTTCTGATGAGTGTCTATATGGAAGAAGATGAGGGCCATTTGGGAGTGTTTTGGTTTTCATTGTGGTCATTTATGTGGCAGTAGGAAAAGATGACTGGGTCCACCAGGGCTTGAACTCTGGTGTGATTCCTCTTAGAGACTGAGTTCTGGAACTGACCTCAGAGAAGTATTGCCATGATTTGTGTTGGGATTTTAGGCAGCCACCCATGAAAGTCGCCCTTTGAAACTGAGATCTAGGCCCGGGGTGGCTTTCCACAGAGCACTGGGAATCTCAGACAGTATATCATATGATGTTATTTTGAAATACTTGCCAGACATAGTTGAGAGTCAAAACACACATGGACCTCACATTGTAGACCTCAATTGGCCTGGCTTCATGTGACTATTTGGCCACTCTTTGGAAAGCCTTGCCTGTGAGAGTTCTCCAGAACTTTCATTGAAATGAGCTTCCTCAACATTGAATGATTCCTGAAAGAATTGAAACCCACAATGCCTCCAACTTCATCCTTGTAAAATGGCTAGATAAATACCATGAAATTTTTGAAATTCGCATGATGAGGTGGCACTGGAGAACCTTTGATGTCCTGTTGCTGATCATTAGTGTACCAGACAGTGCCTTGATTGATTGGGTATAATGAAAGTGGTGTAGAACAGAGATGCCGGTTAGATGGAGACTGCGGAGTAGTTGGCCCAGAGTTGTGGTGTGCAGGTGTGTGATAAAATATTTATGGTGGTGCCATGTGGATCTGCCATTGACTTCCAAATGGCTTTTAGCTAACATGGTGCACCCAGCAGACCCTTATATGCAAAGGCATCTTGTTATATGGAGAGGTTTCAGGGAAATGTTCAGAATCAGGTTGCTATGGTCAAGGGGGCAAGCTATGTGGGATAGAAGCCGGGTTAGTGAGTTCTCCTGGAGACTCTGACCCAGCACATGTCACAGAACTCCCTCCAACACTGTGTCCCAGTTGAACTCCTTGTATTTCTTGAAGCAAATACCAAACTCCCAGTTCAGCACCAAGAAACACCATGAAAATTGGAGGATGACTAAATGGCTTCACAGTCCACATGGTTAGACACTTTGGCCCACTGGCCTCTGTTTACCTACAAAGAGAGAATTCAGCACTGCTGCCTCAGGTTCATTGGAAAATAAGAAACCATGTTCTCCAAGTCACATAGATTCAGACCCAGCTTTGATGGTTTCACTACAAATGAAGACAAAGCTCCTCACAACAATATATATTTCAAGTGCCACACCTCAGAGGCAGATTCTCCAGAAGTCTTTTTTCCAGCAGAGCTCCATGGTTGTGGAGTGTTTACCCAATCCCTTACTTCTGGAAACTCCTCTACCTGCTCCCAGGTTGAGAACTCCTGAGAATTTTCCATTCCAGATATGTATTCACAGATTTTCTAACTCTTCTTCTCTAATTGTGTCTCACTTGGGGCAAAGGTAATGTCAAGGCATTGTTCTAGGTGAGAGTGGGAAGATTATTGTGTAGCACATATTTGCATACACATTGGATACATTATCCTATTTTCCATTTGCAATACTGAATTTCTGACACTAACCCATACCCTACTAGACTATGACTACTATCCTAAAATGATGGAGAAAAAGAAACCTAACAGAATAGAAATACAGGCCTTTTGTAGGAGGCATGGTGTATACTTGGATTTTCCTTTTCCTTTATCAAGGATATGTGTTATAAATCTAGTCAACTTTTCATTGTAATATTTCTCCATGAGTTTTCAAAGTTAACACATATGTAAATTCCTGTCTCCTTTTCTCTGTAGCCTCTTTAGAACATGTATATTTTTATGCATATATAGACTCCTACCTGGTAACACATGTAAATTCTTGTGATCTCACTAACTTTGGAATATACAAATTATGAGAATAGATCACTTCCCCTAAATACTGATGGAACTGAAAATTCAAACTGTGGGTGAGCTTCCTAGTGAACAACATCATACATAAATCCATGTTCAGTAAAATGAATATTTTTAGATATGTGGATGATATATATTTCATGATATATTTCGATTGGCATATATATTGCTACATTTTATTGTTGTGTGTGTGTGTGTGTGTATATATATATATATATATATATATATATATATATACCAGATTTTCCAGATTTTCCAAAATATGAAATATATGTGTCTTATTATACACTCCCTAAATTCATTCAAGTTCATGTATGCGATTTAAAATCAACATTTTACATGATTATCATCAGTCTGGCTGGGCACAATTCAGGAGCCAATTGTCAAAAGAAACAAACTTTATTTTTAGAACCACACAAGCCAAACAAAACAGCTTCTCAGGAAAAACCCTCAGAGCCCAACTGCCACCACAGTCTTCCCACAAGCCTCTCCCTCAACCACAAGCCTCCTCCTTTTGAGGCCGATTGGCTCGGTCACATGGGCGGAGCCAAAAAAGTCCACCAATGAGCAGCTCCGTTGTCTGAAAGGGCAGGGAAACATCCCATTGTGCATCACCACAGAGGAGCCAATCAGCTAGATGTTGCTGGGGCCTCTGTCAGCCAATCATCCACTGGCAGTCTGAAAGGGCGGGGAAACAGCTCAATGAGCATCTGCAATGAGCATCACCGCAGAGGAGCCAATCAGCTAGATGTTGCTGGGGCCGCTGTGGAGCCAATCATCAGCCGGCAGCTGGAAATTTGCTTTCAGCTGGAGGTTTCCTGGGGCCCCTTTGGCTGTGGCTCTCAACATCTCCCCCTCTCTGTTTAAACAACGAGCATGTGGCTTAGGGACCATGCCTGCCTTAGGTTGTGCAGTAGTACATATGGTATTTACTGGAGACCCTTGGCTGTGGCTATCAACAGGATTTGTATGTACCATTCACTGAAGTTAGTTTTCAGTACTAGGAAACAAATATGTATTTCAGGTGGATAAATATTTCTGAGAAAAATCTTGTGAAAAGTTGATTATAAATCCACATACTTGAACATAAATGAATTTAGGGAGTGTAAATAAGATACATATATTTCATATTTTGAAAAATCTGGAGAGAGAGAGAGTGTGTGTGTGTGTGTGTGTGTATACACACACACACACATACAGATATTAAAATGTAGCAACATATATGCAAATCTAAATTCACTATGAAATATACATCAATCACAGATCCAAAAATATTCAATTTTCTTAACAGGGATTTATGTATAATGTTTTTCTACTAGGAAGCTCACCCATTATTTGAATTATCAGTTCCAACAGCGTTTAGGAGGAGTGATGTCTTCTCACAAATTGTATCTCCCAAGTCAGTCACCTCACAAGAATGTAGGTGTGACACCAGGTAGGATTTGATATGTGCATATAAAAATACATGTGCTGAATAGGCTACAGACAAAGGGAGACAGGAATTCACATATTTGTTAACTTTAAAAACACATGGAGATCTATTTCAATTAAAAATAGACTGGATTTATAACACCTGACATTTATCATGCAAAAGGCAAGATCAATTATACACCATGCCTCCTCTGAACTGCTTGTATTTCAATTCTGTTTGTGTTACTTTTCTGCATGATATTAGAATTAGTAGTCAGAGTCTAGTAGGGTATGGGTTCGTGTCAGGGATTCAGTATTTCGAATGGAAAATTGGAAAATGAATCCAATGTGTATGCAAATACGTGCTACACACAAAAAATTCCCACTTTCATTCAGAACAATGGCTTGAAATAACCACGCTCCATGTAAGAAACAATTAGAGGAGAAGAGTTAGAAAATCTGTGAATACATACGTAGAATGGAAAATGCTCAGTAGTTCACAACCTTTGAGGTGGAAGAGACGTTTCCAAACCTTAGGGACAGGGTAAAACTCCACAAACATGGATCTCTGCTGGCCTAAACACTTCTGGAGATACTGACAATGAGGTTGGGTACTTGAAATATATGTTGTTTTCAGAAGCTTTAGCTTCCTTTGTAGTGAGACCATCAAACTTGGGTCTGCATTTTTGTGACCTGGAGGACATGAATTCTTATTGTCCAATGAACATGAGGCAGCAGTGCTGAATTCACTCTTTGTAACTAAACTGTGGCCAATGGGGGATAAGTGTCTCCTCGTCTGGACTTTGAAATCATTTGGTCATCCTCCACTTTTCGTGGTGTTTCTTGCTGCTGCAGTGGGTGTTTTGTATTTGGTTCATGACATACAAGGAGTTAAACTGGGACACAATGCTGGAGGGAGTCCTGTAACGTATGGTGTGTCAGGGTCTGCAGGAGAATGCACCAACCAGGCTTCTATCCCCCATTGCTTGCCCCCTTTACCATAGGAACTTGATTCTGAACATTGCCCTGAAAACTCTCCATGTAACATGATGCCTTTACATACAAAGTTCTGCTAGCTGCACCATGTCAGTCACAAGCCATTTGGAAGCCAATGTAAGATCCACATGACCCCACCACAGATGTATTGTCACACACCTGCACACAACTGCTCTCGGCCTGCCATAAATACTGCTCTGCTTCTCCAATTTGAGGCCTACTTACTGTCAGGTATAGATTCTTTATGTGATTTGGCATCATGAGACAACCCAAGCAGTTCTGCAGGACTTTGAAGAACTCATTTGATCCAAAGGATCCCTATTCTCACTTGATGGAGGTCAGGAACCAAACAGAAGAAGGCAAGAGACTTCATCCACAATGACAGATTTTTTGCCATTTTGGTTTTGGATGCACACATGGGATCTTCTTTAGATCTATCAGGAGCTGAGAATCTTAGCCACAGCCTCAAACAGGGCCTAGTGTCTGACTAAGACACATCCCTTTCCAGAGCAATTAAGCAAAGAGCCACAGGTGATGCCCATTCATTTCCATTTGAAAACTGTTTCTTCACGCTTCACAAAGGGGTGGCCTGAGGCAAAGACCTTCCTGACATTCAAGGCAACAGAAACATAGATAAGCAAATGGAGCCAAGCAGGGTTTCTCCACTGAGACTTTACTGGTCACACTGATATCTGAGTTTTCTGAGATGTTCCCATTCCCTTCAGCTATCAAGGACATGGCCATGTCACAGAGTTTGGAGGTGGTACATATCTTGGACAATAAACCATGATACTATTCTGGAGAGTAGCCAGAATTCAGGAAGAAAACAGCAACTTAGAAAGTTAGTAGGTGTTTCCCATCCATAAGGCAAGCAACAGTCCATTAATCAATTGTGCAGGATGAATGCTGTGAAGCTTTCTACTAGACAGGACACCTCCATTGATGCATTCTCATTTCTAATGTCTAAAACCACGGACACAGTGGCTACACAGACATAGAAACACTCGCCTTGTCTATAGACTTACTAGAAACAGTCGACTCCAAACCAAACCAACCACCTTTCCTACCTATTCTCAGAACATGAAACAAAACCGCAAACTCACACCCACAACCAAAAAGGCACCTCCTTCCCAAAAATAGGTCTTTAACTATCTGGAGTGTCCTCTGACTGGTGGGCCATACTATGTTCCACTCGAAATGGCCTGTCTGGTCTCAGATCTTGTCTCCTTGGCCAACTCTGTTATTCTGCGAGGAGCCTGCTGTTAGCCACAACCTGCTGTCTCAAGAAAGGCCCCTCTTCAGAGCTCTACTGGCATTTGGCCATCCTCACATCAGTAGGTACCAAGAAGGCCTGACTCTGTACTTGGTAAATCCAAACAAGTGAGCCCACTGGGACTTGGACTGGGACTGGCTCTTGGTGCCTGGCTTCTTGCATCCCAATTTCAGAGAGTTCCATCACCAAGGAAATGAGGTATGTCACTTTCTTTGCAACTGAATGAGGTCACTGCCTTGGCAACAACTTTGTCCTAAGACTTGCTTCCAATGGTTCCATGAGTTGGAGGGTGCCCCTACTTCCTGTGACAATTTGACTAGTTAGAATGGTATATCAAAATAGACACCATGGAACAGCTCTACACGCAGGCCTGGTTAGGTTCATCTTCTCTACATGAAGAAGAGAGAGTCTGATGCATACACATCCCTTCATCCTGTCCAGGTTGTTTGCCATGGAAGATGGCTTTTGCTCATGCAGGTCCTTCATAGCTGCCTACATCTTCTCCAGGGATCATTTCTGCATCGAACTTTGAGGTTCTCAGCAGTTGGAAGATAACCTACATCCCTAATTGAAAGAATAGCCCTGTCCCTGCTCTTTTGTAATGTTAGATTGAGGCAACAGTGTATGGTTAGGGTTAATAACACGTTCGATTTGGGTTAGGAATCATTCTGCGGGATGAATAAGGTTATTGGGAACCTGCAATATATAGAAATATAGTGGTTAAATATAAGTATGAAAACAGAAATCTAGGTAAGATTTGAAGCTCAGAAGTGCATTTGGCAATAGATTGGGACACGTAGCTTTGAATTATGTTCTGCATACATGTTTCAGAAAAATCGATATACAATGGCATAGGACCTTGTACCTCAGATGATTGAATGTAGTAGAGTACATCCACTCAAAAAGGGATAGTCGATAGGATCAGGAAGATAGTCAGTATGTTTCGGAAGAAGATAGAGTATAGGATTTGGACCAAAGTTCATTAGCAATAGGGTTTCGGTTAGAGAGTGAATGTCAATGTCAGCACATGTGAAGGGTCAGTCACAATGTTGAACTGGAAAAAATATGTAGGAAAGTAGATATCAATAGAGACATTAGGAAATCAGGCAAAGTATAAAGTGAGTGAAAAAACTAGACATTTCCAATAGTTTTGAGGTTGAATATATAATCTTAGGAAGAAACAAAAATGTGGTCACCAATAGGATTGACATTTGAGAGCATTAGGCAACCTGGATATGGATGTTTTTAGTAATCCATGTTCAGTTTCCATTTAGGCTTTGGTACAATCATACGTGTGACTTTTGCATTTTGTGTCCAGAATATTACTATGATAACATGCATATGTAGATCAGGTGACATGAGTATTTCTTCCACCATTTCTGGGAGCAATATTTAGAAGACTAATAAATTAGTATTGGGGGTACTAAGAGGTGTACCCTGTGTCTATGAATATAGAGATAATGCATGAATAGACAATATAGTGAATAAATAATATAACTGGTTCCACTTTAAATAATGGAATAAACTGATATAAGAGAATATATAAAAAATACTATATTGTTATAAAATCATTCATTCCAACCAGTTATACATCTAGTGGTGATATTATAGTTATGGTTTATCATGAAGTGAGTGTCAGTTTTGCTTCAAAAGTGATAAAAAAAATCAAAAATAATATATTTCTAAAGAAGTCTCATTATAAGACCAGTCAAGAAACCTGGAAGAATCCATGTGTTCTGAAGCAGGAAGTGATTGAAAGTGAAACAAATGCCTATAAGTTTGCTAACTTGTGGATGAAATATATATCCTATGATGTGCATAAATTGAAGAAATAGTAATGTACCAGTGTTGAATTAAAATGAATTTCAAAATACACATCATGTCACATAGGAATGTACTTGCATTGATGTTAAACTGTGTCAGTTACTGTAGAATTATTAGTATTTGTATGCAACATTAACTGAAGTTAGTTTTCAGTACTGGAAACAATATGTATTTCAGGTGGATGAATATTTCTGAGAATGATCTTGTGAAAAGTTGATTATAAATCCATATACATGAACATGAATGAATTTAGGGAGTGTATATAAGACACATATATTTCATATTTTGAAAAATCTGGAGAGTGTATATATATATATATATATATATATATATATATACAAAAAAACACACACAGACAATAAATTAGCAATCAAATTTATCATGAAATATATATCCTCCACAGATGCAAAATTATTTCTTTTAGAACATGTATTTATGTATAATGTTGTTCTTCTAGGAAACACACCCCTAGGTTAAATTTTCAGTTCCAACAGAGTTTAACAGGAGTGATCACTTCTCACAAATTGTATTTGCCAAATTAGCCACCTCACAAAATGTAGGTGTGATACCAGGTAGTGTTCTATATGTGCATTTAAAAATACATGTGCTGAATAGGCTACAGAGAAAGGGAGATAGGTATTCACATATTTGTTAACATTAAAAACACATGGAGAACTATTTCAATTAAAAATTGACTAGATTTATAACACCTACAATTAATCATGCAAAAAACAAGTCCAACTATACACTATGATTCCTCTGAACTGCTTGTATTCCTATTCTGTTTGTGTTATTTTTCTCCATCATATTAGGAGTAGTAGTCAGAGTCTATTAGGGTATGCGTTAGTGTCAAGGATTCAGTATTTCGAATGGAAATATGGAAAATGACTCTAATTGGTATGCAAATATGTGCTACACAAAAATGTTCACACTCTCATCCAGAAGATTGCCTTGACATTACCTTAGTTCCAAGTAAGATACAATTAGAGGAGAAAAGTTAGAAAATCTGTAAATACATATCAGGAATAAAAAATGCTCAGGAGTTCACAAACTTGTAGGTGGTAGAGGAGTTATCAAAAGTAAGGGACAGGGTAAACACTCCACAAACATTGAGCTCTGCTTGTGTAAAGACTTCTTGAGAAACTCTCTGAGGTTGGGCTCTTAAAATACATGTTGTTGTCAGGAGCTTTAGCTTCCTTTGTTGTGTGACCATCAAATCTGGGTGTGCAAATATGTGACCTGAAGGACATTGTTTCTAATTTTCCAATGAAAATGAGGCAGCAGTGCTGAATACTCTTTTTGTAGTTAAACTATGGCCACTGGGGTGTAAGTGTCTCCCCGGGTTGACTGTGAAGCCATTTGGTCATGCTCCAATTTTCGTGGTGTTACTCCTTGGTGCACTGGGAGTTTGGTATTTGCTTCATGAAATACAAGGAGTTCAACTGGGACACAGTGCTGGAGGGAGTTCTGTCACGTGTGGAGGGACACAGTCTGCATGAGAATGCACCAACCAGGATTCTGTCCCACATAGGTTGCCCCTTTGTCCATAGCAACCTGATTCTGAACATTGCCCAGAAACCTATCCATATAACAAGATGCCTTTACATATAAGGGTCTGCTGGCTGTACCCTGTCAGTCACAAGGCAATTGGAAGCCAATGGCAGATCCACATGCCCCAACACACATGTTTTATCACACACCTTCACACCTATGCTCTAGTCCCACTAATGAACAGGCTCCAACATACTGGCATCACTGTTCTACACAATTTTCATGAAACCCAGTCAGTCAAGGCACTGTGAGATACACTCATGATCAGCAACAGGACATCCAAAAGTTTTCCAGTGCCACCTGGTTATGGGAATTTCAAAAGTTTCATGGTATTTATCAAGCCATTTTTTGAGGATAAAGTTGGAGGCTCTGTGGGTTTCAATTCATTCAGGAACCATTAAATGTTGAAGAAGCTCATTTCAATGAAAGATCTTGAGAACACTCACAGGCAAGTCTTCCCAAAGAGTGGCCAAAAGGTCACATGAAGTCAGGCCCATTGAGGTCTACAATGTGAGGTCCATGTGTGTTTTGACTCTCAACTGTGGCTTTAAAGAATTTCAGAATAAAATCATGTGATATCCAGGCTGAGATTCCCAGTGCTCTGGGCAAAGCCACCCTGCACCTAGATCTCCCTGCACCACAATTAATACCTGAGATCTAGGTTGCATGGCCTAGTAAAATCCAAACACAATTCATGACAATACTTCTCTGATGTCACTTCCAGAATTCAGTCTCTAAGGAGAATCATACCAGAGTTAAGCCCAGGTGGACCCAGTCATCTGTTCCAAGCGCCAAACAAATTACCACAATTCAAAATAAAATGCTCCCACATGCCCCTTATCTTCTTCAATTTGAGGCCAAATGACTGTGGGGTTTAGATTCTTTATGTAAATTGGATTCATGTGAAAACCCAAGCACCTATGGGCTAAACTCTGCAGGGCTTTAAAGAACTCATTTGACCCAAAGGATCCCTATTTTCACTTGATGGATGTCAGGGCCATTAGAGAGGAAGGTGAGAGTCTTCATCCACAATAACTGCTCTTTTGGCCATTTTGGTTTTGGATGCACCCATGGGATCTTTCTTTAGATCCATCAGGTGCTGAGAATCTAAGCCACAGCCTCACACAGGGCCAAGAGGCTGATTCAGACACATCTCTTTCCAAAGCAATTAAGCAAAGAGCAAAACACACACAGACATTATAAAGTGGCAATATATATGCCAATTGAAATTCATGATGAAATATATATCGTCCACAGATCCAAAAATATTAATTTTACTGAACATGGATTTATGAATAATGTTGTTCAACTAGAAAGGTTACCCTTAGGCTGAATTTTATGATCCAATAGCGTTTAGGAGGAGTGATCTCTTGTCATAATTTGTATCTGCCATGTCAGCCACCTCACAAGAATGTATATGTGATACCAGGTAGGATTCAATATGTTTATATAAAAATACATGTGATGAATAGGCTACAGAGAAAAGGATACAGGAATTCACATATTTATTAACTTTAAAAACACAAGGAGAACTATTTCAATTAAAAATTAACTAGATTTATAACACCTACACTACATAATGCAAAAGGCAAGTCCAACTATACACCATGCCTCTTCTGAACTGCTTGTATTTCTATTGTGTTTGTATGCACTGTGGGTTTCAAGAACCATTAAATGTTGAGGAAGCTCATTTCAATGAAACTCTGGAGAACTCTCATAGGCAAGGCTTCCCAAAGAGTGACCAAAAGGTTAGATATAGCCAGGCCCATTGAGGTCTACAATGTGAGGTCCATGTGTGTTTTGACTCTCAACTATGGCTACCAAGTGTTTAAGAATAAAATCATGGGATATCTTTGCTGAAATTCCCAGTGCTCTGTGGAAAGCCACCCTCGGCCTTGATCTTAGTTTCCAAGGGCGACTCTCATGCTTGACCTCTTAAAATATCACCACAATTCATGGCAATACTTCTTTGAGTTCAGTTCCAGAAGTCAGTCTCTAAGGGGAATCACACAAGAATTCAAGCCCAGGTGGACCCAGTCATCTCTTCCAACCGTCACACAAATGACCACAATTAATACCAAAACACTCTCACATGGCCCTCCTCTTCTTCTATAAAGGCACTCATCATAACATCTGGCTGGAGGTTTCCATGAGGGGCACAGCCCAAGACAGTGTCCCAAATAAGCTCCCTTGCCACTCATTTGCCTAAATTCAGGGTGGCTTGGACACCCTTCTTGTGCACCAGGAGTGATTTGAAAGGGTAAAATAAATTGAAATTAAAGTGTAAAAGTTGAAGTGTAAAAGACCGGGTTTTGTAAAGTTTCTAAGCTGCAAGGCCTGAGTTAAAATGTAAAGGACCAGGTATTGTTAAGTTCCTATGCTACATGCAAAACCTGAAATTCCTGTAGCTTGTAGTACAATTCCGGACTGCCCAGTAAATATTCCCCCTGACCGCCTGGTTGTTTAATAACCTAGGACCCTGTGTGGCCTGGCACATAGGCATCGCAAGGCCTAAACCAATCTGTTTGAATGTGTACCTCGCTTTAGAACTCACCTATCACTCCCGCCTGACCTGTTCCTGCCAATGAATGAACTAATCATGTTTAGGAATTGTTGTTTGATTTTTCTGCGGTGTATGTTGATTTCTTAAAGGAGACTGTGATATATGTAAAGTCCCGCCCTCCCCAAAAAGTGTACTTAAGCACTGCTCAACCCCTGCTCGGGGCTCTGGGCTGCTCTCCCTTCTTGAGTGAGCACGTAGCCCCAGCATGCTGGATTGGATCCTCAATGAACGCCTTTTTCTGTTGCATGAGCCGCGTTCTCTTGGTGGTCTCTTCCTCCGACGTTCACCGGACCCTTACATTTGGTGCGTTGGCCAGGAATCACGCAGCATAGGACAAGGACACACCAACAGACCCCTCTGGAGGTAAGTAAGGCGCTTCTTTTCATTTTTCCTAGTGATAACTCAGAGCTTTTTGTTCAGGTTCCATTTTTCCGTTTTTGGTTTGGGTTGGCAGAGTGGCTTCCAGCGGAGAATGTAAGTTCCCCCTGTCAGTGGTGGACAAACTTGTCCTAAAGCCACAGGCCATGTCCTTGCAAGGGATTCCTTGGAGGACTCGGGGAGTGACGGATGTGCTCTCATTAGGTGAGGAGGGACGAATGAGCCCACATTAGGTGACTCTGCTGGCAACCCATCATATCTTGCTGACTACTTTTTTCTCTCAGGTTGAATTCACTGTCTGTCTTTGTGGTCTAACCCATCAGGTTTTGACAGTTACTAGGTTCTAATCTTTACTTCTGAACTCGTGTTAAATGTTAACTGTGTGTACATGTTTGTGTCACATTTGTATTGTCCTTGTCTCTGTTTGAGAAACTCTCATTATGGGACAAAGCCATTCCATGCCTCTTTCCTTGAAGCCATTCCTGGTCCCTGCCTCCAATCCGACCCCTTCACCCAGGATCCTATCACTCAAACCTTCTACTCCTCGCCCTCTTCCCTCCATTCTCTCTGAGTCACAAGATTGTAGATCTTGGGGTTGTGAACAAACGGGAGCTGCATGATGGTCTTTGTGTGTCATTTTATCTGTGTTTCTGTTAAATGTGATGGCATTGTTTGGTCCGATGCAGAGTCCCGAGTTCCAACCTGCATTACATATGTGGAAGTTACTTTAGCTAAATTTTAAACTAATGCTTCTCCTGTGAGGGACCAAAAGTCAATAGAACCGCCAGTTTTTCTGTTCTCACCTTTTCACCTCTCTTAGCTGTGCTTTAAAGAACTTTGATAAACTTTACTCCCCTTTGTTAAGCAACATTACGGAAGCAGTGATTTCTTTTCTTCTCGTAGTTGTATTGAGCATGCCCACTGCAGAGGGAAATGTCTGGGGTCTAAGAACTTTGATATCTCACTTAAACTTTTCTCAAAACCCTGTTCTCATTATTAAATTGGCATTAATTGGCTTTGGGATGGGAACCAAGCCTTCAGTCATAAATTTTGACACCCCAGAGGGGACTTTAAATAAACCCCACTCTGCCCTCTTGGGGAAGCCTAGCACTCAAAACAACTGAAGCAGAGAATGAAATTTTTGGGAGCTGACTACTGCAAAGTTGGGAGACATAGAATATGCCTGGTGCCTGGGGTCAAAGCAAACCAGAGGTAATCCTGTAAGTAAATGGTGAGGCTAAGGGACTCCCAGCAGCTGCCAGATCCATTTTGCTGTGGGGAACTCCCTTATTCCTTACGTGCACTTTAAGGATTTCTCCACCTCTGTTTACTTAACAAAAGGGACAATGAATGCATTAATATGTTGATATTATAGATTGTTTCTTGGGGATGATCTAGGGTGAATGTGTATCTAGAAATGATTTTTTTTATTTTAACCATCTGGTATCTAAATGGGTTTCTAAAGCATTGCACTATCTTACAGTTAAAAGTTGGGTTTAAACAATTGTTTAGTTTGATTTCAGGTAGTTCATGCTAGGAAACTTAAATACTTAGGGTAAAAAAAAAAAAAAGAGTTTTAATTTTGAACTAGACAGCCTGAAAAAATTTCACTAGATATATCAGTGCATTAACTTGGGAAGAGATAATAAATTATGATATGGTATCTATTCCCATCAGTGTGTAAGATTTTAAAAAATGGTACTAAATTAAAACGTTGGTCTGGCTTATTGAAATGACATTAATTAGCAACAGTCTTGGAAATTTTTAAAGCTTAATTTCGGATACACATGGTAGCATGTGGTTCTTTTTAAAAATTTTTCAGCCAATTTAATTTAACTTAATACTATTAGAAACTTCATAACAAAGAAAGGGGCTTAATGATCCTATAGAAACTTCTTCTGATGGTGGCATTAATATTATCAAAAAATGATCCTATTTTCAGTTTTGTGTGAGCAAGTTTTTCTAGTGTAGAAAAATCTAAAGAAATAAAATTTTGAGAATTACATCTTAAACTTGCATCAAAATTTTCAACATCCAAACCTGGAAATTATGACTTATAGATAAATGCCTTAGGCGTGAGGTTTCTTCTCAGAATTCCAGTCTTTCCAGTTTTCCAGACCTCAGCCAGGACTTACTTTGATATGCAAATAAAAGAAGCCTGCAGCACTCAGCAGGAGACAGATAAAAAGAGTAAATGTGTCTTTTTACCTGAACTCAAACTAGACCTAACCAAAAAAGTATATAATATGGTATTTACTAATTACTGGCCAGTCATCATTTTTAGGACTCTTGCTTTTCTTAGATTCTGTAATTTTTTTTTGAGCTCATGATCTTGATTCTGCTGATGGGTTAATGTTTTCTGATCAGTTCTATTTTTGATCGACTCTGGAGTTTTCAGCATTGCAATGGAGATTTCACCTGAAAAAAGCTACAAGGCCTTTACTATTGTGTTATGTGTTACATTTGTGCTACGTGTTGTGTGTTGGTATGTCTGTATGTGTGTATGTCCATATATCATGCAGGGATATGACAATTGACAGATGAGGAGCGCTCATGAAAAATTTAAAAATGTATCCAAATGTCTTTGATTCACGTGATTCATATGTTTTAATTCAAATTGGGTAAACAGATAAAAATAAAGATGTCTTTAAAATTAGGCCAATAAGTTTTCTAGGTTTTCAAAAAGGCCCTAATAAAATGTAGATGTCTATAAAATAATCTGCTTAAATTCAGAAATTGAAAAGCATTGTATTGAAATGTGAACAGAAAGAGGTTAGTAGATGGAAAAGAGAAACTAAAAGGTTCTAGATATAGATATAATAGAGGAAAAACGTGTTTCTGGATAAGAGAGTCTATATGATTAAGGAATTAAAAGGGTTTAAGTAAATAATAAAAAAGGGTGTGTGTAACTTGGTTATATGTGTAAGTTTTGAGCAAGTAATCTTAAAAAATTAAACAGCTGGTAAAACAAGTACTGTTTTTATAAAATTGTGCCATGTTATTTCTTTAAAATCTAAACTTGTTTAATACAAAAACATCAATGTAATTGTGGTGTTAATGTGTTCATATCTTCCAGGTATACAAGTCTGTAAGGTAGAAGCTTGCAAAGACCATTGTATCAAGCTGGTGTTCTAAGGTTGTATGGTAATTCTAGGCTTAAAAGAAAAACATGTTGGAGTGTTGGAGATTTATGTATATCATTTGTGTTCTATAATTGGACTTGTTATCAATAAGATATGTAGAGTTCCATGTTACTTTTTACACTGAGATACAATCTAAAAGTATTTTTAACTTAATGAGAGCCAAATCTGTGAAGGTTTTATTGTAAACTCAAAGGTAATGCCCATTCATTTCCATGTGAAAACTGTTTTCTTCAGGCTTCACAAAGGGGTGGCCTGAGACAAAGACTTTCCTGATATTCAGGGCAACATAACAATAGGTAATCAAAAGGCCCAAAGCAGGGTTTCTCCACTGAGACTTTACTGGCTACACTGATATCTGAGTTTTCTGAGATGCTTGCCATTCCCTTCAGCTACCAGTACATGGCCATGTCACAGAGCTTGGAAGTGGTACATATATTTGACACAAAATCATGAGCCTATTCTGGAGAGTGGCCAGAATTCAGGAAGAAAACAGGAACGTAGGAAGATAGTTGGTGTTGCCCATTGATAAGGCAAGCCACACTCCATTCATAAATTGTGCCGGATGAATGCTGGGAAGTTTTCTCCTTGAGAGGATACACCCATTGAGGCATTATCTTTTCTAATGTCTACAACCACGAAAACAGTGGGATACACAGACCTAAAAACACTCGCCTTGTCAAAGGACTAACTAGAAACAGTCCACTCCAAACCAAACACACCCCCTTTCCTAACTATTCTCAGAACAAAAGAAAAAACCACAAACCCACACCCACAACCACAAAGGCACCTCCTTCCCCCAAGTGGGTCTGGAACTATCCAGAGTGTCCTCTGACTGGAGGGCCATACTATGTTCCCCAGAAATGGTCTGTCCTGTCTCAGATCTGGACTCCTTGGTCAACTCTGTGAAGTTGTCAGGAGCCAGCAGTGAGCCTCTATCTGTTTTCTCCGGAAGGGCCCCTCTTCAGAATTTTTCTGGAATTTGGCCATTCTCACATAAGTAGGTACCACAAAAGACTGACTCTGTCCTTGGAAAATCCAAACAAGTAAGAACACTGGAACTGGTGCTGGGACTGGGCCTGGGTGCCTAGATTCCTGGAACCCAAATTTGGAGAGTTCCATCAACAAGGATGTGAGGTGAGGTCACTTCCTTTAGTAACTGAGTGAGGTCACTGCCTTGGCAACCAACTTGTCCTAACATTTGCTTCCTAAGGTCTCATAACATGGAGGATGTCCCTACTTCCTGTGACACTTTCACAAGTTAGAATGGTAAAGAAACAATAGTCACCTCTGAACAGCTCTCCACACAGGCCTCTCCTCTACATTAAGAAGAGAGAATCTGATTCAGACACAACCCTTCATCCTGACCAGGCTGTTTGCCATGGAAGATGCCTTTTGCTCTCTCAGATTCTTCATAGCTGCCTACATCTTCTCCAGGGTTCATTTCTGCATGGAACTTTGAAGTTTTCAGCAGGTGGAAGATCCCCTGCATTCCTGTATTGTAAGACCAAATCTTTCCCTGCTTTTCTGAACACTTAGATTGAGGGAACAGTGTATGGTTAGGGTTAACAATATGTTCAATTAAAACCAAAATACTCCCACATGGCCCTCATATTCTTCCATGTAGACATTCATCATAACCTCTGGCTGGAGGTTTCCATAAGGGGCGCAGCCCAAGACAGTGTCCAAAATAAGTTCCCTTGCCCCTCATTTTCCTAAAGTCAGGGTTTCCTGGACACCCTTCCTGTAAACCAGGATTGATCAAATAGGCCTGCCAGTAATACTGCTCTGTTTCTTCATTTTGAAGCCTACTGACTGTGAGGTATAGATTCTTTATGTGATTTGGAGTCATGTGAGAACCCAAGCACTGCTGCAGGGCTTTGAAGAACTCATTTGTCTCAAAGGATCCCTATACTTACTTAATGGAGGTCAGGAACCTAACAGAGGAAGCAAGAGACTTCATCCACAATGACTGATCTTTTTGCCATTTTGGTTTTGGATGCACACATGGGATCTTTCTTTAGATCCATCAGGTGCTGATAATCAAAGCCACAGCCTCTCTCAGAGCCGAAAGGATGATTCAGACACATCCCTTTCCAAAGCAATTAAGCAAAGAGCCACAGGTGATGCTCATTCATTTCCAATTGAAAGCACTTTTCTTCAGGCTTCACAAACTGGTGGCCTGAGGAAAAGACCTTCCTGACATTCAGGTCAACAGAACAGTAGGTAAGCAAAAGGCACAAAGCAGGGTTTCTCTACTGAGACTTTACTGGTCACACTGATATCCGAGTTTTCAGAGATGCTCCCAATTCTATTCATCTATCCAGTACATGGCCATGTCACAGAACTCGACGGAGGTCCATATCTTGGACAAAAAAACATGAGCCTATTCTGGAGAGTGGCCAGAATTCAGGAAGAAAACAGGAACTAAGGAAAGAAGTAGGTGTTGTCTACAACCACGAAAACAGTGGGATACACAGACCTAAAAACACTCGCCTTGTCAAATGACTTACTAAAAACAGTCCACTCCAAAGCAAACATACTGCCTTTCCTACCTATTCTCAGAACATGATAAAAAAACACAAATTCACACCCACACCCACAAAGGCACCTCCTTCCCCCAAGTAGGTCTGTGACTATCCAGAGTGTCCTCAGACTGATGGGCCTTACTCTGCTCCCTCGAAATGGACTGTCCTGTCTCAGATCAGGTCTCCTTTACCAACTCTGTAAAGTTTTCAGCATCAATCAGTGAGTCACTACCTGCTTTCTCAGGAAAGGCCCCTCTTCAGAGCTTTCCTGGCATTTAACCATCCACACATCAGTATGTACCAAAAAGACTGACTCTGTCCTTGGTAAATCCAAACAAGTGAACCCACTGGGACTGGGACTGGGACTGGCTCTGAGTGCCTGGCTTCCTGGATCCCAAGTTCAGAGAGTTCCATCACCAAGGAAGTGAGGTAGGTCACTTCCTTCAGGAACTGAATGAGGTCACTACCTTGGTAACCACTTTATCCTAACATTTGCTTCCAAGGGTCCCACGAGAGAGAGGCTTCCCCTACTTCCTGTGTCACATTCACAAGATAGAATGGTATATCAACCATAGGCACATGTTAACAGCTCTCCACACAGACCTGGTTTGGTCCATCTTCTCTACTTTAAGAAAAGAGAGGCTTATTCAGACACATCGCTTCATCCTGACCAGGTATTTTACCAAGGAAGATTACTGTTGCTCTCTCAGGTCCTTCATAGCTGCCTTCATCTTCTTCAGGGTTTATTTCTGCATGGAACTTGAGGTTCTCAACAGGTGGAAGATCCCCTACCTACCTGTATTATAACACCAACTCTGTCCCTGGTCTTTGTAAAGTTAAATTGAGGGAACAGTGCATGGTTAGGGTTAATAACATGTTCAATTTGGGTTAGGAATCATTCTGCGAGATGAATAATGGTATTGGGGACCTCCGATATTTACAAGCATATATAGGTGTAATATAAGTATGAATACAGAAATCTAGGAAAGATTTGAAACCCAGATGAACACTGGGCCCTTGATTGGGATACTTAGCTTTGAATTATTTCCGCAAAGTTGTCTCAAATAAATCATTATACAATGGCATAGGACCTTGTACCTTGGATGACTGAATGAGGAAGAGATCCTCCAGACAAAAAGGGATAGTTCCAAAAGTTATTTAGATATAGGGTTTTGGTTAGAGAGTGAATGCAAATGTCAGCATATGTGAAGAGTCAGTCACAGTGATGAACTGGGGAAAATGTGTAGGAAAGCAGATATCAATAGAGACATTAGGAAATCAGGGAAAGTACAAAGTGAGTAATAGGATAAGACGTTTTTAACAGGGTTGAGTTTGAATATATAATCTTAGGAAGAAACAAATATGTAGTCACCAATAGGAATGATATTTGAGATCATTAGTTAATCAGGACATGGATGTTGTTAGTAATACATGCTCACATTAAATTTAGGCTTTGGTACAATCATAAGGGTGTCCGTTGCATTTTTTGTCAGGAATATTACTGTGATGAAATGTAAATGTATATCAGGTGACTACAGTATTTCTTCAAACATTTCTGAAAGCAACATTTTAAGACTTATAAATTAGTATTGGGGACACAAGTACGTGTACCCTGTGCCTATGATTATAAAGATAATGCCTTAATAGACCATACTGTAAATAAATAATATAACTTGATCAAACTTTAAATAATGGATTGAATTGATATCTGAAAATATATAGGAAATCTTATATTGATATACATAAGTTCATTCTAACCAGTTATACATCTAATGGTAATTTTAGCATTATGGTTTATCATGAAGAGTGTGGGAGTTTTGCTTCAAAAATGATTATGGAAATCGAAAATAATGTGTTTGGAAATAATCTCATGAAAAGTACAGTCAAGAAACATGGAGGAATACATATATTCTGAAGCAGGAAGTAATTGCAAGTGAACCAAATGCGTACAGATTTGTTAACTTGTGGATGAAAAGTATTATCTTATAATGTCCATAAACTGAAGAAATAGTAATGTACCAGTGTTGAATAAAAATGAACTTCAAAATACATATCATGTCCCATAGGATTTTACTTGCATTGATGTTAAACTGGGTCAGTTACTGTACAAATATTAGGATTTGTAAGCACCTTTCACCGAAGTTAGTTTTCAGTACTGGGAAATAAATATGTATTTCATGTGGATGAATATTTCTGAGAATAATTTTGTGAAAATTTGATTATAAATCCACATATAGGAACATGAGTTAAATTAGTGAGTGTAAAATAAGACACATATATTTCATATTTTGAATAATCTGGAGAAAAAAAAAAAAATATATATATATATATATATATATATATATATATATATATATATATATATATATATATATATATAAAGATAGAAACACAGACATTAAAATGTAGTAATATGTATGCCAATCAAAATTCATCATGAAATATATATCATCCTCATGTCCAAAAATATTCTTTTTACTGAGCATGGATTTATGTATAATGCTGTTCATCTAGGAAATTCACCCATATGTTGAATTTTCAGTTCCATCAGTATTTAGGGGGAGTGATCTCTTCTCACAATTTGTATCTTCCTAAAACAGCAAGCTCACAAGAATGTACGTGTGATACCAGGTAGGATACTAAATATGCATAATAAATTTCATGAGATGAATAGGGTACAGAGAAAGGGAGACAGAAATGTACATATGTGTTAACTTTAAAAACTCATGGAGAAGTATTACAATGAAAAGTTGACTAGATTTATAACACATTCACTTGATAAAGCAGAAGGCAAGTCCTAGTATACACCATGCCTCCTATGAACGGCCTGTATTTCTATTCTGTTAGGTTTCTTTTTCTACATCATATTAAGATTAGTAGTCAGAGTCTAGTAGGGTATGGGTTAGTGACAGGGATTCAGTATTTCTAATGGAAAATAGGAAAATGAATCTAATGTGTATGCAAATATTTGCTAGACAAAAATCTTCCCACTGTCCTCCAAAACAATGCCTTGATATTTCCTTCGCCACAAGTAATACACAATTAGTGGAGAAGAGTTTGAAAGTCTGTGAATATATATCTGGAAAAGAAAATGCTCAGGAGTTCACAACCTTGGAGGTGGTAGTGGAATTTCCAAAAGTAAGGTACAGGGTAAACACTCCACAAACATGGAACTCTGGTGGCCTAATGAGTTGTTGAGAAACTGCCTCTGAGTTTGGGCCCTTGAAAAATTTGTTGTTGTCAGGAGCTTTAGCTTCCTTTGTATTGAGACCATCAAACCTGGGTCGGCATCTATGTGACCTGGATGACATGGTTCCTTATATGCTATTGAACATGAGGCAGAAGTTCTGAATTTTCCCTTTGTTAGTAAACTGAGGACACTGGGGTCTAAGTGTCTAACCATGTGATCTGTGAAGCCATTTGGTCATACTCCACTTTTCGTGGTGTTTCTTACTGCTGCACTGGGAGTTTGGTATTGGCTTCACGTAATACAAGGAGAAAAACTGGGACACAGTGCTAGAGGGAGTACTCTCACGTGTAGTGGATGAGGGTCTGCAGGAGAATGCACCAACCAGGCTTCTATCCCAAAAAGCTTGCACCCATGTCCATAGCAACCTGATTCTGAACATTGCCCTGAAACCTCTCCATATAACAAGGTCCCTTTACTTGTAAGGTTCTGCTGGCTGCACCATGTCAGTCACAAATCATTCGGAAACCAATGGCAGAACCACGTGTCCCCACGACAGATGTTTTATCATACACCTGCCCACCACTGCTCTGGGCCCACTAGTCAGCAGGCTCCAACTTTCTGGCATCTCTGTTCTCACCATTTTCATGAAACCCAGTCAATCAATGCAATGTCTGTTACACTCGTGATCAGCAACAGATATCCAAAGGTTCTCCAGTGCCAGCTGTTCATGGGAATTTAAAAAATTCATGGTATTTATATAGCCAATTTTCAAGGATGAATTTGGAGGCACTGTGGCTTTCAATTTATTCAGGAACCATGAAATGGTGAGGAAGATTATTTCAATTAAAGCTCAGGAGAACTCTCAGAGGCAAGGCTTCCCAAAGAGTGGCCAAAAGGTCACATTAAGCCAGGCCCATTGAGGTCTACAATTGAGGTCCATGTGTGTTTTGACTCTCAACAATGGCTGCCACGTCTTTCTGAATAAAGTCATGTGATATCCTGGCTGAGATTCCCAGTGCTCTTTGGAAAGCTATCCTGGGCCTAGATCTCAGTCTCCAAGGGCAACTCTCATGTGTGGCCTCCTAAAATCCCAACACAATTCATGTCAATACTTCTCTGAGTTCATTTCCAGAACTCAGTCTCTAAGGGGAATCACTCCAGAGTTCAAGCCCATGTGGACCCAGTCATCTCTTCCAACTACCACACAAATGACCACAATTAAACCAAAACACTCCCACATGGCCCTCATCTTCTTCAATATAAACTCTCATTATAACCTCTTGCTGGAGGTTTCCATGAGGGGCGCAGCCTAAGACAGTGTCCAAAATAAGCTCATTTGCCTCTTATTTGCCTAAATTCAGGGTGGCCTGGAAACCCTTCCTGTGAATCAGGTGTGATCAAATAGGCCTGCCATTAATACTGCTCTACTTCTCCAATTTGAGGCCTACTCTCTGTGGGGCATAGATTCTTTATGTGAATTGGGGTCATGAGAAAACCCAAGCACCTATGGGCTACCCTCTGCAGGGCTTTGAAGAACCCATTTCAGTGAGTCTAGGAGTTGGACCAAAAGTTCTTTAGATATAGGGGTTTTGTTAGAGAGTGAATGTAAATGTCAGCATATTTCAAGAGTCAGTCACAGTGATGAACTGGGGAAAATGTGTAGGAAATCAGATATCAATAGAGACATTAGGAAATCAGGCAAAGTACAAAGTGAGTGATAGGATGAGACATTTTTAACAGGGTTCAGTTTCAATATTTAATCTTAGGAAGAAACAAATATGTACTCACCAATAGGAATGATATTTGAGATCATTAGTTAATCAGGACATGGATGTTGTTAGTAATACATGCTCACTTTCAATATAGGCTTTGGTACAATCATAAGTGTGTCCGTTGCATTTTGTGTCAGGAATATTACTGTGATGAAATGTATATATATATCAGGTGGCTAGAGTATTTCTTCCAATATTCTTAAAGCAATATTTTAAAGACTTATAAATTAGTATTTGGGATACAAATAGGTATACCATCGGTCTATGAATATAGAGATGATGCCTTAATAGACCATACTGTGAATAAATAATATAACTGGTTCAAACTTTAAATAATGGATTGAATTGATATCTGAAAATATATAGGAAATCTTATATTGATATACATAAATTCATTCTAACCAGTTATACATCTAATGGTAATATTAGCATTATGGTTTATCATGAAGAGTGTCTGAGTTTTGCTTCAAAAATGATTATGGAAATCAAAAATAATGTGTTTGGAAAGAATCTCATTAAAAGAACAGTCAAGAAACATGGAGGAATACATGTGTTCTGAAGTAGGAAGTGATTGAAAGTGAACTAAATGCCTATAAATTTGTGAAATTGTGGATGAAAGAATATATCCTATTATGTCCATAAACTGCAGAAATAGTAATGTATCAGTGTTGAATAAAAATGAACTTCAAAATACACATCATGGTCCCATAGGTGTCTACTTGCATTGATGTGAAACTGGGTCAGTCACTGTGGAAATATTACGATTTGTATGCACCATTCACTGAATTTAGTTTTCAGTACTAGGAAATAAATATGTATTTAAGGTGGATGAATATTTCTAAGAATTATTTTGTGAAAATTTGATTATAAATCCACATACACACACATGAGTAAATTTAGAAAGTGTATAATAAGACACATATATTTCATATTTTGGAAAATCTAAAGAGTAGATATCTATATCTATATAGATAGATAGATAGATAGATAGATAGATACTCACATACACAGACATTAAAATGTAGCAATATATATGCCATTTGAAAATCATAATAAAATAGATATCATCCACGTATCCAAAAATATTCATTTTACTGAACATTTATTTATGCATAATATTGTTCATCTAGGAAATTCACCCATAGGTTGAATTTCCAGTTCCATCAGTATTTAGAGGGAGTGATCTCTTCTCACAATTTGTATCTTCCAAAATAATCAAGCTCACAAGAATGTACATGTGATACCAGGTAGAATTCTAAAGATGCATTAAAAACTACATGTGATGAATAGGCTACAGAGAAAGGGAGACAGAAATTTACATATGTGTTAATTTTAAAAACTCATGGAGAAGTATTACAGTGAAAAGTTGACTATATTTATAACACATACCATTGATAAAGCCGAAGGCAAGTCCAAGTATACACCATGCCTCCTATGAAAGGCCTGTATTTCTATTCTGTTAAGTTTCTTTTTCTCCATCATATTTGGATTAGTAGTCAGAGTCTAGTAGGGTATGGGTTAGTGTCAGGGATTCAGTATTTCAAATGGAAAATATGAAAATGAATCTAATGTGTATGCAAATATGTGCTACACAAAAATCATCCCACTCTCATCCAGAACAATGCTTTGACATTACCT
Organism: Callospermophilus lateralis; assembly: GCF_048772815.1. NCBI lineage: Eukaryota > Metazoa > Chordata > Mammalia > Rodentia > Sciuridae > Callospermophilus > Callospermophilus lateralis. The sequence continues at coordinate 106,417 of NW_027510453.1, read as the reverse complement.
TCGCCCCAAATAAGACACAATTAGTGGAGAAAAGTTAGAAAATCTGTGAATACATATGTGGAAAGAAAAATGCTCAGGAGTTCACAAACTTGTAGGAGGTAGAACGGGTTACAAAAAGGGAGAGGGTAAACACTCCACAAACATGGAGCTCTGCTGGCCCAATGACTTTTTGAGAAACTGCCTCTGAGGTCGGGCAGTTAAAATATATATTGTTGTCAGGAGTTTTAGCTTCCTTTGTAGTGAGACCATCAATTCTGGGTCACCATCTATGTGACCTGGATGACATGGTTTTTTGTTTTCTAGTGAACATGAGGCAGCAGTGCTGAATTCTCTCTTTGTAGGTAAACTTTGGCCACTGGGGTCTAAGTATCTAACTGTGTTGTCTGTAGAGCCATTTGGTCATTATCCACTTTCGTGGTGTTTTTTACTGCTGCACTGTGAGTTTGGTATTGGCTTCACGAAATACAAGGAGTTCTACTGGGACACAGTGCTGGAGGATGTACTCTCACGTGTGGTGGGTTAGTAAAATGCACCAGTGAGGCTTCAATCCCACATAGCTTTTCAACTTGACAATAGCAACCTGATTCTGACCTTTGGCAGGAATCCTCTCCATATAACAAGATGCCCTTACATAGAAGGGTCTGCTGGCTGTACCATGTCAGTCACAAGTCTTTCTAAGCCAATGGCAGATCCACGTGGCCCCACCACAAATGTTTTTTTCACACACCTACACTCCTCTGCTCTAGGCCCACTAGTCTGCAGGCTCCAACTTTCTGGCATCTATGTTCTACACTTTTTTCATGAAACCCAGTCAATCAAGGCACTGTCTGGTACAATCATGATCAGGAACAGGACATTCAGAAGTTCTCCAGTGCAACCTGGTCATAGTAATTTCAAAAAATTCATGGTATTTATCTAGATATTTTTCAATAATGAAGTTGGAGGCACTGTGGGATTTAATTTATACAGGAACCATTAAAAGGTGAGGAATCTCATTTCAATGAAAGCTCTGGAGAACTTTCACAGGCAAGGCTTCCCAAAGAGTGGGCAAAAGGTCACATGAAGCCAGGCCCATTGAGGTCTACAATGTGAATTCCATGTGTGTTTTGACTCTCAACTATGGCTGACAATCTTTCAAAATAAAATCTTGTGATATCCTGGCTGAGATTCCCAGTGCTCTGTGGAAAGTCACCCTGGGCCTAGATCTCAGTTTCCAATGGCGAATCTCATGCGTGGCCTCCAAAAATCCCAACACAATTCATGGCAATACTTCTCTGAGTTCAGTTCCACAACTCAGTCTCTAAGGGGAATCACAACAGAGTTCAAGCCCAGGTGGACCCAGGCATCTCTTCCAATTGCCACACAAATGATGACAATTAAAACCAACACACTCCCACAGGGCCCTCTTCTTCTTTTATATAGACACTAATCATAAACTCTAGCTGGAGGTTTCCATCAGGGGCACAGCCCAAGACAGTGTCAAAAATAATCTCCCTTGCCCCTCATTTGCCTAAAGTCAGGGTGGCCTGGACAACATTCCTGTGAAACAGAAGTGATCATATAGGACTGCTGTTAATACTGCTCCACTTCTCAAATTTGAGGCCTACTGACTGTGGGGTATAGATTCTTTGTGTGAATTGGAGTCATGAGAAAACGCAAGCACCTATTGTCCAGCCTCTGCAGGGCTTTGAAGAACTCATTTGACACAAATGATCCCTATTCTCACTTGATGGAGGTCAGAAATATTACAGAGGAAGGCGAGAGGCTTCATCCAAAATGACTGATCTTTTTTCCATTTTGGTTTTGAATGCCCACATGGGATCTTTCTCTAGACCCATCAGGTGCTGAAAATCTAAACCACAGGCTCACACAGGGCCAAGAGGCTGATTCAGACAAATCTTTTTCCAAAGCAATAAAGTAAAAAGCCACAGGTGATTCCCATTCATTTCCATTTGAAAACTCTTTTCTTCAGGCTTCACTAAGGTTTGGCCTGAGGCAAAGACCTTTCTGACATTCAGAGCAACAGAACAATAGGTAATCAAAAGCCCCCAAGCAGGGTTTCTCCTAGGAGACTTTCCTGGTTACTCTGATATGTGAGTTTTCTGAGATGCTCGCCATTCTCTTCAACTATCCAGTACATGGCCATGTCACAGAGCTTGGAGGTGGTACGTATCTTGTACAAAAATACATGATACTAATCTTGAGAGTGGCCAGAATTCAGGAAAAAAATGAGAACTTAGGTAGATAGCAGGTGTTGCCCATGGATGAGGCAAGCCTCAGTCCATTCATTAATTGGGAAGGATGCATACTGGGAAGTTTTCTACTAGACAGGACACACCCAATGAGCTATTTTCTTTTCTAATATCTACAAAGAAAAACACAATGGGATACACAGACACAGAAACAGTCTCCTTGTCAAATGACTTACTAGAAACAGTCCACTCCAAACCAAACAAACCTCCTTTTTTACCTATTCTCAGATCATGTGAAAAAACCACAAACACAAACCAACAACCTCTAATGCACCTCCTTCTTCCAAGTAGGTCTGTGACTATCTGGAATGTCCTCTGACTGGTAGGACATACAATGCTCCCCAGAAATGGCCTTTCTGTCTCAGATCTGGTCTCCTTGGTCAAATCTGTGAAGTTGTAAGGACGCAGTGGTGAGCCAATTCCTATCCTCTCAGGAAAGACCCCTCTTCAGAGCTTTCTTGGTATTTGGCAACCCTTACATCAGTAGGTACCAAGAAAGACTGACTCTGTTCCTGGAAAATCCAAAGAAATGAGCCCACTGCGACTGGGACTGGGACTGGCTCAGGGTGCCTTGCTTCCTGGATCACAAAATTCAGAGAGCTCCATCACCAAGGAAGTGAGGTGAGGTCACTACCTTCAGAAAATGAATGAGGTCACTGTCTTGGCCACCACTTTGTCCTAACAGTTTCTTCCTATTGTCTCCTGACATGGAGGCTGCCCTACTTCCTGTGATACTTTCTCATGTTAGAATGGTATAGAAACCATAGTTACCTGGGAACAGCTCTCCACACAGGCCTGGTTTGGTCCATCTTCCCTACATAAAGAATAGAGAGGCTGACTCAGACACATCTTTTCATCCTGACCATGTTTTTTGCCATGGAATATGACTTTTGTTCTCTCAGGTCCTTCATAGCTGCCTGCATCTTCTCCAGGGATCATTTCTGCATGGATTTTGAGGTACTCAGCAGTTGGAAGATCTCCTAACTTCCTGTATTGTAATACCAACTTTGTCCCTGCTCTTCTGTAAAGTGAGATTGAAAGAACATTGTATGGTTAGGATTAATAGCATGTTCGATTTGGGTTGGAAATCATTCTGCTGGATGAATAATGGTATTGGGAACCAGCGATATTTATAAGAATATAGAGGTAGAACATAAGTATGAAAACAGAAATCTAGGTAATATTTGAAGCCCAGAAGGATTTGGACCCTTGATTGGGATCCTTAGCTTGAGTTATGTTTTGCACCGAGGTCTCAGTTAAATTGATATACAATGGCATAAGACCCTGTACCTCAGATGATTAAATGTAGAAGAGATCATCCAGTCAAAAAGGGATTGTGTGTAGGATTAGGAAGATAGTCAGTAGGTTTAGAAGGAAGAGTGAGTCTAGGATTTGGACCAAATGTACTTTAGCAATAGGGTTTTGGTTAGAGAGTGAATATAAATGACACCATATGTGAAGAGTCAGGCACAATGATGAACTGGGGATAATATGTAGGAAAGCAGACATCAATAGAGACATTAGGAAATCAGGCAAAGTATAACGTGATAGGATTAGACATTTTCAACAGGGTTGAGGTTGAATACATAATCTTAAGAAGAAACCAATTTGTAGTCACCAATAAGATTGACATTTGAGAGCATTAGGCAACCTGGACATGGATATATTTAGTAATCCATGTTCACATTCCATTGAGGCTTTGGTACAATCATAAGGGTGACCTTCGCATTTGGTGTCCAGAATATTACTGTGTTAATATGTATATGAAGATCAGGTGACATGAGTATTTCTTCCACCATTTCTGGGGGAAATATTTTGAAAAGATATAAATTAGTACTGGGGATACTAATCGGCTTACCCTGTGTTGATGAATATAGAGATGATGCATTAATAGACCATACTGTGAATAAATTATATGACTGGTTCCAAATTTAAATAATGGATTGTATTGATATCTGAAAAAATAGAGGAAATCATTTATTGATATACATACATTCATTCCAACCACTTATATATCTAATGGTTATATTAGGGTTACCGTTTATCATAAATAGTGTGTGAGTTTTGCTTCAAAAATGATTATGGAATCGAAAATAATGTCTTTAGAAAGAAGTCTAGTGAAAAGACCAGTCAAGAAACATGGAGAAATATAAGTGTTCTGAAGGAGGAAGTGATTGAAAGTGAACCAAATGTTTATAAATTTGTGAACTTGTGAATGAAAGGATATAATTTATGATGTCTATAAACTGAAGAAATAATAACGTACCAGGTTTGATTAAAATGAACTTTAATAAACACACCATATCCAATAGGAATCTACTTGCATTGATGTTAAACTTGGTCAGTTACTGTAGAAATATTAGGATTTGTAAGCACCCTTCCCTGAAGTTAGTTTTCAGTACTAGGAAACAAATATTTATTTCAGTGGATGTATATTTCTGAGAATAAACTTTTAAAAAGTTGATTATAAATCCACATATATGAATATGAATGAATTCAGGCGGTGTATAAGAAGACACATATATTTCATATTTTGGTAAATCTGGAGAATATATATATATATATATATATATATATATATATATATATATATATATATATATATATATATATATATATAATGTATATATAGACACACAAACACACACATTATAATGTAGCAATATATATGCCAATTGAAATTCATCATGAAAAATAACTCATCCGCATATCCCAAAATATTCATTTTACTGAACATGAATATGTGTATAGTGTTGTTCATCTAGGAAGCTCACCCATGGGTTCAATTTTCAGTTAAAACAGCGTTTAGGAGGAGTGATCTCTTCTCACAATTTGTATCTGCCAAGTCAGCCACCTCACAAGAATGTATATGTGAAACCAGGTAGGATTCTATTTGTGCATATAAAAATACATTTGCTTAATAGGCTACAGAGAAAGGGAGACAGGAATTCACATTTTTCTTAACTTTAAAAACACATGGAAAATTATTTCAAAAAATAATTGACTAGATTTATAACTCCTACCTTATATCATGCAAAAGGTAATTCCAACTATACACCATGCTTCTTCTGAAATGCTTGTATTTCTATTCTGTTTGGGTTATTTTTCTCCACTATATTAGGATTAGTAGTCAGAGTTTAGTAGGGTATGGGTTAGTGTCAGGGATTCAGTATTTCAAACAGAAAATTGGAAAATGAATCCAATGTGTATGCAAATATGTGCTACAAAACAATCTTCCCTCTCTCATCCAGAACAATGACTTGACATTCCCTTTGCCCCAAGTAAGTCAGAATTAGAGGAGAAGAGTTAGAAAATCTGTGAATATATATTTAGAATGGAAAATGCTCAGGAGTTCACAACCTTGGAGTTGATAGAGCAGTTTCCAAAAGTAAGTGACATGGTAAACACTCCACAAACATGGAGATCTGCTGGCCTAAACACTTCTTGAGAAATTGCCTCTGAGCTTGGGCACTTGAAATATATGTTGTTTTCAGGAGCTTTAACTTCCGATGTAGTGAGACCATCAAAGCTAGGTCTGCATCTATGTGACCAGGAGGACATGGTTTCTTATTTTCCAATGAACATGAGGCAGCAGTGCTAAATTCTCTCTTTGTAGCTAAATTGTGGCCACGGGGGCTAAGTGTCACCCCATGTGGACTGTGAAGCCACTTGGTCATCCTCGACTTTTCATTGTGTTTCTTGCTGCTGCACTGGGAGTTTGGTATTTGCTTCACGAAATACAAGGAGTTCAAGTGGGACACAGTGCTGGAGGGAGTTCTGTCACGTGTGGTGGGTCAGTGTCTGCATGAGAATGCACCAACTAGGCTTCTATCCCACATAGCTTGCCCCTTGACCATAGCAACCTGATTCTAAACATTGCCGTGAAAAATCTCCATATAACAAGATGCCTTTATATAGAAGGGTCTGCTGGCTGCACCGTGTCTGTGTCAAGGCATTTGAAAGTCAATGGCAGATCCACAGGCCCCACCACAGATGTTTTATCACACACCTGCACACCACTGCTCTAGGCCCACTACATATCAGGCTCCAACTTACTGGCATCTCTGTTCTACACCATTTTCATGATACCTAGTCAATCAAGGCACTGTCTGGTATACTCATGATCAGCAACAGGACATCCAAAGGTTCTCCAGTGCCACCTGGTCATGAGAATTTCTAAAAATTCATGGTATTTATCTAACTATTTTTCACATATGAAGTTGTTGGTACTGTGGGTTTCAATTTATTCAGGATCCATTAAATGTTGAGGAAGCTCATTTTAATGAAGGATCTGGAGATCTCTCACAGGCAAGGCTTCCCAAAGAGTGGCCAAATTGTCACATGAAGCCAGGCCCATTGAGGTCTCCAATGTGAGGTCCATGTGTGTTTTGACTCTCAACGATGGCTGCCAGGTCTTTCAGAATAAAACCTGTGATATCCTAACTGAGATTCCCAGTGCTCTCTGGAAAGCCTCTCTGGGCCAAGATCTCAGTTTCCAAGGGCGACTCTCATGCGTGGCCTCCTGAAATCCCAACAACATTCATGGCAATACTTCTCTGAAGTCAGTTCCAAATCTCATTCTCTAAGGGGAATCACACCAGAGTTCAAGCCCAGGTGGACCCAGTCATCTCTTCCAACTACCACACAAATGACCACAATTAAAACCAAAACACTCCCACATGGCCCTCATCTTTTTCCATATAAACACACATCATAACCTCTGGATGGAGTTTTCCATGAGGTGCACATCCAAACCAGTGCCCAAAATAAGCTCCCTTGCCCCTCATTTGCCTAACATCAGGGTTGATTGAACACGCTTCCTGTGAACCAGCAGTGATCAAATAGGCCTGCCGTAAATGCTCCACTTCTCCACTTTGAGGCCTTCTTACTGTGGGGTTTAGATTCTTTTTTTTTCTAAATTTTTTTGGAAATTTAATTGGAAAGTTAAAAAAAATTGTTTTGCAGAATATTAAATTTCTAATGGCAAAGCCTTCACCTTGTTTGTGAAGGAAACCTTGATGCCTTGCCAATCTGGTTATATGGAGACACTCAAAATTTTCTGTTACATACTACATGGATGAATGGCTAAAGCACATAGTTTTTTAAAACTGAAAGGCAGATACCAGCAAGTAAGATAACAAATAAAAGACAATTTTATTAAAAAATAAAGTTGTTATATGACTCAAATATTGGAAATTCAATTCTTTTTTTTTTTGGTTGTTCAAAACATTATAAAGCTCATGATATATCATCTTTCATACATTTGACTTAATTGGGTTATGAACTCCCATTTTTACCCCAAATACAAATCGCAGAATCACATCAGTTACACACTCACGTTTTTACATAATAGCATACTAGTTATTGTTGAATTCTGCTACCTTTCCTATCCCCTACTATTCCCCCTCCCCTCCCATCTTCCCTCTCTACCTCATCTGCTGTTGTTTAATTCTCTCCCTTGTTTTCCCCTCTTTAGCCTCACAACCTCTTATATGTAATTTTGTGTAACATTGAGTAGTCTCCTACCATTTCCATATAATTTTCCTTCTCTCTCCCTTTCTCTCCCCCCACTCATCTCTGTTTAGTTTTAATATTTTTCTCATGTTCTTCCTCCCTGTTCTGTTCTTATTTGCTCTCTCTATATAAAAGGAAACATTTGGCATTTGTTTTTTAAGGATTGGATAGCTTCGCTTAGCATAATCTATTCTAATGCCATTCATTTCCCTGCAAATTCTATGATTTTGTCATTTTCAGTGCTGTGTAATACTCCATTGTGTATAGATGCCACATTTTTATTATCCATTCGTCTATTGAAGGGCATCTAGTTTGGTTCCACAGTCTAGTTATTGTGAATTGTGCCGCTATGATCATCGATGTGGCAGTATCCTTATACTGCTCTCTATTAAGATCCTCAGGGAAGAGTCTGAGAAGGGCGATATCTCAAATTGTGGTTCCATTCCCAGCTTTCCCAGGAATCTCCATACTGCTTTCCATATTGAACTCTCCAATTTGCAGGCCCACAAGCAGTGTACAAGTGTACCCTTTACCCCACATCCTCACCAACACTTATTGTTGTTCGACTTCATAATGGCTGCCAATCTTACTGGAGTGAGATGGTATCTTAGGGTGGTTTTGATTGCATTTCTCTGACTGCTACAGATGGTGAGCATTTTTTCATGTACTTGTTGATTGATTGTATATCCTCCTCTGTGAAGTGTCTGTTAAGATCCTTGGCCCATTGTTGATTGGGTTATTTGTTATCTCATTGTTTAATTGTTTTGAGTTCTTTGTATATTCTAGATATTAGGGCTCTATCTGAAGTGTAAGGAGTAAAAATTTGTTCCCAGGATGTAGGCTCTCTATTTAACTCTCTTATTGTTTCTCTTGCTGAGAAAAAACTTTTTTAGATTAAGTAAGTCCCATTTGTTTATTCTTTTTATGAACTCTTGGGCTATGGGTGTCCTATTAAGGAATTTGGAGCCCAACCCCACAGTATGTACATCGTAGCCAACTTTTTCTTCTATCAGACGCAGTGTCTCTGATTTTATATCTGGCTCCTTGATCCATTTTGAGTTAACTTTTATGCATTGTGAGAGAAAGGGATTCCGTTTCATTTTGTTGCATATGAATTTCCAATTGTACCTGCACCATTTGTTGAAGATGCTATCCTTCTTACATTGCATGCTTTTAGGTCCCTTTTCAAATATAAGAAAGTTGTAATTTTGTGGATATGTCTCTGTGTCCTCTATTCTGTACCATTGGTCCATCTGCCTGTTTTGATACCAGTACCACACTGTTTTTGTTACTATTGCTTTGTAGTACAGTTTGAACTCTGGATTCACACTTCCTGCTTAGAATTGCTTTCGCTATTCTGGGTCTTTTGTTGTTCCATATGAAATTCATGATTACTTTATCTATTTCTACAAGAAATGCCATTGGGTTTTTGATTGGCATTGCATTAAACCTGTAGAGAACTTTGGGTAATATCGCCATTTTGATGATGTTATTTCTGCCTATCCATGTACAGGGCATATTTTTCCATCCTCTAACATCTTCTTCTATCTCTCTCTTTAGGGTTCTGTAGTTTTCATTGTATAAATCTTTCACCTCTTTGGTTAGGTTGATTCCCAAGTTTTTTATTTTCTTTGAGTATACTGTAAATGGAGTGGTTTTCCTCATTTCCATTTCAGAAGTTTTGTTGCTGATATACAAGAATGCCTTTGATTTATGCGTGTTGATTTTATATCCTGCCAATTTGCTGAATTCATTTATTAACTCTAGCAGTTTCTTTGTAGACCCTTTTGGGTCTGTTAAATATATTATCATGTCATCCACAAATAGCGATAATTTAAGTTCTTCTTTTCCTATTTTTATGCCTTTAATTTCCTTTGTCTGTATCATTGCTCTGGATAGTATTTCAAGAACTAAATTTAATAGAAGTGGTGATAGAGGGCATCCCTGTCTTGTTGCAAATTTTAGAGGGAATGCCTTCAGTTTTTCTCCATTTAGGATGATGCTAGCCTGAGGTTTAGCATATATAGCTATTACCATGTTGAGGTAAGTTCCTGTTATTCCTAGTGTTTTATAGAGTTTTAAAGAAAAAGGGATGCTGTGCTTTGTAGAATGCTTTTTTTGCATCTATCGAGATGATCATATGGTTCTTCTCTTTAAGTCTATTGATGTGATGGATTACATTTATTGATTTCCGTATATTGAACCAGCCTTGCATCCCTGGGATGAATCCCTCTTGATCATGAAGCACAATTTTTTATATGCTTTTGTTTTTTATTTGCCAGGATTTTATTGAGAATTTTTGCATCCAAGTTTATTAGAGATATTGGTCTGTAGTTTTCTTTCTTTGAAGTGTCTTTGTCTGGTGTTGGGATCAGGGTGATGTTGGCCTCATAGAATGAATTTGGAAGAACTCCTTCTTTTTCTATTTTTTGAAATAGCTTGAAAAGTATTGGTATTAATTCATCTTTGAACGTTTTGTAGAACTCTGCTGTATAACCATCTGGTCCAGGGCTTTTTTTGGTTGGTAGTCTTTTGAAGGTTTCTTCTATTTCTTCCTTTGTTATTGGTCTATTTAAATTGTGTGAGTCTTCCGGACTCAAACTTGGCAGATTATATGACATAAGAAATTTATCAATATCTTCATTGTCTTCTGTTTTATTGGAATATGGGGTTTCAAAATACTTTCTAATTATCATCTGAATTTCTGTAGTGTCTGTTGTGATGTTGCCTTTTTTATCCCATATGTTAGTAATTTGAGTTCTCTCTCTACTTCTCTTCATTAGCATGGCTAAGGCCCTGTCGATTTAATTTATTTTCAAAGAACCAACTTTTATTTTTTCAATTTTTTTGTTTCAATTTTGTTGATTTCTCCTCTAATTTTAATTATTTCTTGTCTTCTACTACATTTGTTGTTTTGCTTTTTTTTTCTAGGTTTTTGAGATGTAGTGTGAGATCATTTATTTGTTGTTTTTTTCTTTTTTTTTTTTTTTTGAGGAAAGAATTCCAAGAAATGAATTTCCCTCTTAAAACTGCTTTCATTGTTTTCCATAGAATCCGGTATGTTTTGTCTGTATTGTCATTTGTCTCTAAGAAATTTTTTATCTCCTCCTTTATGTCTTCTGTAACCCATTGATCATTCAGTAACATATTGTTCATTTTCCATGTGATGTAGAATTTTTCCTTCCTTCTTCAATCATTAATTTCAAGTTTCATTCCATTATGATCAGATATGGTGCATGGTATTATCTCCATACTTTTATATTTACTAAGAGTTTCCATATGGCATAATATATGGTCTATATTTGAGTAGGACCAATGTGCTGCTGAGAAGAACATGTATCCACTTTATGATGTTTGATATATTCTATATATGTTTTTTTAAGTCTAGGTTATTGATTGTTCTATTAAGTTCTATAGTTTCTTAATTCAGATTTTCTCTGGAGGATCTGTCCAATTGCGAGAGTTGTGTGCTGAAGTCACCCGTAATTATTGTGTTATAGCCTATATGACTCTTGAAGTTGAGGAGAGTTTGTTTTATGACTTTGCACCACCATTGTTTGATGCATACAAATTGATAATTGTTATGTCTTGTTTGTTAATGGTGCCTTTTAACAGTATATAGTGTCCTTCTTTATCACTTTTGATTAACTTAGGTTTAAGTTGATTTTAATCGATATGAGTATGGCCACTCCTTCTTGCTTCCGAGGGCCAACAATGGCTACAAAGTCTTTCAGAATAAAATCATGTGATTTCCTGGCTGAGATTCCCATTGCTCTGTGGAAAGCCACCTTGGGCCTAGATCTCAGTTTCAAAGGGTGACATTCATGCGTGGCCTCCTAAAAACCAACACAATTCATTTCAATACTGCTATGAGGTACGTTCCAGAACTCAGGCTCTAAGGGAAATCACACCAGAGTTCAAGCCCAGGTGGACCAAGTCATCTCTTCCAACCCCCACACAAATGACCACAATTAGAACAAAAAAACTCCCACATGGCCCTCATCTTCGTCCATAAAGACCCTCATCAAAAGTTCTGGATGGAAGTTTTCATGAGGGTTGCAACCAAAGACAGTTTCCAGAATAAGCTCCCTTGCCTCTAATTTCCCTAAAGTCAGGGTGGCCTGGACACCCTTTCTGTGAACCAGGAGTGATCAAAAAGGCCTGCCATTAATTCCGCTCTGTTTCTATAATTTGAGGCTTACTGAATGTCAGGTATAGATTTTTTATGTGATTTGGAGTCATGAGAATACCCAAGCATATCTGCAGAGCATTGAAGAATTCATTTGACAAAGAGGATCCCTATTCTCACTTGAAGGGGGTCAGGAACCTAACAGAGAAAGGCAAGAATCTTCATCCACAATGACTGCTCTTTTTGCCATTTTGGTTTTGAATGCACACATGGGTTCTTTCTTTAGATCCATTAGGTGCTGAGAATCTAAGCCACAGCCTCACACAGGGCCAAGAGGCAGATTCAGACAAATCCCTTTCCAAAGCAATTAAGCAAAGAGCCACAGGTGATGTCCATTTATTTCCATTTGAAAATTTTTTCTTCAGGCTTCACAAAGGGGTGGCCTGAGGCAAAGACCTTCCTGACATTCAGGGCAACAGAACCCTTGATTTGTATACTTAGCTTGAATTATGTTCTGCACCGAGGTCTCAGATAAATCGATATACAATGGCATAGGACCGTGTACCTCGGATGATTGAATGTAGAAGAGAACATCCAGTCAAAAAGGGATAGTCTGTAGGATTAGGAAGATAGTCAGTAGGTTTAGGAAGAAGAGTGACTCTAGGAGTTGGACCAAAAGTTCTTTAGCAATAGGGTTTCAGTTAGAGAGTGAATGTAAATGTCAGCACATGTGAAGAGACAGTCACAATGATGAACTGGGAAAAATATGTAGGAAAGCAGATATCAATAGAAAGATTAGGAAATCAGGCAAAGTATAAAGTGAGTGATAGGATTAGACATTTTCAACAGGCTTGAGGTTGAATATATAATCTTAGGAAGAAACAAATATGTAGTAATCAATAGGATTGACATTTGAGAGCATTAGGCACCCTGGACATGGATGTTTTTAGTAATCCATGGTCACTTTCCATTTAGGCTTTGGTACAATCATATGTGTGACCTTTGCATTTTGTGTCCAGAATACTACCGTGATAAATTGTATATGTTGATAAGGTGACATGAGTATTTCTTCCACCATTATGGGGAGTAATATTCTGGAAACTTATAAATTAGTACTGGTGATACAAATAGGTGTACCTTGTGTTGATGATTATTGAGATGTTGCATGAATAGACCATATTGTGATAAAGTATATAACTAGTTCCAACTTTAAATAATGGATTGAGTTTGCATCTGAAAATATATTGGAAATCTTATATTGATATATATACAATCATTCCAACCAGTTATATATGTAATGGTAATATTAGGGTTACGGTTTATCGTGAAGGGTGAGTATTGCTTCAAAAATGATTATGGAATCAAAAATAATGTGTTTAGAAAGAAGTCTAGTGAAAAGACCAGTAAAGAAACATGGAGGAATACATGTGTTCTTAAGTAGTAAGTAAATGAATGTGAACCAAATGCCTATAATTTTGTGAAGTTGTGGATGAAAAAATATATCCTATGATGTCCATAAACAGATAAAATAGTAATATACCAGTGTTGAATAAAAATGAACTTCAAAATACACATCATGTCCCATAGCAATATACTTGCATTGATGTTAAACTGGGTCAGGTACTGTAGAAATATTAGGATTTGTATGCACCACCTACTGAACTTAGTTTTCAGTAGTAGGAAACAAAAATGTATTACAGGAATATAAATATTGCTGAAAATAATCTTGTAAAGATTGGATTTTGAACCCACATACATGAATATAAATGAATTTAGAAAGTGTATAATAAGACACATATTTTTCATATTTTTTTTAAAATCTGGAGGGAAAAAAAAAAAATATATATATATATATATATATATATACATATATATTTTTTCCAGATTTAAAAAAAATACACAAACACACACACACACACACACACACACATGCACACATACACACACACACACACACACACACACATTAATATTTAGCAATATATATGCCAATCGAAATTCATCATGAAATATAATTCATCCACGTATCCAAAAATATTCATTTTACTGAACATGGATTTATGTATAGTGTTTTTCACTAGGAAGCTCACCCATAGGTTGAATTTTCAGTTCCATCATTATTTAGGGAGAGTCATCTGTTCTCACAATTTTATATTCCAAAGTCAGGGAGCTCAAAAGAATGTCCGTGTGATACCAGGTAGGATATTATATATATGCATAAAAAAATACATGTGCTGAATAGGATACAGAGAAAGGGAGACAGGAATTTATATATGTGATAATTTTAAAAAATCATGGAGAAATATTACAATGAAAAGTTGACTAGATTTAAAACACATACTCTTGATAATGCAGAAGGCAAATAGAAGTATACACCATGCTTCCTATGAAAGGCCTGTATTTCTATTCGGTTAGGTTTCTTTCTCTCCATGATATTAGGATTAGTAGTCAGAGTCTAGTAGGGTATGGGTTAGTGTCAGGGATTCAGTATTTCAAATGGAAAAAAGGAAAATGAATCTAATGTGTATGCAAAAATGTGATACACATAAATCTTCCCTCTCTCATCCAGAACAATGCCTTGACATAACCATCGCTAAAAGTAAGACACAATTAGAGGAGAGGAGTTAGAAAATCTGTGAATTTATGTGGAATGGAAAATGCTCAGGAGTTCACAACACTGGAGGTGGTAGAACAGTTTCCAAAAGTAAGGGAGAGGGTAAACAATCCAGAAACATGGAGCTGTGGTGGCCTAAAGACTTCTTGAGAAACTTCCTCTGAGGTTGGGAACAAGAAATATATGTAATTGTCAGGAGATTTAGCTTCGTTTGTAGTGACACCATGAAATCTGGGTCTACATCTATGTTACCTGGAGAACATGGTTTCTTATTTTCCAATGATCATGAGGCAGCGGTGCTGAATTCTCTCTTTGTAGGTAAACTGAGGCCACTGGGCTGAAGTGTCTCCCATGTGGACTGTGAAGCCATTTGGTGATCCTCCACTTTCCAGGGTGTTTCTTACTGCTGCACTGGGAGTTTGGTACTTGCTTCACGAAATACAAGGAGTTCAACTGGGATAAAAATGCTGGAGGAGTTCTGTCATGTGTGGTTGGTCAGGGTCGCGAAGAGAATGTACGAACCAGGCTTCTATCCTACATAGCTTTCCCCTTGACTATAGCAACCTGATTCTGAACATTGCCCTGAAACCTCTCCATATGACAAGATGCCTTTACATATAAAGGTCTGCTGCCTGCACCATGTCAGTCGCAAGTCTTTCAAAGCCAATGGAAGATCCAGGTGGTCCTACCAAAAATATTTATTTACACACCTACAGTCCACTTCTCTACGCCCAGTACTCAGCAGGATCCAAATTACTGGCATCTCTGTTCTACACCATTTTCACGAAACCCAGTCAATCAAGGCACTCTTTGGTACACTCATGATCAGCAACAGGAAATCCAAAGTTTATCCAGTGCCACCTGGTCATGGGAATTTCAGAAATTTCATGGTATTAATCTAGTCATATTTCAAAAATGAAGTTAGAGGCACTGTGGGTTTCAATTAATTCAGGAACCATTAAATGGTGAGGAAGCTCATTTCAATGAAAGCTCTGGAGAACACTCACAGAAAAGCCTTCCATAAGACTGGCAAAAAGGTCACATGAATCCAGACACATTGTGGTCTACAATGTGAGGTCCATATGTGTTTGGACTCTCAACTAGGGCTGCCAAGTCTTCAAGAAGTAAATCATGTGATATCCTGGCTCAGAATCCCCGAGCTCCATGGAAAGCCATCCTGGGCCTAGATCTCAGTTTCCAAAGGCGATTCTCACGCGTGGCCTAGTAAAATCCCAAGAGAATTCACGGCAATACTTCTCTGAGGTCAGATCCAGAACTCATTCTTTAAGGGGAATCACACCAGAGTTCAAGCCCAGGTGATCCCAGTCATCTCTTCCAACTACCACACAAATTACCACAATTAAAACAAGAACACTCCCATATGGCCCTCATCTTCTTCCATATTGACACTCATCATAATTTGGCTGGATGTTTAAATGAGGGGCGCAGACCAAGACAGTGTCCAAAATAAGCTCCTTTGACCCTCATTTGCCTAAAGTCAAGGTGGCCTGGACACCCATCCTGTGAACCAGGAGTGATCAAATAGGCCTGCCATTAATACCGCTCCAATTCTCCAATTTGAGGCCTACTGACTGTGGGGTTTAGATTCTTTATGTGAATTTTAGTCATGATAAAACCAAACACCTATGGGCTAGCCTCTGTAGGTTTTGAAGAACTCATTTGACCCAAAGGATCCCTATTTTCACTTGATGGAGTTCAGGAACCTTACAGAGGAAGTCAAGAGACTTCATCCCAATGACTGCTCTTTTGGCCATTTTTCATTTTGATGCAAACATGGGAACTTTCTTTAGATCCATCAGGTGCTGAGAATCTAAGTCACAGCCACACACAGGGCCAGGGGGCTGATTCATACACATCCCTTTTCAAAGCACTTAAGAAAAGAGCCACAGGTATGCCCAATCATTTCCCTTTGAAAACTGTTTTCTTCAGGCTTCAAAAAGGGGAGGCCAGAGGCAAAGACCTTCCTGACATTCAGGGCAACAGAACAATTGGTAAGCAAAAGGCCCAAAGCAGGGTTTCTCCACTGAGACTTTCCTGGTCACACTGATGTCTGAGTTTTCTGAGATGCTCCCCATTCCCTACAGCTATCCAGTACATTGTTATGTCACAGAGCTTTGAGGTGGTAAAGATCTTGGACACAAAACCATAGGCCTATTCTTGAGATTGGCCGGAATTCAGGAAGAAAACAGGAACTTAGGAAGATAGCAGGTGTTGCACATCAATAAGGCAAGCTACAGTCCATTCATAAATGGGGCAATATGAATGCTGAGAAGCTTTCTACTCGACAAGACACATCCATTCATGAATTCTCTTTTCTAATGTCTACAACCACGGACACAGTGAGATACACAGACAGAGAAACACTCGCCATGTTAAACGACTTACTAGAAACAGTCCACTTCCAACGAAACAAACTGACTTTCCTACCTATTCTCAGAGAATGAGACAAAACCACAAACCCACAACCACACCCACAAAGGCACCTTCTTCCCCCAAGTAGGTCTTTGACTATCCGGAGTGTCCTCTGACTTGTAGGCCATAATATGTTCCCCCAAAATAGCCTGTCCTGTCTCAGATCTGGTCTCCTTGGCAAACTCTGTGAACTTCTCAGGAGCCAACGGTGAGCCACTAACTGCTTTCTCAAGAAAAGCAACGCTTCCGAGCTTTCCTGGCATTTGTTCTTCTCACGTCTGAAGGTACCAAGAAAGACTGACTGTCCTTGGTAAATTCAAATAAGTGAGACCACAGGGATGGGGACTGGGACTGGCTCTGTGTGCCTGGCTTCCTGGATCCAAAGTTCAGAAAGTTCCATCACCAAGGAAGTGAGGTGAGGTCATTTCCTTCCTGAACTGAATGAGGTCCCTGTCTTGGCAACCACTTTGTCTTAACTGTTGCTTCCAAGGGTCCCATGAGATTGAGGCTGCCCCTACTTCCTGTGACACTTTCACAAGTTAGAATGGTATATCAACCATAGGCACCCAGGAATAGATCTCCACACAGGCCTGTTTTGGTCCATGTTCTCTACATTAAGAAGAGAATCTAATTCAGACACAACCTTTTATCCTGACCGGGTTATTTGCCATGGAAGATGACTTTTGCTCTCTCAGGTCCTTCATAGCTGCCTACATCTTCTCCAGGGATCATTTCTGCATGGGCCTTTGAGGTTCTCAGCAGGTGGAAGTTTCCCTACATTTCTTTATTGTAAAATCAACTCTTTCCCTGCTCTTCTATAAAGTTAGATTGAAGGAACAGTGTATGATTATGGTTAAAAACATGTTTGATTTGGGTTAGAAATCATTGTGCTGGATGAATAATGGTATTGGGAACTTGCTATGTGTATAAGAATATATAGGTGTAATATATGTATGAAAAAAGAAATCTAAGTATGATTTGAAGGCCAGAAGGGCATTGGGCCCTTGATTGGGATACGCAGCATTGAATTACGTTCTGCAGAGATGTCTCAGATAAATCGATATACAATGGCATAGGTCCTTGTACCTTGCATGAATTAATGTAGAAGGAACATCCAGTCAAAAAGGGATAGTCGGTAGTGAAAGGTTAATAAAATAGGTACTTGTAATTTCCTGTTTTTCTGTATGCTTAACAAAACACTGTTGAAATCTTGAGAAATGTTTGCTAATCTTGTTCTAGAATGTACTGTTCCCAACTGCCAAACTGCAGAATGTACTGCCTCACTCGGTGTCACGCGAACCGCCCACTCACCCTTACACATCAGTAAACTCCCCTCCCTTCCCTCTCCAAGAAATGTATGTAAGCTCTGCATAAGCTGTTCTCAGAGCTCTCTGATCTATTTAAGTTAGCTGTGAGCCCCAGCAAGCTGGACCCAAAAAAAATTCTTTGCTGTTGCATGAGACAGTCTCTTGGTAGTCTCTTCCTCCGACACTCGCCTGACCTTTACATATTGAGGTTCCACCGAGTTCTGGCAGTGGCGGATGAGAGACCCCCAACGGGCTCCTCTCGGAGCAAGTAAGGCGCCTCTTTCTGGTTTCAGGTGTCATGTTAGGGCTTGGCAAATTTGCTGGAGATGAAGAGCCTGGGGTCTCTCCGACGGTGGCTGAGAGACGTGTCACAGAGACATAGGGCACCTCCATGGGGGACCCCGCAGAGGACTCGGAGAATCAAGGAACAATTGCTTCATCGACTCAGTGATATTTTGTTTTAGATTAGGTATTGCCATCCTATCGGGTTTTGCCGGCTACGCATTCCTGGTCTCAGTGTTGGACGTCCATTGCCTGTCTTCATGGTCTTGTCTTATCTGTGTCATGTGACTTTGCTTTTACTGTTTGTGTACCTTTCATTGTGGGACAGAGCACTTCAATGCCTCTGTCCCTGACCCTTGATCACTGAACCAAAGTCTGCTTAAGGGCTCAGTATCTTTCTTTTTTTAGTAAAACGCTAGACCTGGCAGACTCTCTGTGCCTCAGAATGGCCCATTTTGGAGTCGTATGGCCCCTAGAAATATCTTTCTACTTCCCACTAATTTAAAAAGTCAGAGATATTGTCTTTCAGCCAAGGCCACATAGCCATCCTGATCCACAGCCATATATCTTAACTTTGCCAACCTCTGCAAATCTCCTCCACCATGGGTGAAGCCTTTCCTTGCCCATGCCTCTGCTCATACTCCTTCCCCCATGATCTCTCAAACCCTCACCTCTTCCACCTCCTCCACCCTCTGTTCTCCCTGAGTCACAAGATTTGACTCTACTGGACTCTTCTTCCCCTCCTTATCCACTGCCCTCGTCCCCTAACACACAACACACTCTAAGTGATTCCCCTGCTTCTGACTAAGCCTCTCTACCATTGGAGGAAGCTAAGCCGGTAATAGGATCTGATAATGGACCGATGTTCATGGCCCAGGTAAGTCAGGGGTTAGCCAGGAACCTGGGGATTAATTGGAAGTTATATTGTGCTTATAGACCCCAGAGTTCAGGACAAGTAGAAAGAATGAATAGAACAATTAAAGAGACCTTAACGAAATTAAGCTTAGAGACCAGCATAAAAGATTGGACTATGCTCCTGACTTATGCAATGTTTCATGCAAGAAAAAATCCTTCTGTTTCTTTGAGTAGCCTTACCCCCTGAGAAATTCTCTATGGTGGCCCTCGTCCAGTAAGGGTCCTAAGCCCAACTGTAAGACCTAAGGATCCATTTCACACCCTCTTGGTTGACAGACTTAAAGCTCTTGAAAGAACTCAGTGATACCTGTGAAAATAGCTGGCCACTGCCTACCAAACTGTGTACCAGGGGATTCCACATCCATATCAAATAAGAGACTTCATGTATGTAAGATGACATCAGATGTCATCCCTGGAACCCTGCTGAAAAGGACCATACCAGGTGTTACTTATAACACCTACAGTGGTAAAGTTATACAGAATCACTTCCTGGATCCATGCCTCTCATCTCAAGCCTGCTCCTTGTCCAGAATCTTTCTGGAAACTGGAAAAGACTGGTAACAGTTTCAAATTGTGTATTCGCCATGTGGATAAGGTTATATACTCTCACCTTGGCCACAAGTAGTCCTAACCCTCATCAGCCTGTTAAGCAGCGATGGCTGATCACAAATCCTACTGGAAAAGAGTAAAATCTATCTCGCATACAGCCCCCTTAGGGACCTGGTGGCCATCTCTCCACCCAGACATTTGTCAGCTGGCCATAGGTCTTTTTTATTGGGATATCCCTGATGAAGAAAATCCCACTAAAATACCATTAAATCCCTTCCGTACCATAGATAATGGAAACAAACTTTATGGATGTAGGGACACGCGAGCCAGATGCGGTTGGCTAGCCTAGATTACTATGTTTGCCCGGCAAACTATCAAAGCCACAAACAGTAACGGCTGTGTGGGGGAAAAGCCGACTTCTTCTGTATTTCATGGAGATGTGATCATACAGGGGCTGCCTGATGGAACCCCAATACTTCATCAAATTCAGTACACAGCATTGGCCATATTACCAAGTAGAAAACAGAAAAAGGATGGCCCCCAGAGGGGTCTCTAGATCCTCAAATTTTGCATGACCTTTTTAACTTCTGCAAGTGCTCAAAAGGGTGAAAGGAGATTCCCCTATGTGGAAGCCTTTTCCCTCCTTCACTCACATCCTGAACTATGCTTCTCCAATAGATTTTTATCCTCAGCCTTCTGCTCCAGACTCTCTGCTGTCACTCCCACCTCAGCAACCTGATTTCTCCCCTCCAATTACTAGATCAGAAACCCAAACCTCCACCAGTTCTCAGACAATTGCCCACTAGTGAGGTAGCAGGTACTGAGGTACCCCTCCACCGACTCATTCCTCTCTTCTCCTGTCAGTGCCCTCACCGGGTCCCACCAGGTCCTCTTTCCAGCTAACCCAAAGCTCAAACGAGCTGAGGAGAGCTCTCAGACCCTTATCCAAGATGTAATATAAATGGCCATTAACGTTGCTTTGTCATCACTGAAAACAGGTTACTAAAATTTAAAGTCCCTCACAGAATTTTGGGATACTCACTCCCGTTTTCTGCTCTGCTCTACCTATTCTACTGCTGAAGTTTTGTTGCTAGGAAATTCCCAAACCCCTTTCCAATTATTCTTTTACATCTCTCTTTTTCCTCATTCTCAGATCCTCAGAGCTTCTCTCAGCCCCACCTTCCCCGTATTCCCCCTCTGTACCAGGCCCACAGAAAAGTCTTAAATGTCCTTCTCCAGAAGTCTTCACCATGGCTGAATTTAGAACTTTCAGCATAGAGTTTCTATAAAGAGTTCAATGTAGATAAACTTTCTCTTTTTGTATTGCCCTGTTCTACTTGGCCACTGGTTAAAAAACTCAGTACTTCTAAGCTAGACAACCCCTAACTTGTTTTTCACAAAATATGTGAACAAGGCCTCTGGCCTTCAGCTGGGGCTTCACAGAAATGGCTACATTTCTAAGATAAAGAAATTACCAAATGGGCTCCGTTGTAACAGCTGGCAGGGGAAAATAAGAAAGGGAATAAAAAGCTCTCCCCCTCCCATGTGTCCTTGAAAATTTAACTTGCCCAGAACAGAGGAAAAATCAGAAACAAATACTGCTTTTTTGAACTTCTGCAGACTGTAAACTTCTGAGCCCCATCCTTATATGCTGGGTACAAAATTCTGAAACTACCTAAACTTGAGTTTCAGGGGATTAATTGATTACAACAGAATCAATGCCCTCTGAATCCGGTTGCAACAAAATAGGACTGTTTCCCTGTCTTCAGTGCCTTAGGTGCCTTGCCTTGTCTGTCCCTACAACAGCATAATTCTATATACTTAAACATTGTTTATGTTTTCATGAAATGGTCAACAGATGGGATTAATTTTGAAATGGTGCAGATGTTTCCCAGAGTGCTCTATCATGATGCAGGTTCGTTTGAAGATCAAATGGGGGGGGCATACAACCGGTTCCACTGGGAACATGTATCGCTCACTTTAGCCATCCTATTATGAATAGGAGTTGCTGCACGGGTGGGCACAGGAGCCACTGCCATTGTCCATGGGACACAACAAATGACCCAATTAGAAGCAGCAATAGAGCAAAACTAAGATATTAGAAACCCCCATCAGAGCTTTGCATGAATCTTTAACCTCTCTCTCTGAAGTTGTTTTACAGAACAGTTGAGGGTTGGACCTCCTCTTTATTAGAGAAGGGGGCCTTTGTGATGCATTGAGGAAAGAATGTTGTTTTTATGCTGACCATACTGGAGTTGTAATAAAATCTATGAGTAAATTTAAAAGACACCTTGAAGAGCATCAACAAGAGAGAGAGGCCCAAAAAGGGTGGCTTGAGTCTTGGTTCACACACTCCTCCTGGTTAACTACGTTTTTATCAACCTGGCAGGTCCAATAATAATCCTCATATTATTGCTAACTATAAAACCCTGTTTGCTCAACCGTGTAATTTCTTTTCTCCAGGCTCAAATTGGACGAGTTAAACTTATGGTAATACCCCACTAGCAGACATAGAATGTGACACCCTCCAATGATCATTTTTATGATTAAAAGTAGCCAGAAGAAGAAGTGGGGAATTAAAGGTTAATAAAATAGGTACTTGTCACTTCTTATTTTTCTGTATGCTTAACAAAACACTGTAGAAATCTTGAGAAATGCTTGCAAATCTTGTTCCCAGAATGTTCTGTCCCCAACTGCGCAACTGCAGAATGTACTCCCTCACCCAGTTGCACGCAAACCACCCACTCGCCCTGACCCATCAATAAAATTCCCTCCCTGCCCTCTCCAGGGAAAGTATATAAGCTCTACTTAAGCTATTCTCAGTGCTATGTGCTCGATTCAAGTGATCCCTGAGCCCCAGCATGCTGGACACCAAAAAAACCCTTTGATGTTGCATGAGATAGTCTGTTGGTTGTCTCCTCCTCTGAAGCTCGCCTCACATTTACTTGGATGATTGAATGTAGAAGAGAACATCCAGTCAAAAAGGGATAGTCTATAGCATTAGGAAGATAGTCAGTACTTTTAGGAATAAGGGTGAGTATAGGAATTGGAAAAAAAAAGTTCTTTAGCAATAGGGTTTCGATTAGAGAGTGAATGTAAATGTCAGCACAGGTGAAGAGTCAGTCACAATGATGAACTGGGGAAAATATGTAGGAAAGCAGATATCAATAGAGACATTACGAAAACAGGCAAAGTATAAAGTGAGTGATAGGATTAGATATTTTGAACAGGGTTGAGTTTACATATATAATCTTAGGAAGAAACAAATATGTAGTCACAAATAGGATTGACATTTGAGATCATTAGGCAAATTTCAGGTGCATGAATATTTCTCAGAATAATCTTGTGAATAGTTGATTATAAATCCACATACATAAACATGAATGAATTTAGGTAGTGTATATAAGACACATATATTTCATATTTTGAAAAATCTGGAGAGTGTATATATATATATATATATATATATATATATATATATACAAAACACAAACACAGACAAAAAAGTAGCAATATATATGTCAATCAAAATTCATTATAAAATATGCATCATCCAGAGATCTAAAAATATTAATTTTACTGAACATGGATTTATGTATAATGCTCTTCAACTAGCAAGCTCACCCATAGGTTCAATATCCAATTCCAACAAGTTTAGTAGGAGTGATCTCTTCTAACAATTTGTATCTGCCAAGTCAGCCACCTCACAAGAATGTACGTGTGGTACCAGGTAGGAATCTATATGTGCATATAAGAATACAGAGAAAGGGAGACAGGAATTCACATATTTGTTAACCTTAAAAATACATGGACAACTATTTCAACAACAAATCGACTAGATTCATGACTCCAACTCTGTATCATGCAAAAGGCAAGTCCAACAATACACCAGGCCTACTCTGAACTGCTTGTATTTCTATTCTGTTTGGGTTAGTTTTCTCCATCATATTAGAATTAGTAGTCAGAGTCTGGTCGGGTATGGGTTAGAGTCAGGGATTCAGTATTTTGAATGGAAAATAAAAAACTGAATCCAATGTGTATGCAAATATATGCTACAGAAAATTCTTCCCACTCTCCTCCAGAACAATGCCTTGACATTACCTTCGCCCCAAGTAAGACACAATTAGAGGAGAAGAGTTAGAAAATCTGTGAATACCTATCAGGAATGGAAAATGCTCCAGATTTCACATCTTTGGAGGTGGTAGAGGAGTTTCCAAAAGTAAGGGACAGGGTAAACACTCCACAAACATGGAGCTCTGCTGGCCTAAAGACTTTTTGAGAACCTGCCTTTGAGGTTGGGCACTTAAAATATATGTTGTTTTCATTAGCTTTAGCTTTATTTGTAGTGAGACAATCAAAGCTCGATCTGCTTCTATGTGACCTGGAGGACATGGTTATTTATTTTCCAATAAAAATGAGGCAGCAGTGCTGAATTCTCTCTTTGTAGGTAAACTGTGGCCACTGAGGGCTAAGTGTCTCCCCGTGTGGACTGTGACACAACTTGGTCATCCTCCAATTATCGTCGTGTTTTTTATTGCTGCACTGGGAGTTTGGTATTTGCTTCATGAAATACAATGAGTTCAAATGGGAGACAGTGCTGAAGGGAGTTCTGTCAGCTGTGGTGGGCATGGTCTCCAGGAGAATGCACCAACCAGGGTTCTATCCCACGTAGCTTGCCCCCTTGACAATAGCAACATGATTCTGAACATTGCCCTAAAACCTCTCCATATAAAAATATGCCTTTACGTATATGGGTCTGATGGCTGCACCATGTCATTCTCAAGCCATTTGGAAGCCAATGGAAGATCCACATGGCCCCACCACAGATGTTTTATCACTCACTTGCATAACACTTCTCTAGGCCCACTACTCACCAGGCTCCTACTTACTAGCATCTCTGTTCTACACCATTTTCATGAAACCCAGTCAATCAAGGCCCTGTCTGGTATATTCATGATCATCAACAGGACATCAAAGGTTCTCCAGTGACATCTGGTCATGGGAATTTTAAAAATTTCATGGTAATTATCTAGCAATTTTTCATGGATGAAGTTGGAGGCACTGTGGGTTTCAATTCATTCAGGAACCCTTAAAGGGTTAGGAAACTAATTTGAGGCAAAGCTCTGGAGTACTCTCACAAGCAAGGCTACCCAATGAGTGGCCAAAAAGTCACATGAAGCGAGGCCAATTGAGGTCTATAAAGCGAGGTCCATGTGGGTTTTGAATCTCTATAATGCATGCCAAGTCTTTCAGAATAAAATCTTGTAATATCCTGGCTGAGATTCGCAGTGTTCTGTGGAAAGCCAACCTGTGCCTAGATCTCAGGTTCCAATGGCAACTTCATGCCTGGCCTCCTAAAATCCCAACACAATTCATGGCAATACTTCTCTCAGGTCAGTTTCAGAACTCAGTCTATAAGGAGAATCACACCAGAGTTCAAGTCCAGGTGGACCCAGACAACTCTTCCAACCGCGACTCAAATGAAAACAATTAAAACCAGAATACTCCCTCATGGCCCTATTCTTCTTCCATATAGACACTAATCATAACCTCTTCCTGGAGTTTTCCATGAGTTGTGCAGCCCAAGAAAATGTCCAAAATAAGCTTCTTGCACCTCTTTTGCCTAACTTCAGCGTGGCCTGGGCACCCTTCCCGTGAACCTGGAGTGATCAAATAGGCCTGCCCTTAATACTGCTCCGCTTATCCAATTTGAGGCTCTCTGACTGTGGGGTGTAGATTCTTTATGTGAATTGGAGTCATGAGAAAAGCCAAGACAGTGTCCAAAATCAGCTCGCTTTTTCCTCATTTGCCTAAAGTCAGGGTGGCCTGGACACCGTTTCTGTGAACCAGGAGTGATCAAATAAGCCTGCCGTTAATACTTCTGTGTTTCTCCAATTTGAGGCCTACTGATTTCAGGTATCAATTTCTTATGTGATTTGGAGTTACTCGAAAACCCAAGCACCTCTGCAGGGAATTGAAGAACTCATTTGACCCAAAGAATCCCTATTCTCACTTGATGGAGTTCAGGAACCTAACAGAGGAAGGCAAGAGACTTCATCCATAATGAATGATTTTTTTGCCATTATGGTTTTGGATGCACACATGGGATCATTCTTTAGATGCATCAGGTGCTGAGAATCTAACTCAAAGCCACACACATGGCCAAGAGACTAATTCAGACACATCCCTTCCCAAAGCAATTAAGCAAAGAGCCACAGGTGATGCCATTCATTTCCATTTGAAAACTGTTTACTTCAGGCTTCACAAAGGGGTGGATTAAGGCAAAGAACTTCCTGATATTCAGTGAAAAACAACAATAAGTAAGCAAAAGGCCCAAAGCAGGGTTTCTCCACTGAGACTTTCCTGGTCACACTGATATCTGAGTTTTCTGAGATGCTCGCAATTCTCTTCAGCTATCCAGTACATGGCCATGTCACAGAGTTGGAGGTGGTACATATTTTGAACATAAATCCATGAGCCTATTCTAGAGAGTGGACAGAATTCAGGAAGAAAACAGCAACTTAGAAAGATAGCAGGTGTTGCACATCGACAAGACAAGCTGCACTCCATTCATATATTGGGCAGGTTGAAATATGGGAAGATTTACACTTGACAGGACACATCCATTAATGCATTCTCTTTTCCAATGTCTACAACAATGGACACAGTGGGATACACAGACATAGAAACACTCACCTTGTGAAACAACTTACTAGAACCTGTCCACTCCAAACCAAACCGCCTTTCCCATCTATTCTCAGAACATGAGACAAAACAATAAACCCACACACACTCCCACAAAGGCACCTCCTTCACCCAAGTAGGTCTGTGACTATCCAGAGTGTCCTCTGACTGGTGGGCCATACTATGTTCCCCTGAAATGGTCTGTCTTCTCTCAGATCTGGTTTCCTTGGCCAACTCTGTGCAGTTGTCAGGAGCCAGTGGTGAACCACTATCTGCTTTCTCAGGAAAGGTCCATCTTCAGAGCTTTCCTGGCATTTGGCCATCCTCACATCATTAGGTACCAAGAAAACTGACTCTGTCCTTGGTAAATCCAAACAAGTGAGCCCACTGGGACTGGGACTGGGACTGCCTCTTGGTGCCTGGCTTTTTGGATACCAAGTTCAGACAGTTCCATCACCAAGGAAATGAGGTATGTCACTTTCTTTGGAACTGAATGAGGTCACTGCCTTGGCAACGACTTTGTCCTAACAGTTGCTTCCAAAGGTCCCATGAGATGGAGCCTTCCCCTACTTCCTGTGACACTTTCACAAGGTAGTATGGTATATCAACCATTGGCACCCAAGAACAGCTCTCCACACAGGCCTGGTTTGGTCCATCTTCTCTACAATAAGAAGAGAGAGGCTGATTCATACATATCCCTTCATCCTGACCAGGTTGTTTGCATTGGAAGATGACTTTTGCTCTCTCAGGTCCTTCATACCTGCCTACAACTTCTCCAGGTATCATTTCTGCATGGACCTTTGAAGTTCTCAGCAGGTGGAAGGTCCCCAAGTTTCCTGTATTGTAAAAACCACTCTGTCCCTGCTCTTCTGTAAAATGAGATTGAGGGAACAGAGTATGTTTAGGGTTAATAACAGGTTTGATTTGGGTTACGAATCATTCTGTGCGATGAATAATGCTATTGGGAACCTGCGATATTTACAAGAATATAGAGGTGAAATATAAGTATGAAAACAGAAATCTAGGTATGATTTGAAGCCCAGAAGGACATTGGGCCCTTGATTGGGTTACTTAGCTTTGAATTATGCTCTGCAAAATTGTCTCAGATAATTTGATATACAATGGCATACGACATTTTATTGAATGTAGAAGAGAACATCCAGTCAAAAAGGGATAGTCGGTAGGATTAGGAAGATAGTCGGTAGGTTTAGAAAGAAGAGTGAGTATAGGATTTGGACCAAAAGTTCTTTAGCAATAGGGTTTCGATTATAGAGTGAATGTAAATGTCACCACATATGAAGTGTCAGTCACTAGGATCAACTCGGGAAAATTTGTTGAAAAGCAGATATCAATAGAAACATTATGAAATCAGGCAAAGTATAAAGTGAGTGATAGGATTAGACATTTCCAACAGGGTTGAGTTTGAATATATAAATTAGGAAGAAACAAATATGTAGTCACCAATAGGATTGACAATTGACAGCATTAGGCAACCTGGACATGGATGTTTTTAGTAATTCATGTACACTTTACATTTAGGCTTTGGTACAATCATAAATGTGACCTTTACATTTTTTTGTCCAGAATATTACTTTGATAAAATGTATATGTACATCAGGTGACATGAGTATGTCTTCCAACATTTCTGCAAGCAATATATTGAAGATGTAAAATTAGAATCGGGGGTACAAAGAGGTGTACCCTGTGTCTATGAATATAGAGATAAAGAATGAATAGACCGTAATGTGAATGAATAATATAACTTTTTTCAACTTTAAAAAATGAATTGATCTAATATCTGAAAAATCACAGGAAATCGTATATTGATATACAATCATTCATTCCAAGCAGTTATACATCTAATGGTAATATTCGTGTTTTGGTTTATCATGAAGAGTGTGTGAGTTTTGCTTCAAAAGTGACTATGGAAATAATGTGTTTGGAAAGAAGACTCATGAAAATACCAGTAAAGAAACCTTGACAATACATGTGTTCTGAAGCAAAAAGTGATTAAATTTGAAACAAATTCCTACAAATTTGTGAACTTGTGGATGAAATGTATATCCTATGATGTGCAAAAACTGAAGAAATAATAATGTAAAAGTGTCGAATACAAATGAATAAAGAATTACATATCATGTCCCATTGGAATCTACTTGCATTGATGTTAGACTGGGTCAGTTACTGTAGAATAATTAGGATTTGTATGCATCATTCCCTGAAGTTAGTTTTCAGTACTAGGAAACAAATATGTATTTCAGGTGGATGAATATTTCTGAATATTTTTAATCAACTTTTCACAAGAATAATCTTGTGAAAAGTTGATTAAAAATCCACATACATGAACATAAATGAATTTAGAGAGTGTATATTTGACACATATATTTCATATTTTGAAAAATCTGGAGAGTGTACACACACACACACACACACAAACACACACACAAAACACTCACAGACATTAAAAAGTAGCAATATAAATGCCAATCGAAATTCATCAGTAAATATATATCATCCACAGATGCAAAAATATTTATTTTACTGAACATGAGTTTACGTATAATGTTGTTCTACTAGGACGCTCCCTATAGGTTGAATTTTCAGTTTCAACAGCATTTAGGAGGAGTGATCTCTTCTCACAATTTGTATCTGCCAAGTCAGCCACCTCACAAAGATGTTCGTGTGATACCTGGTAGGATTCTATATATGCATATAAATATACAAGTGTGAATAGGCTAAAGAGAAAGGGAAACATGAATTCTCATATTTGTTAACTTTAAAAACACATGGAGATCTTTTTCTATTAAACATTGACTAGATTTATAACTCCTACCTTGTATAATGCAAAATGCAAGTCCAACTATACAACATACCTCCAATGAACTGCTTGTATTTCTATAGGTTTGTGTTATTTTTCTCTATCATATTAGGATGAGTTGTCTTACTCTAGTGTGTATGGGTTAGTGTCAGGGATTCAGTATTTCAAAAGGAAAATTGGAAATTGAATCCAATTTGTATGCAAATATATGCTACACAAATATCCTCCCACTCTCATCCAGAACAATGCCTTGAAATTACCTTCACCCCAAGTAAGACACAGTTAGAGGAGAATAGATAGAAAATCAGTGAATACATATCTGGAATGGAAAATGCTCAGGAGTTCACAACCTTGGAGGTGGTAGAGGAGTTTCCAAAAGTAAGGGACAGGGTAAACACTCCACAAACATGGAGCTCTGCTGGCCTAAAAACTTTTAGAGCAACTGCCTCTGAGTTTGGGAACGTAAAAAATATGTTGTTGTCAGGAGAATTGGCTTCCTTTGTAGTGAGACCATCAAAGCTGGGTCTGCCTCTATGTGACGTGGAGGACATGGTATCTTATTTTCCAATGAACATGAGGTAGCAGTGTTGATTTTCTTCTTTTTAGGTAAACTGTGGCCTCTGGGGGCTAAGTGTCTCCCCGTTGGACTGTGAAGCCATTTGGTCCTCCTCCACTTTTTGTGGGGTTTTTGCTGCTGAACTGGGAGTTTGGTATTTGCTTCATGAAATTCAAGGAGTTCAACTGAGACACAGTGCTGGAGGGTGTTCTGTCATGTGTGGTGGTTCAGAGTCTGCAGAAGAACGCACCAACCACGCTTCTATCCCTCAAAGCTTGCCACATTGCATCCTTGTCCATAGCAACCTGATTCTGAATATTGCCCTGAATCCTCTCCATATAACAAGATGCCTTTAATTACAAGGGTCTGCTGGCTGCTTCATGTAATCCACAAGCCATTTGGAAGTCAATGGAAGATCCACATTGCTCCAACACAGATGTTTTACCACACTCCTGCCCACCACAGCTCTAGGCCCACTTCTCAGCAGGCTGCAACTTTCTGGCACCTCTGTTCTACACAATTTTCATAAAACCCAGTCAAGCAAGGCTCTGTCTGGTACATCCATGATCAGCAACAGGACATCCAAAGATTCTCCAGTGCCACCTGGTCATCGGAATTTCAAAAATTTCATGGTATTTATTTAGACATTTTTCAAGGATGAAGTTGGAGGCACTGTGGGTTTCAATTCATTCAGGAACCAGTAAATGGTGAGCAAGATTATTTCAATGAAAGCTCTGGAGAACCCTCACAGGCAAGGCTTCCCAAAGAATGGCCAAAAGGTCACATTAAGCCAGGCCCATTAAGGTCTACAATATGAGGTCCATGTGTGTTTTCACTCTCAACTATGTCTGCCAAGTCTTTCGAATGAAATCATGTGTTATCTTGGCTGAAATTCCCAGTGCTCTGTGGAAAGCCACTCTGGGGCTAGATCTCAGTTTCCAAGGGTGACTCTCATACATGGCCTCTTAAATCACAACACAATACATGGCAATACTTCTCTGAGATCAGTTCCTGAACTCAGTCTATAAGGGGAATCACACCAGAGTTCAAGCCCAGGTAGACCTTGTTATGTCTTCCAAGTGTCACACAAATATCCACAATTAAATCCAAAACACTTCCACATGGCACTCATCTTCTTCCATTTACACAATCATCATAATCTCTGGCTGGAGGTTTCCATGAGGGGTGCAGCCCAAGACAGTGTCCAATATAACCTCCCTTGCCCCTCATTTGCCTAAAATAAGGGTGGCCAGGACATCCTTCCAGTGAACCAAGAGTGATCAAATAGGCCTGCCATTAATATGGCACTGCTTCTCCAATTTGAGGCCTACTGACTGTGTGTTTTAGATTCTTTATGTGAATTGGAGTCTTGAGAAAAACCAAGCACTTATGGGCTAGCCTCTGCAGGGTTTTGAGGAACACATTTGAACCAAATTATCACTATTCTCACATGATGGATGACAGGAACCTTACAGAGGAATGCGAGAGACTTCATCCACACTGACTGCTCTTTTGTCCATTTTGGTTTTGGATGCACACATGGGATCCTTCTTTAGATCCATCAGGTGCTGAGAATCTAAGCCACAGTCTCACACAGGGCCAAAAGGCTGATTCAAACACATCCCTTTCCAAAGCAATTAAGCAAGGAGCCACAGGTGATGCCCTTTCATTTCCATTTGAAAACTGTTTCTTTAGGCTCTACAATGGTGTGGCCTGAGGCAAAGACCTTCCTGACATTCAGGGCATCAGAACAATTGATGAGCAAAAGGCCCAAAGCAGGGTTTCTTCACTTAGAATTTCCTGGTCAAACTAATATCTGAGTTTTCTGAGATGCTCCCATTTCTTTCACCTATCCAGTACATGGCCATGTCACAGAGCTTGGAGGTGGTACATATTTTGGACAAAAAACCATGAGCCTATTCTGGAGAGTGGCCAGAATTCAGGAAGAAAAGAGGAACTTAGGAAGATTGTTGGAGTTGTCCACCCATAAGTCAAGCCGCAGTCCATTCATAAATTGGGCAAGTTGAGTCTAGACAGGACACATCCAATGATTCATTCTCTTTTCTAATATCTAAAACCACGGACACAGTGGGATACACAGACAAAGAAACACTGGCCTTGTCAAACGACTTACCAGAAACAGTTCACTCCAAACCAAACAAACCGCCTTTCCTACCTATTCTCAGAACATGAGACAAAATCTCAAACCCACACCCACACACACAAAGGAAGCTCCTTCCCCAAGTAGGTCTGTGACTATTGGGAGTGTCTTCTGACTGGTGGGCCAAACTATGTTCTGATGAAATCGCCTGTCCTGTGTCAGATATGGTCTCGTTGGCCAAATCTGTGAAGTTGTCACTAGCCAGCGGTGAGCCACTACCTGCTGTCTCAGGAAAGGTCCCTCTTCAGAGCTTTCCTGACATTTGTTCATCCTCACCTCAGTAGGTACCAAGAAAGACTGACTCTGTCCTTGGTAAATCCAAAAAATAAGACCACTGGGACTGGGACTGAGACTGGCTCTGGGTGCCTGGCTTCCCGGATTCCAAGTTCAGAGAGTTCCATCACCAAGGAAGTGAGGTGAGATTACTTCCTTCAGGAATTCTTTGAGGTCATTGCCTTGGCAACCACTTTGTCCTATGAGATGGAGGCTGCCCTTACTTCCTGTGACACTTTTACAAGTTAGAATGGTATATCAACCATAGGCACCCAGGAACAGCTCTCCACACATGCCTGGTTTGGTCTCTCTTGTGTACATTAACAAGAGAGAGGCTTATTCAGACACAACCCTTCATCCTGGAAAGGGTGTTTGCGATGGAAGATGACATTTGCTCTCTCAGGTCCTTCATAGATGCCTACATCTTCTCCAGGGATCAAATTTGCATGGACATTTGAGGTTCTCAGCAGGAGGAAGATACCCTACATTCCTGTATTGTAAGACGAACTCTGTCCCTGCTCTTCTGCAAAGTTAGATTGAGGGAAGAGTGTATGGTTAGGGTTAATAACATGTTTGATTTGGGCTACGAATCATTGCGAAGGATGATTAATAGTATTGGGAACCTGCGATATTTATAAGATTATAGAGGTGAAATATAAGTATGGAAACAGAAATCTAGGTAAGATTTGAAGCCCAGAAGGGCATTAGGCCCTTGAT
Source organism: Callospermophilus lateralis (assembly GCF_048772815.1). Taxonomy (NCBI): domain Eukaryota; kingdom Metazoa; phylum Chordata; class Mammalia; order Rodentia; family Sciuridae; genus Callospermophilus; species Callospermophilus lateralis. Next base: position 73,213 of record NW_027510453.1, on the reverse strand, counting down.
TGGGATACTTAGCTTATAATTACGTTCTGCACAGATGTCTCAGATAAATCGATAATCAATGGCATAAGACCTTACACCTTGGAAGATTGATTTTAGAAGAGAACATCCACTCAAATTGAGATAGTCGGTGGGATTAGGAAGGTAGTCAGTAGGTTTAGGAAATAGAGTGAGTATAGGACATGGAGCAAAAGTTCTGTAGCAATAGTGTTTTGGTTATAGAGTGAATGTAAATTTCAGCACATGTGAAGAGTCATTCACAATGATTAACTGGGGAAAATATGTAGAAAGGAAAATATCAATACAGACCTTACGAAATTAGGCAATTATACAGTGAGTGATAGGATTAGACATTTTCAATAGGGTTGAGATTGAATACATAATCTTAGGAAGAAACAAATATGTCGTCACCAATAGGAATGACATTTGAAAGCATTAGGCAACCAGGACATTTATCGTTTTAGTAATCCATGTTCACTTTCCATTTAGTATTTGGTACAATCATAAGTGTGATTTTTGCATTTTGTGCCCAGAAAAATATTGTGATCAAATGTATATGTAGATCATATGACATGAGTATTTCTTCCACGATTACTGGGAGCAATATTTGAAGACATATAAATTAGTATTGGGGGTACAAAGTGGTGTACCCTGTGTCTATGAATATAGAGATAATGCATGAATAGACCATACTGTGAATAAATATTATAACTGGTTCCACTTTAAATAATGGATTGAATTGATATCTGAAAATATATAGGAAATCATATATTGACATACAATCATTCACTCCAACCAGTTATATATCTAATGGTAATCTTAGGGTTATTGTTTATCATGAAGTGTGTGTGAGTTTTGTTTCAAAAGTGATTATGGAAATCGAAAATAATATGTTTGGAAAAAAGTCTCATGAAAAGACCAGTCAAGAAATATGGAGGAATCCATGTGTTCTGAAGCAGGAAGTGATTGAAAGTGAAACAAATGCCTATAAATTTTCTAAATTGTGAATGAAATATATATCCTGTTATGTGCATAAACTGTTGAAATAGTAATGTATCAGTGTTGAATAAAAGTGAAAGTCAAAATACACATCATGTCCAATAGCAATCTACTTGCATTGATGTTAAACTGGGTCAGTTACTGTAGAAATATTAGAATTGTGTGCATTATGCACCAAAGATAGTTTTTTTTTATTTTTATTTATGGTTGTTCAAAACATTACATAGTTCTTGATATATCATATTTCACACTTTGATTCAAGTGGGTTATGAACTCCCATTTTTACCCTGTATACAGATTGCAGAATCACATCAGTTACACATCCATTGATTCACATATTGCCATACTAGTGTCTGTTGTATTCTGCTGACTTTCCTATCCTCTACTATCCCCCCTAGCCTCCCTGCCCCTCCCCACTTCTCTCTCTACTCCCTCTACTGTAATAAATTTCTCCCCCTTGTATTATTTTTCCCTTTCCCCTCAATTCCTCTTGTTTGTAATTTTGTATAACCCAGAGTGTCTCCTTCCAATTCCATGCAATTTCCCTTCTCCCTCCCTTCCACCTCTCATCCCTGTTTAATGTTAATCATCTTGTCATGCTCTTTGTCCCTATCTGTTCTTAGTTACTCTCCTTATATCAAAGATGACATTTGGCATTTGTTTTACAGGAATTGTGTAGCTTCACTTAGCATAATCCAGTCTAATGCCATCCATTTTCCTGCAAATTCTGTGATTTTTTCATTTTTCAATGCAGAGTAATAATCCATTGTGTGTTAATGCCACATTTTTTATCCATTATTCTATTGAAGGGCATCTAAGTTGGTTCCACAGTCTTGCTGTTGTGAATTGTGCTGCTATGAACATCGATGTAGCAGTGTCCCTGTAGCATGCTCTTTTTAGGTCTTTAGTGAATAGACCAAGAAGGGGAATAGCTGGGTCAAATGGTGCTTCCATTCCCAGCTTTCCAAGAAATGTCCATACTGCTTTCCCAATTGGCTGCACCAATTTGCAGTCCCACCAGCAATGTACAAGTGTACCTCTTTTCCCACATCCTTGCCAGCACTTCTTGTTGTTTGACTTTATAATGGCTGCCAATCTTACTGGAGTGAGATGGTATCTTAGGGTGGTTTTAATTTGCATTTCTCTGACTGCTGGAGATGGTGAGCATTTTTTCATGTACTTATTGATTGATTGTATGTCCTCATCTGAGAAGTGTCTGTTGAGGTCCTTGGACCATTTGTTGATTGGGTTATTTGTTATCTTATTGTCTAATTTTTTGAGTTCTTTGTATACTCTGGATATTAGGGCTCTCTCTGAAGTGTGAGTAGTAAAGATTTCTTCTCAGGATGTAGGCTCCATATTTACCTCTCTTATTGTTTCTTTTGCTGAGAAAAAACTTTTTTAGTTGAGTAAGTCCCATTTGTTGATTCTAGTTATTAACTCTTGTACTATGGGTGTCCTATTGAGGAATCTGTAGCCCGACCCCACAGTATGTACATCGTAACCAAATTTTTCTTCTATCAGACAGTGTGTCTCTGATTTGATATCAAGCTCCTTGATCCATTTTGAGTTAACTTTTGTGCATGGCGAGAGAAAGGGATTCAGTTTCATTTTGTTACATATGGATTTTCAGTTTTCCCAACACCATTTGTTGAAGATGCTATCCTTCCTCCATTGCATGCTTTTAGCCCCTTTATCAAATATAAGATAGTTGTAGTTTTGTGGATTGGTTTCTGTGTCCTCTATTCTGTACCATTGGTCCACCTGCCTTTTTCGGTACCAGTACCATGCTATTTTTGTTACTATTGCTCTGTAGTATAGTTTGAAGTCTGGTATCGCTATACCACCTGATTCACACTTCCTGCTTAGCATTGTTTTGCAATTCTGGGTCTTTTATTTTTTCATATGAATTTCATGATTGCTTTCTCTATTTCTACAAGAAATGCCTTTGGGATTTTGATTGGCATTGGATTAACCCTATAGAGAACTTTTGGTAATATTGCCATTTTGATGATGTTAGTTCTGCCTATCCATGAACAGGGTATATTTTTACATCTTCTAAGATCTTCTTCTATTTCTCTCTTTAGGGTTCTGTAGTTTTCATTGTATAAGACTTTCACCTCTTTTGTTAGGTTGATTCCCATTTTTTTTTTTAGGATATTGTGAATGGAGTGGTTGTCCTCATTTCCATTTCAGAGGATTTGTCGCTGATATACAGGAATGCATTTGATTTATGCGTGTTGATTTTATATCCTGCCACTTTGCTGAATTCATTTATTAGCTCTATTAGTTTCTTTGTAGACCCTTTTGGGTCTGCTAGGTATAGAATCATGTCATCTGCAATAGTGATAATTTAAGTTATTCTTTTCCTATTTATATGCCTTTAATTTCTTTCATCTGTCTAATTGCTCTGGCCAGTCTTTTGAGAACTATATTGAACAGAAGTGGTGAGAGCGGGCATCCGTGTCTTGTTCCAGATTTTGGAGGGAATGTCTTCAATTTTTCTCCATTAAGAATGACGCTAGCCTGCGGTTTAGCATAGATTGTTTTTACACTATTGAGGAATGTTCCTGTTATTCCTAGTTTTTCGAGAGTTTTGAACATAAAGGGATGCTGTACTTTGTCGAATGCTTTTTCTGCATCTATCTAGATGATATTATGGTTTTTATTTTTAAGTCTATTGATGTGGTGAATAACACTTATTGATTTTCGTATATTGAACCCTCCTTGCATCCCAGGGATGAATCCTACTTGATCATGGTCCACATTTTTTTGATATGTTTTTGTATCTGATTCTCCAGAATTTAATTTAAGATTTTTGCATTTAGGTTCATTAGAGATATCGGTCTTTAGTCTTCTTTCTTTGAAGTGTCTATCTGGTGAAGGAATCAGAGTGATATTGGCCTCGTAGAATGAATTTGGAAGATCTCCCTCTTTTTCAATTTTCTGAAATAGCTTGAAAAGTATTGGTATTAGTTCATATTTAAAGGTTTTGTAAAAGTCTGATGTATACCCATACGGTCCTGGGATTTTCTTAGTTGGTAGTCTTTGGATGGTTTCTTTTATTTCCTCAATTGATATTGGTATGTTTAGGTTGTCTATATCCTCCTAACTCACTCTGGTCAGATCATATGACTTAAGAAATATTTCGATGCCTTCACTATCTTCTATTATTTTGGAGTATAAGGATTCAAAGTAATTTCTGATTATCTTCTGTATTTCTGAAATATCTGTTGTGATATTGCCTTTTTCATCCCATATGATAGTAATTTCAGTTCTCTCTCCTCTTCATTAGCATGGCTAGGGGTCTGTCTATTTTATTTATTTTTTCAACGAACCAACTTTTAGTTTTGTCAATTTTTTCAATTGTTTCTTTTGTTTCGATTTCATTGATTTCTGCTCTGATTTTAATTATTTCTTTCCTCTACTTCTTTTGCTGTTGTTTGCTCTTGCTTTTCTAAGATTTTGAGATGAAGTATGAGATCATTTATTTGTTGTTTTTTTCTTTTTCTAAGGAATGAACTCCAAGCAATGAATTTTCCTCTTAGAACTGCTTTCAATGTGTCCCATAGATTCCGATATATTGTGTCTGTGTTTTCATTTTTCTCTAAGAATTTTTTATTTTCCTCCTTGATGTCTTCTATAACCCATTGATCATTCAGTAACCTATTGTTCATTCTCCAAATGATGCATGGTTTTTCCTTCCTTCTTTTATCATTGATTTTTAGTTTCATTCCATTATGATAAGATAAGATGCATGGTATTATCTCTACTCCTTTAATTTGTCTAAGAGTTGCCCTGTGACATAATATATGATCTATTTTTGAGAAGGATCCATGTGCTGCTGAGGAAAAATGTAACTGCTTGATGTTGGGTCGTATATTCTATATATGTCAATTAAGTCTAGGTTATTAATTGTGTTATTGAGTTCTATAGTTTCCTATTTCAACTTTTGTTTGGAAGTCCTGTCCAGTGGTGAGAGAGCTGTGTTGAAGTCTCCCATGATTATTGTATGGTGGTCTATTAGACTCTTGAACTTGAGAAAAGTTTGTTTGATGAACATAGCTGCACCATTGTTTGGGGCATACATATTTATGATTGTTATGTCTTGCTGGTGTATGGTTCTCTTGAACAGTATGTAGTGTCCCTCTTTATCCCTTTTGATTAACTTTGGCTTGAAATCTATTTTATTTGATATGAGTATGGACACTCCTGCTTTTTTCCGAAGTCCATATGAGTGATATGATTTTTTCCAAACTTTTACCTTCAGTGTATGTATGTCTTTTTCTTATCAAATGCGTCTCCGGTAGGCAGCATATTATTGGGTCTTGTTTTGTGATCCATTCTACTGGCCTGTGTCTGTTAATTGGTGAGTTTAAGCCATTAACATTTACAGTTATTATTGAGAAAAGGGTTGTTCTTCCAGCCATATTTGTTTATTTATGTTATTAAACATGGATTGTTTTCCTCTTTGATTATTTCCCCCCTTTAATGTCCTACCTCCCACTGTTGGTTTTCATTATTTTCCAATTACTCTTCCTGTAATATTTTGCCAAGGATGTTTTGAAGAGATGGTTTTCTAGCTACAAATTCTTTTAACTTTTGTTTATCGTGGAAAGTTTTAATTTCATCTTCCATCCTGAAGCTTAATTTTGCTGGATACACAGTACATGGTTGGAACCCATTTTCTTTCTGTGATTGAAAAATGTCATTCCAGGATCTTCTAGCTTTCAGAGTCTTTGTTGAAAGATCAGCTGTTATCCTGATTGGTTTACCCCTAAATGTAATCTGCTTCCTTTCTCTTGTAGCTTTTAAAATTCTCTCCTTATTCTGTATGTTGGGCATCTTCATTATAATGTGTCTAGGTGTGGATCTCTTATGATTTTTCACATTCGTCGTCCTGTAGGCTTTTAGAATGTGGGAGTCTGTCTCATTCTTCAAGTCTGGGAAGTTTTCTCATATTATTTCATTGAATAGATTGCTCATTCCTTTGGTTTGGACCTCTATACCTTCCTGTATCCCAATGACTCTTAAGTTTGGTCTCTTTATTTTATCCCATATTTCTTGGATGTTCTGTTCATGGTTTCTTAACAGTTTGGCTGAGCTGTCTATGTTCTTTTCAAGTTGAAATACTTTGTCTTCATTGTCTGATGTTCTATCTTATAAGTGTTCTACTCTGATGGTAGTATTCTCAATTGAGTTTTTAAGATGGTTTATTGCTTCCTGCATTTCTAGGATTTCTGTTTGTTATTTTTTACAACCTCTATCTCCCTGTATAGTTGATCTTTTGCTTCTTGGTTTTGTTTATGTAATTCATTGTTGAAGTGATCTTTCATTGTCTGATTTTGCTGTCTAATGTCTTCCTTGAGACTTCAGATCATCTGAAGAATGTATATCCTGAGTTCTTTATCTGACATTCCATCTGCTGCAGCTATTACCTCTTCTAAAGTTGTGTTGACCTGCATTGCTTGTGGTTCTTTTTTCCTTTTCTTTTCATACTGCTCGCGTTTCTTTCTGCTTGGTGAAACTGTTGTGATTTTGAAATTTTCCCCCTATATATTTATATTGCTCTTGTATATTTGAAAAGTCTTCATTGCAGGGGCAGGGGTGGCTGTGCTGTTCCACCAATTGGGGTGATATATCTACCACGCTGATGGGCCGCTAGGCCTGTTATTCTGATCGGTCGCAGGTCTGCTTACCATGCAGGCGCAGGAGGCTGCTCTCCTCTGCCCCTCCTCCAATTGGTGTGACGTGTCTACCACGCCCGTGGACCCTTGCGGTGTTCTGCCGATCGGTCGCAGGTCTGCCTACCTTGCTTGCGTGGGCGGCGGCTCTGCTCTACCCCTACCCCAATTGGGGTGACGTGACTACCACGCCAGTGGGCCGCTGGGCCTGGTCTGCCGGTTGGTCGCAGGTCAGGATACCTTGTGAGCACGGGCTACAGATCTGTTCTGCCCCTACTCCAAATGGGGTAAAGTGTCTGCCGCGCCAGCAGGCCGCTGGGCCTCTTCTTCTGGTCAGGTGCAGGTCTGCTACCTTGCAGGCGCGGGTGGTGGCTCTGCTCTGCCCCTACTCCAATTGGTGTGTCGTGACTACCATGCCTGCAGGTTGCTGGGCCTGTTCTGGGCATGGGCAAAGGCTCTGCTCTGCCCCTACTCCTATTGGGGTAATGTGACTACCATGCCGGTGACCCACTGGGATTGTACTAGGCACGGGAGAAGGCTCTGCTCTGCAACAACTCCAATTGGGGTGACGTGACTACCACACCTGTGGGTCGCTGGGCCTGTTCTGGGCCCGGGTAGCAGCTCTGTTCTGCCTCTACTACAATTGGGTTGACGTGACTACCATGCAGGTGTGTCACTGGGTCTGTTCCAGGTGCGGGCAGCTGCTCTGCTCTGCCCCTCTGGCTTGATGACAAAGTGAGAGAGACCCGGGTGTTTGTGACCCACTTTCTTCACCAGGAGACCAACTGTTTCTGTCACTGCTGGTATCAATGAAGTTATCTCGTCTGCTGCTTTCTGATGACATCAGAAATTTGTCATGTTGGTATCCCATGTGAAAGGCAGCATTTTGTTCCCTTTTCTGGGTGACCAAAGCAATGGGTGAGTCCTGACCGGCCCTCACAAGCCGCGTCTCAATCCTGTTGCCACTGCCTATGAAGGCTCGGTTGATATTTACCTCCACAGTATTCAGCAAGACCCGGAACGAGAAGCAGTTTCCGCGGGTTCTTTAGCCCTGGGCCAGATCAGTTCCGAGAGGCGGAATTCGGCCGCTCTGGGCTTGGTGTATGTTCTAATAGGAGCAGGCTCCAAGACGGAGTTTCTGCAGGTTCTTTGGCACTGAGCCTGAGTAATTTGTCTGTGACACAAAGGTGAATGGCATCCTGAAATTACCTGTTCTATAGGTGAATGAGCTTCGATCAGTCGAAAACAGGGATGGTGACATCAGCTCTCCAAGATGGTGGCCGCTGGCTTCCTCTGTGGTCTGACCGGTGTGGAGAACTGAATTGGACCGCATCCTTTCCCGTCTCAAACCCAGAATTCAGCACTTAGCACAGTGATTGCATACCTGTCAGGAGCCCACAGAATCCACACCGCTGTATATTTGCATTGCTATCTCTTCGTTTCCCAGTGCACGCCGCAGACTCTAGCCACAGACCGATTTCCTGAATAAGCATCATGACCCTCTATGCGGACAAATCACTCGTGTTTGAGCCTGTGTAGCTGATCCTCGTGAGATGGAAATATGTCGACTAGGTTTTGGAGCACCCCAATTTTGCTGGAAATTTCTAACAAGATAGGTTTTAGCCATTATAACTCGTCATTCTCCCGCACAGTGACGCGGTACATGGGGGTGATGCACTCCCTTCACCACCATAATATGATCCCCCAAAGTTAGTTTTCAGTACTAAGAAACAAATATGTATTTCTGGTGGATGAATAATTCTGAGAATATTCTTGTGAAAACTTGATTATTAATCCAAATACATGAATATGAGTGAATTTAGGGAGTGTATAATAAGAAAAATATACTTCATATTTTGAAAAATCTGGAGAGTGAATATATATATATATATATATATATATATATATATATATATATACACACACACACACATACACACACAGACATTAAAAAGTAGCATTATGTATGCCAATCGAAATTCACCACGAAGTAATATATCATCCACAGATCCAAAAATATTCATTTTAATGAACATGGATTTATGTTGTTCAAATAAGAAGCTCACTCATATGTTGAATTTTCAGTTCCAACAGCATTTAGTAGGAGTGATCTCTTCTCACAATTTGCATCTGCCAAGCCAGCCACCTCACAAAATGTACGAGTGATACCAGGTAGAATTCTATATGTGCATATAAAAATACATGTGATGAATAGGCTACAGAGAAAGGGAGACAGTTATTCACATGTTTGTTAACTTTTAAAACACATGGAGAACTATTTCAATTAAAATTCGCTAGATTTATAACACCTACCATTTATCATACGAAAGGCAAGTCCAACTATACACCATGCCTCCTGTGAACCTCTTGTATTTCTATTCTGTTTGGGTTATTTTTCTCCACCATATTAGGATTAAAAGTCAAAGTCTAGTAGGGTATGTGTTAGTGTCAGGGATTCAGTATTTCGAATGGAAAATTTTAAAATGTATCAAATGTGTATGCAAATATGTGCTACACAAAAATCTTCCCACCCTCATTCAGCACAATGCCTTGACATTACCTTCGCCCCACATAAGACACAATTAGAGGAGAAGAGTTAGAAAATCTGTGAATACATATGTGTAATGAAAAATGCTCAGGAGTTCACAAATTTGCAGGTGGTAGAGGAGTTTCCAAAAGTAAGGGACAGGGTAAAAACTCCACAAACATGAAGTTCTGCCAGCCTAACATCTGGAGAAACTGCCTCTGAGGTTGGGCAATGAAATATATGCTGTTGTCAGGAGCATTAGCTTCATTTGTTGTGAGACCATCATAGCTGAGTCTTCATCTATGTGATCTGGATGACATGGATTCTTATTTTCCAATGACCATGAGGCAGCAGTGCTGAATTTTCTATTTGTAGGTAACCTGTGGCCACTGGGGTCTAAGTGTCTCCCCTTGTGGACTGTAATTCCATTTGGTCATCCTCCACTATTCGTGGTATTTCTTGCTGCTGCACTGGGAGATTGGTGTTTGCTTCATGAAATACAAGGATTTCAAATGGGACACAGTGCTGAAGTAAGTTCTGTCAAGTGTGGTGGGTCAGGTTCGTCAGGAGAATGCACCAACCAGGCTTCTATCCCACATAGCTTGCCCCATTGACCATAGCAACCTGATTCTGAACATTGCCCTAAAACCTCTCCATATAACAATATGCTTTTACATATAAGGGTCTACTGGCTGCAAAATGTCAGTCACAATCCATTTGGAAGCCAATGGCAGATCCAAATGCCCCCACCACAGATGTTTTATTACACACCTGCCAACCACTACTCTAGTACAACTACTCAGCAGGATCCAACTTACTGGCATCTCTGTTCAACACCATTTTCATAAAACCCAGTCAATCAAGGCACTGTCTTGTATACTCATGATCAGCAACAGGACATCCAAATATTCTCCAGTGCTACCGGGTCATGGGAATTTCAAAAATTTCATGGTATTGATATAGCCAATTTTCAAGGATGAAGTTGGAGGCACTGTGAATTTTAATTCACTCAGAAACCATTAAATGGTGAGGAAGCTCATTTCAATGAAAACTCTGGAGAATTCTTACAGGCAAGGCTTCCAAAAGTGGCGAAAAGTCAGATTAAGCCAGGCCCCTTGAGGTCTACAATGTATGGTCCATGTGTGTTTCGACTCTCAAATATGGCTGCCAAGTCTTTAAGAATAATATCATGTGATATCCTGGCTGAGATTCCCTGTGCTCTGTGGAAAGTCAACTTGGGCCTAGATGTCACTTTCCAAGGGCAACTCTCATGCATGGCCATCTAAAATTCCAACACAATTCCTGGCAATAATTCTCTGAGATCAGTAAAAGAACTCAGTCTCTAAGGGGAATCACACCAAAGTGCAAGCCTAGGTGGACCCAGAGATCTCTTCCAACCGCCAGACAAATATCCACAATTTAAACCAAACACTCTCACATGGCCCTCATCTTCTTCCATATAGACACTCATCATATTCTCTGGCTGGAGGTTTCCATAAGGGATGCAGCCCATGACAGTGTCCAAAATAAGCTCCCTGCCCCTCATTTGCCTAAAGTCAGGGTGGCCTGGACTCTCTTCCTGTGAACCAGTAGTGATCAAATAGGCCTGCCTTTAATATTGCTTGGCTTCTCCAACTTGAGGCCTTCTAGCTTTGGGGTTTAGATTCTTTAAGTGAATTGGAGTCATGAAAATCAAACACCTATGGCCTAGCCTCTGCAGGGATTTGAAGAACTCATTTGACCCAAAGGATCCCTATTCTCACTTGATGGATATCAGGAACCTACCAGAGGAAGGCAAGAGAGTTCATCAACAATATCTGATCTTTTTGCCATTTTGGTTTTGGATGCATGCATGGGATCTATCTTTAGATCCATCAGGTGCTGAGAATCTAAGCCACAGCCTCACACAGGGCCAACAGGCTGATTCAGACATATCCCAATCCTAAGCAATTAAGCAAAGAGTCACAGGTGATTCCCATTCATTTCCATTTGAAAACTGTTTTCTTCAGGGTTCACAAAGTGGTGGCTTGAGGCAAAAAACTTCCTGACATTCAACAGAACAATAGGTAAGCAAAAGGAACAAAGAGGGGTTTCTCCACTGAGACTTTCCTGGTCAACAGATATTTGAGATTTCTGAGATGCTAGCCATTTCTTTCAGCTATCCAGTACATAGCCATGTCACAGATCTTGGAGGTACAAATCTTGGACACAAAACCACGATACTATTCTGGAGAGTGGCCAGAATTGAGAAAGAAAACAGGAAATTAGGAAGCTTGTAGGTGTTGCCCATCCATAAGGCAAGCCAGAGTCCACTCATGAATTGGGCAGGATGAATGCTGGGAAGCTTTCTACTAGACAGGACACATCCATTGATGCATTGTCTTTTCTAATGTCTACAACAATGGACTCAGTGGGATACACACACATAGAAACACTCTCCTTGTCAAAGGACTTAATAGAAATATTCCACTCCATACCAAACAAACCGCCTTTCCTACCTATTCTCAGAACATGAGACAAAAGCACAAACTCACACCCACACCCAAAAAGGCACCTCCTTCCCCCTAGTAGGTCTGTGACTCCCTGGAGTATCGTCTGACTGGTGGGCCATTCTATGTTCTTCCAAAATGACCTCTCCTGTCTCAGATCATGTCTGCTTGGCCAACTCTGTGAAGTTTTCAAGAGCCAGCGGTGAGACACTACCTGCTTTCTCAGGAAAAGCCCCTCTTCAGAGGTTTCCTGGCATTTGGCCATCCTCACATCTGTAGGTACCAAGAAAGACTGACTCTGTCCTTGGTAAATCCAAACATGTCAGACCACTGGGACTAGGACAGGGACTGTCTCTTGGTGCCTGGCTTCCTGGATTTCAAGTTCAGAGAGTTCCATCACCAAGGAAGTGAGGTGAGATCACTTCCTTCAGGATATGAATGATGTCACTGCCTTGGCAACCACTTTGTCCTAACAGTTGCTTCCAAAAGTATCATGAGGTGGAGGCTGTCCTGATTTTCATGGGACACTTTCTCTAGTTAGAATGTTATATCAACCATAAGCACCCGGGAACAGCTTCCACACAGGACTGGTTTGGTCCATGTTCTATACATTAAGAAGAGAGAGACTGATTCAGACACAACCCTCCATCCTGACCAGGATGATTGCCATGGAAGATGACTTTTGCTTTCTGAGGTACTTCATAGCTGCCTTCATCTTCACCAGGGATCATTTCTGCATGAACATTTGAGTTTCTCAGCAGGTGAAGATCCCCTAGATTCCTGTAGTTTAATACCCACACTGTTATTGCTCTCCTGCAAAGTGAGTGTATGGTTACGGTTAATAATATGTTCGATTTGGGTTAGGAATCATTCTGCAGGAAGAATAATGAGATTGGGAACCTGCGATATTTATAAGAATATATACGTGAAATATATGTATGAAAATGGGAATCTAAGAAAGATTTGAAGCCCAGAAGGGCATTGGGCCCTTTATTTGGATACTTAATGTTGAATTATGTTCTGTACAGTTGTCTCAGTTAAATCGAAATACAGTGGCATAGGACCTTGTACCTTGGATGATTGAATGTAGAAGAGAACATCCAGTCAAAAAGGGATAGTCAGTAGGATTAGGAAGATAGTCAGTAGGTTTAGGAAGAAGAGTGAGTATATGATTTGGAATAAAAAGCTTCTTTAGCAATAGGGTTTCGTTTAGAGAGTGAATGGAAATGTCAGCACATGTGAAGAGTCAGTGACAATGATGAACTGGGGAAAATATGTATTAAAGCAGGTGTCAATAGAGACATTACGAAATCAGGAAAAGTATAAAGTGAGTGATAGGATTAGACATTTTCAACAGGGTTGAGTTTGAATACATAATCATAGGAAAAAACAAATATCTCGTCACAAATGGGAATGACATTTGAGAGCATTAGGCAACCTGGACATGGATGTTATTAGTTATCCACGTTCACTTTCCTTTTAGGCTTTGGTACAATCATAAGTGTGACATTTTTATGGTTTTTTTTTTTTTTGTTCAGAATATTACTGTGATAAAATGTATATTTAGATCAGGTGGCATGAGTATTTCTTTCACCATTTCTGGGAGCAATATTTTGAAGACGTATACATTATTATTAGGGGTACAAAGAGGTGTACCCTGTGTCTATTAATATAGAGATAATGCATGAATAGACCATACTATGAATAAATAACGTAACTGATTCCACTTTAAATAATGGATTGAATTGATATGTGAAAATATATAAGAAATCTTATATTGATATACAATCATTCATTCCAACCAGTTATATTTCTAATGGTAATATTAGGATTATGGTTTATGATGAATGGTGTTTGAGTTTTGCTTTACACGTGATGATGTTAAACAAAAATAATATGTTTGGAAAGAAGTCTCATGAAAAGACCAGTCAAGAAACATGGAGGAATACATGTGTTCTGAATCAGGAAGTGATTGATCGTGAAACAAATGCCTATAAATTTTCTAATTTGTGACTGAAATATATATCCCATCATGTGCATGAACTGAAGACATAGTAACGTACAAGTGTTGAATAAAAATGAAAGTCAAAATACACATCATGTCCCCTAGGAATCTACTTGCATTCATTTTAAACTGGCTAAGTAACTGTAGAAATATTAGGGTTTGTATGCACCATTCACTGAATTTAGTTTTCAGTACTAGGAAACAATATGTATTTCAGGTGGATGATTATTTCTGAAAATAACCTTGTTGAAAGTTGATTATAAATCCACAGATATGAATATGAATGTATTTAGGGGCGTGCATAATAAGACACATATATTTCATATTTTGAAAAATCTAAAGAGTATATATATATATATATATATATATATATATATATATACACACACACACACACGCAAATGCACAGATATTAAAAAGTAGCAATACAGGAGATCCATTATGAAGGCAGGCATGGAGAATTCAAGTCTCTGATCTCTTCAGCTGCGCGGGCATAGGGAGTCGTAAACTGTCTAAATGCTGTTTGCTCAGAATCACTAGGCAATATTGACCTGTTGTGAATCTGGGGCGAACAGTCTGGGCCCCTCAGAACACACACAAAGCCCGGATTGGCTGCATTCAAGCTTAGATTCATCTGGTTTTTGTGACTCAGCACTAACATTCCCGCTGAAATAATTGGTCGGGCTTTCGGAATTGACAGAGTTAAAAGGCAACTGAGCCTTCATAGGCAGTGGCCACAGGATTGAAATGGGGCTTGGGAGAGATAGTCAGGACCCAGCTGTTGCATTGGTCACCCAGCAAAGGGAACGAACGGTCACCATTTTAATGGTATACCACCATGGCAGCGAACTGACGTCACAGTCGGAGGAGATAACTTCATTGAAACCAGTGCGACAAGTATGTTATCCCATTGCCATCTCTCTCAACACCGCAGGGAAACCTCAAGGGCCCTTCCCACCTCTGCCGTAATGGCCCCTCCCAGCTCTCCAAGGAGCGCAATACCCAGACCTAGGGAATCAGGATTGACTCGGGACTCGAGGCGTGTAATTGCCGGCTACCGCTCCCACCAGTGCTGACAATTGAGGTCTCTTACACCACCTACCGGGGCCATGGCTCCCGAAGGGCAAGCAAATTCGCTGGGGTTTCTCAGCCCCAAGCTCTACAAACTTAGGGTCTGAGGGAGGCAATTAAGGAGAGTGTGCCCAGCCGTTCATGGAAACAGGGCTACCAGGAGCAGAGGCCTGGCTTGTAACCAGTATTGTGGTGAGCGTCACAGGTGAGTGGGGCCTGGCTTGAGGAAGCACAAGAGAAGGCCCTAGGCACTCAGGGTTGGAGACCCGCCCAGTCTGGGAGGAAGAGCTGCTGCACAGTGATTGGTTCCCACTTATTGAGAGGAGAAGCTTGGCCCAGTGCGCACAGCTCCACCTACTGGAAGAGAAGTTAATTGAACTCTAGGACTGCATGTATTATTACTATTTTTTTATTTGTATTTTTTTCTTTTTCTTTCATTTTCATTTTTGTTGTTGTTGTTCATTAACTTTTTTAAATGTTTTTATTTTTTTAATTTCTTTTATTTTATTATTATTATTATTAATATTATTATTTAAAATTTTAATTTTCAATTTTTTAATCATCATTATTACTTAAAATTTTCTTTCTTTATTTTCTATTTTTTTGTCTTTTCATTTCATTTCAATTTTTTTATTCCCCCTTACTTGAATTCTACCTGCCTACTCTCATTCTCTTTAGTGACTTCTCCCTTCCCTTCTAATATCTTTCCTCTCAAGCATCAAATAAATTTATAAGAGTAAGCAGTAACTCAGTAGTCAAACAGAACGAGAAGTAACATGAGAAGCATGAAAAAGCAAGGAAGAAAAGGAGTACGAACAATGAAGGACAGCCTAAATATTCAAGAGCACCTAGAGTCATCAGAAAAATGGTCATATAAAGAACTCAAGGAATACCTTAGACAGATGGAATGGAACCTTAAAGAGGATACGAGACAGCAAAAACAAACAGTGATAGAACACATTGAAAATAAATTACATAAAAAGATAAAATAAGAAATTAAGCATCTTTATCAGGAGATAGAGATTATTAGAAAAATCAAACAGTAATTCTAGAAATCAAGGAAATGATAAACCAAATTAAAAATTCAATTGAGAGTATCACTAACAGTGTAGAGCAAGTAGAAGACAGAATGAAGACAAAATATATCATCTTGAAAAAAGTCTAGCCAACAAAGAAATGCTGTAAAAAATTATGAGAAAACATTCAAGAGATATGGAATAACATAAAAAAAAAAAACTAATGAGTCATATGGATAGAGGAAGGTACAGAGATTCAAACCAAGGGAATGAGAAACCTGCTGAATGAAATAATTACAGAAAACTTTCCAGAAATAAAAATGGAAAGGGATAAACAAATTGTAGATGCTTACAGGACATCGAGCACACAAAATCACAGTAGACCAATGCCAAGACACATTGTTATGAAGATATCCAATATACAGAACAAAGAGAAAATATTAAAAGCTACCAGAGAAAGGAGGCAGATTAGAATCATTACAATCAGGGGTAAACCAAAAAGGTTAACAATGGATTTTTCATCATAGATGCTGGAAGTGAGAAGATCCTGGAACAACGTACTTCAAACACTGAAAGACAATGGATGCCAACCAAGAATTATGTATCCAGCAAAATTAAGCTTAAGGTAAGACAACGAGATAAAAATATTTCATGATAAACAAAACCTAAAAGAATTTGCAGCCAGATAACCAGCATTGCAAAGCATCTTGAGCAAAACACTACACGAGGAAGAAATGAAAATCAACAACGAAAACCATGAGTGAGAAGTGCCTCAGTAATGACAGAGGGCGGGGGAAAAGCTAATCATGGAGAAACAAACTAATTTAAAAAAAAGATATAAGCAAACATGGGTGGCAGTACAAACCATATATCATTAGTAACTCTAAAAGTAAATGGCTTAAACTCTCGAATAAAGTGACATAGGCTTGTAACTTGAAATAAAAAAAAAATCCAACAATATATTGCCTCCAGGGGACACATCTGAATGGAAAAGACATACACAGGCTGAAGGTGAAAGATTGGGAAAATTTATACCATGCACACGGTCCTCGTAAGCAAGCAGGGGTGGCCATCCTCCTATCGAATAAAATCGACCTCAAGACTAATTTAATCAAAAGGGATAAAGAAGGACATTATATACTGCTAAAATGAACAATTCACCGACAAGACATAACAATTATCAATATTCACGCAGCAAATAATGGTGCTGCGATGTTCATAAAACAAATTCTCCTCAAGTTAAAGAATCAAATAGACCACAATACAATAATTATGGGTGACTTCAACTCACCTCTCTCACCATTGGACAGATCCTCCAAACAAAAGTTGAAAAAAGAAACTATAGAACTCAATCTCGCAATCAATACCCTAGACTTAACTGACATATATAGAATATATCAACCATCATCAAGTGGATATACTTTTTTCTCAGCAGCACATGGATCCTTCTCAAAAATAGACGATATGTTATGCCATAGGGCAACCCTCAGTAAATATAAAGGGGTGGAGATAATACCATGAATTTTTTGTGATCATAATGGAATGAAACTGGAAACCAATGATAAAAGAAGGAAGAAAAAACCATACATCACATCCAAAATGAAGAATATGTTACTGAATGATCAATGGGTTACAGAAGACATAAAGGAGGAAATCAAAAAATTCTTAGAGATAAATGAAAATACAGACACAACAATCAGATTCTATGGGGTACAATGAAAAGAAGTTTTAAGGGGTAAATTCATCGCCTAGAGGTCATTCCTCAAAATAGAAAAGAAAAACAAATAAATGAGCTCACACTTCATCTCAAAGCCTTAGAAAAGGAAGAGCAAAACAACAGCAAATGTAGCAGAAGGCAAGAAATAATTAAAATCATAGCGAAATTGAAACAAAAGAAACTATTGAACAAATTAACAAAACTAAAAGGGGTTCTTCAAAAAGATAAATAAGATAGACAGACCCTTAGCCATGCTAACGAAGAGAAGAAGAGAGAGAAATCAAATTACTAACATACGGGATGAAAAAGGCAATATTACAACAGATGCTACATAAATACAGAAGAAAATTAGAAATTATTTTGAAAACCTGTATTCCAATAAAATAGAAAATAGTGAAGACATCGATAAATTTCTTAAGTCATATGATTTGACCAGACTGAGTCAGGAGGAAACACACAATTTAAACAGACCAATATCAATGGATAAAGTAGAAGAAGCAATCAAAAGACTACCAACCAAGAAAAGCCCAGGACCGGATGGGTATACAGCAGAGTTTTACAAAACCTTTAAAGAAGAATTAATACCAATACTTCTCAAGTTATTCAGGAAATAGAAAAACTGGGAGCTCTGCCGAATTCATTCTATGAGGCCAACATCACCCTGATTCTGAAACCAGTCAAAGACACCTCAAAGAAAGAAAACTACAGACCAATATCTCTGATGAACCTAGATGCAAAAATCCTCATTAAAATTCTGGCGAATTGGATAGAAAGGCACATCAAAAAAATCGTGCACCATGATCAACTTGGATTCATCCCTGGGATGCAAGGAGGGTTCAATATATGGAAATCAATAAATGTTATTCACAACATCAATAGACTTAAAGATAAGAACCATATGATCATCTCGATAGACGCAGAAAAACCATTCAACAAAGTAGAGCATTTCTTTATGTTCAAAACATTTTAAAAACTAGGGATAACAGGAACTTACCTCGACATTGTAAAAGCTATCTATGTTAATCCTCAGGCTAGCATCATTCTGAATGGAGAAAAATTGAAGGCATTCCCTCTAAAATCTGGAACAAGACAGGGATGTCCTCTATCACCACTTCTATTCAATACAGTTCTCGAAAAACTGGCCAGAGCAATTAGAGAGATGAAAGACATTAAAGGCATAAAAATAGGAAAAGGAGAACTTAAATTATCACTATTTGTAGATGACATGATTCTATACATAGAAGACCCAAAAGGGTCTACAGAAAACACTACTAGAACTCATAAATGAATGCAGCAATGTGGCAGGATACAAAATCAACATGAATAAATCAAAGGCATTTCTGTATATCAGCGACAAAACTTCTGAAACAAAAATGAGTCAAAACACTGCATTCCCAATTTCCTCAAATAATTAAATACTTGGGAATAAACCTAACAAAAGAGGTGAAAGATTTATATAATGCAAACTACAGAACCCTAAAAAGAGAAATAGAATAAGATCTTAGAAGATGGAAAAATATACCGTGTTCATGGATAGGCAGAACTAACATCATCAAAATGGTGATATTACCAAAAGTTCTCTATAGGTTTAATGCAATGCCAATCAAAATCCCATAGAAACTTTTTGTAGAAATAGATAAAGCAATCATGAAATTCAAATGGAAAAATAAAAGACCCAGAATAGCAAAAGCAATTCTAAGCAGGAAGTGTGAATCAGGCAGTATAGTGATACCAGATTTCAAACTATATTACAGAGCATTCATAACAAAAACAGCATGGTACTGGTACCAAAACAGGCGGGTGGACCAATGGTACAGAATGGAGGACACAGAAACTAATCCAAAAAGCTACAACTATCTTATATTTGATAAAGGAGCTAATGGCCTGCAATGGAGGAAGGATAGCATCTTCATCAAATGGTGTTGGGTAAACTGGAAATCCATATGCAACAAAATGAAACTGAATCCCCTCCTCTCGCCATGCACCAAAGTTAACTCAATGTGGATCAAGGAGCTAGATTCAAATCAGAGTCTCTGCGTCTGATAGAATAAAAAGTTGGCTCCGATCTACATATTGTGTGGTCAGGCTCCAAATTCCTTAATAGGACACCCATAGAACAAGAGTTAATAATAAGAATCAACAAATGGGACTTACTTAAACTGAATTATTTTTTCTCAGAAAGAGAAACAATAAGAGAGGTAAATATGGAGCTTACATCATGGGAACAAATTTTTAGTCCTCACTCTTCACATGGAGCCCTAATATCCAGAGTATACAAAGTATACAAAGAACTTAGAAAATTAGACAATAAGATAACCAATAACCCAATGGGCCAAGGACCTGAACAGAAACTTCTCAGAGGAGGACATAGAATCAATTAACAAGTACATGAAAAAAATGCTCTCCATTTCTAGCAGTAAGAGAAATGCAAATAAAAACCACCCTAAAATACCATCTCAATCCAGTGAGATTGGCAGCCATTATGAAGTCAAACAACAACAAGTGCTGGCGAGGATGTGGGGAAAAGGGTACTCTTGTACATTGCTGGTGGGACTGAAACTGGTGTGGCCAATTTGGAAAGCAGTATGGAGATTCCTGGGAAAGCTGGGAATGGAAGCACCATTTGACCAAGCTATTGCCCTTCTCGGACTATTCCCTGAAGACCTTAAAAGAGCGTACTACAGGGATACTGCCACATGGATTTTCATAGCAGCACAATTCACAATTGCTACACTGTGGAAAGAACCCAGATGCCCTTCAATAGATGAATGGATAAAAAAATGTGACTTTTATATACTATCGAGAATTACGCAGCACTAAAAAATGACAAAATCATGGAATTTGCAGGGAAATGCATGGCACTGAGCAGATTATGCTTAGTGAATCTAGCCAATCCCTAAAAAACAATTACCAAATGTCTTCTTTGATATAATGAGAGCAACTAAGAACAGAGCAGGGAGGAAGAGCATGAAGAAAAGATTAACATTAAGCAGAAACATGATGTGGGAGGGAAAGGGAGAGAAGAGGGAAATTGCATGGTAATGGAGAGAGACAATTATTGTTACACAAAATTACATATAAGAGGTTGTGGGAAAATAAACAAGGAGAGAAATGAATTACAGTAGGTATGGCAGAGAGAGAAGATGGGAAGAGAGGGGAGTGGGGATAGTAGAGTATAGGAAAGGTAGCAGAATACAACAGTAACTAATAGGGCATTATGTAAAAATATGGATGTGTAACTAATGTGATTCTGCAATCTGTATTTGGAGTAAAAATGGGAGTTCATAACCCACTTGAATCTAATGTATGAAATATGATATTCAAGAGCTTTGTAATGTTTTGAGCAACCAATAAAAGAAAAAAAAAGTAGCAACATATATGCCAATAGAAATTCATCATGAAAAGTATATAATCCACAGATCGAAAAATGTTCATTTTACTGAACATGGATTCATGTATAATGTTTTTCAACTAGGAAGCTCACCCATAGGTTGAATTTTCAGTTCCAACAGCGTTTAGGAGGAGTGAACTCTTCTCTCAATTTGCATCTGCCAATTCAGCCACCTCACAAGTGTATACGAGTGATATCAGGTAGAATTCTATATGTGCATATAAAAATACATGTACTGAATAGGCTACAGAGAAAGGGAGACAGGGATTCACATATTTGCTAATTTTAAAAACACATTTAGAACTATTTCAACAAAAAAATTGACTAGACTTATAACTCCTACATTATATAATGCAAAAGGCAATTCCAACAATACACAATGCGTCCTCTGAACTGCTTGTGTTTCTTCTCTTTTTGGCTTATTTTTCACCATCATATTAGGATTATTAGTCAGAGACTAGTAGGGTATGGGTTAGTGTCAGGGATTCAGTATTTCAAATGGAAAATTGAAAAATGAATCCAATGTGTATGTAAATATGTGCTACACAAAAATCTTCCCACTCACATCCAGAACAATGCCTTGACATTACCTACGCCCCAAGTAAAACACAATTAGAGTAGAAAAGTGTGAAAATCTATGAATACATATATGGAATGGAATATGCTCGGGAGTTCACAACCTTGGAGGTGGTAGAGGAGTTTCCAAAAGTAAAGGACAGGGTAAACACTCCACAAAAAGGAGCTCTGCTGGCCTAAGAATTCTTGGGAAACGGCTTCTGAGGTTGGGCACTTGAAATATATGTTGTTGTCATGAGCTTTAGCTTCCTTTGTAGTGAGACCATCATAGCTGGGTCTGCATCTATGTAACCGAAAGACATGGTTTCTTATGTTTCAATGAACATGAGGCAGCAGTGCTCAATTCTCTCTTTGTAGCTAAACTGTGTCCATTGAAGCTAAGTGTCTCCCAGTGGGGACTGTGAAGACATTTGGTCATCCTCCACTTTTCGTGGTATTTCTTGCTGCTGCACTGGGAATTTGGTATTTGCTTCACAAAACATAAAAAGTTCATCTGAGATACAGTGCTGGAGGGAGTTCTGTCACGTGTGGTGGGTCAGGGTCTGCAGGAGAATGCACCAACCAGGCTTGTATCCCACATAGCTTGCCCCAATAACCATAGCAACCTGATTCTAAATATTGCCCTGAAAACTCTCCATTTAACAAGATGCCTTTACATATAAGGGTCTGATGTCTGCACTATATCAGTCACAAAAAATTTGGAAGCCAATGGCAGATTCACATGGCCCCAACATGATGTTTTATCACACACCTGCCCACCACTGCTCTAGCCCCCCTACTCAGCAGGCTCCAAATTACTGGCTTCTCTTGTTCTACACCATTTTAATGAAACCCAGTCAAAAACAAGGCACTGTCTGGTATACACATGATCAGCAACAGGACATCAAAAGTTTCTGCAGTGCCACCTGGTCATGGGAATTTCAAAAATTTCATGATATTTATCTTGAAATTTTTCAAGGATGAAGTTAGAGGCACTGTGGGTTTCAATTCATTCAGGAACCATTAAGTGTTGAGAAAGTTCATTACAATGAACGCTCTGGAGAACTCTCACAGTCAATGCTTCTCAAACAGTTGCCAAAAGGTCTCCTAAAGCCAGGCCAACTGACATCTACAATGTGAGGTCCATGTGTGTTTTGACTCTCAAATATGGGTGCTAAGTCTTTCAGAATAAAATCATGTGATATCCTGGCTGAGATTCTCAGGCCTCTGTGGAAACCACCCTGGGCCTAGATCTCAGTTTCCAAGAGTGAGTCTCATGCGTGGCCTCCTAAAATCCCAACACAATTCATGGCAATACTTCTCTGAGGTCAGTTTCAAAACTCAGTCTCTAAGGGGAATCACACCAGAGTTCAAGCCCAGGTGGACCCAGTCATCCCTTCCATCCGCCAAAAAATGACCACAATTAAAATCAAAACACTCCCACAGGGCCATCATCTTCTTCCATGTAGACACTCATCATAACCTCCAGCTGGAGGTTTCTATGAGCCCAAATAAGCTCACTTGCCCCTCATTTGCCTAAAATCATGATGGCCTGGACACTCTTCCTGTGAACCAGGAATGATCAAATATTCCTGCTGTTAAAGTGTTCCACTTCTCCAATTTGAGGCCTACTGGCTGTAGGGTATAGATTCTTTATGTGATTTGGAGTCATGAGAAAACCCAAGCAAATATGGGCTAGCCTCTGCAGGGATTTCAAGAACTCATTTGACCCAAAGGATCCCTATTCTCACTTGATGGAGGTCAGGAACCTAAAACAAGAAGGCAAAAATATTCATCAACAATGACTGCTCTTTTGGCCATTTTAGTTTTGGAAGCACATGGGATCTTTCTTTAGATCCATCAGGTGCTGAGAATCAAAGCCACAACCTCATACAAGGACAAGAGGCTGATTCAGACACATCTCATTCCAAATCAATTAAGCAAAGAGCCACAGGTGATGTCCATACATTTCCATATGAAAACAGTTTTCTTCAGGCTACACAAAGGGGTGGCCTGAGGCAAAGACCTTCCTGACATTCAGGGTAATAGAAATAGAAGTAAGCAAATGGCCCAAAGAAGGGTTTCTCCACTGAGACTTTACTGGTCACACTGAAATCTGAGTTTTCTTAGATGCTCCCATTCCCTTCAGCAATCCAGCACATGGCCATGTCACAGAATCTTGTGGTGTTACATATTTGGGAAACAAAACCATGAGCCTATTCTGGAGAGTGGCCAGAATTCACGAAGAAAACAGGAACTTTAGAAGATAGTAGATGTTGCCCATCCATAAGGCAAGCTGCAGTCCATTCATTAATTGGGCAGTATGAATGTGGGGAAGCTTTCAACTAGAGACAACACATCCATTGATGCATTCTCTTTTCTAATGTCTACAACCACGGATACAGTGGGATACACAGACCTAGAAACACTCACCATGTCAAACGACTTACTAGAAACAGTCCACTCCAAACCAAACAAACCACTTTTCCTACCTATTCTCAGAACATGAGAAAAAAGCACAAACTCACACCTACAACGGCAAAGGCACTTACTTCCCCCAAATAGGTCTGTGACTATCCGGAGTGTCTTCTGACTGGTGGGCCATATTATGTTCCCACAAAATGGCCTGTCCTGTTTCAGATCTGGTCTCCTTGTCCAACTCTGTGAAGTTGTCAGGAGCCAAAGGTGAGCCACTACCTGCTTTCTCAGGAAAGGCCCCTCATCAGAGCTCTGCTGGCATTTTTCCATCCTCACATCAGTAGGTACCAAGAAAGACTGACTATGTCTTTGGGAAAAGCAAACAAGTTAGCCCACTGGAACTGGGAGTGGGACTGGCTCTGGGTGCCTTCCTTCCTGGATCCCAGGTTCAGAGAATTCCATCACCAAGGAAGTGAAGTGAGGTCACTTCTTTCAGGAACTGAATATGGTCACTACCTTGGTAACCACTTTGTGCTAACAGTTGCATCCAGGGTTCCCATGAGATGGAGGCTGCCCCAACATCCTGTGACACATTCAGAAGTTAGAATGGTATATCAACCATAGGCACCAGGGAACAGCTCTCCACAGAGGCCTGGTTCAGTCCATCTTCTCTTCATTAAGAAGAGAGAGGCTGATTCAGACTATCAATTAATCCTGACCAGGTTGTTTGCCATGGAAGATGACTATTGCTCTCTCAGGTCCTACATAGCTGCCTATATCTTCTGCAAGGATCATTTCTCCATGGATCTTTGATGTTCTCAGCAGGTGGAAGATCATCTACATTCCTATATTGTAAGACGACACTGTCCCTGCTCTTAAGTAAGTTATACTGAGGGAACAGTGTATGGTTAGGGTTAATAACATGTTCAATTTGGGTTACAAATCATTCTGCGGGATGAATAATGGTATTGGCAAAATGCGATATTTACAAGAGTATATATGTGAAACATAAGTATGAAAGCAGAAATCTAGGTAAGATTTGAAGCCCAGAAGGGCATTGGGGACTTGAGTGGGATACTTAGCTTTGAGTAATGTGCAGCACAGATGTCTCAGATAAATCAATATACACTGGCATCGTACCTTGTACCTTGGATATTGAATGTTGAAGAGAACATCCAGTCAAAAACTGATAGTCGGTAGGATTAGGAAGGTAGTTGGTAGGTTTAGAAAGAAGAGTGAGTATAGGATTTGGACCAAAAGTTCTTTCGCAATAAGATTTCGGGTAGAGAGTGTATGTAAATGTAAGCACATGTGAAGAGTCAGTCACAATGATGAACTGGGGAAAAATATAGGAAAGCAGATATCAATAGAGACATTAGGAAATCAAGCAAAGTACAAATTGTGTGATAGGGTTAGACATTGTCAACAGGTTTGACGTTGAATATATAATCTTAAAAAGAAACAAATATGTAGTCAAAAATAGAATTGATATTTGAGAGCATTAGGCAACCTGGACATGGATGTTTTTAGTAATCCATGCTCACTTTCCATTTACGCTTTGGTACAATTGTAAGTGTGACCTTTGCTTTTTGTGTCCAGAATATTTCTGTAATAAAATGTGTATGTAGATCAGGTGAAAAGAGTATTTCTTCCACCAATTCTGCGAGCAATATTTTGAAGACTTACAAATTAGTATGGGGGTACAAATAGGTGTACCCTGTTTCAATGAATATAGACATAATGCATGAATAGACCATACTGTGAATAAATAATATAACTGGATCCACTTTAAATAATGGATTGAATAAATATCTGAAAATTTATGAGAAATTTTATATTGATATGCAATCATTCATTCCAACCAGTTATATATCTAACGATAATCTTAGGATTATGGTTTATCATGAAGGGTGTGTGAGTTTTGGTTCAAAATTGATTATGGAAATCGAAAATAATATATTTGGAAAAAAGTCTCATGAATAGACCAGTCAAGAAACATAGAGGAATACATGTGTTCTGGAGCAGGAAGTGATTGAAAGTGAAACAAATGCCTATAAATTTGCTAACTAGTGAATAAAATATATATACTGAGATTTGCATAAACTGAAGAAATAGTAATGTACCAGTGTGGAATAAAAATTAATGTCAAAATACACATCATGTCCCATAGGATCCTACATGCATTGATGTTAAACTGGGTCAGTTAAAGTAGACATATTAGGATTTGTATGCACCTTTTACTGAAGTTAGTTTTCAGTACTAGGAAACAAATATGTATTTCGGGTGGATGAATATTTCTAAGAATAATCTTGTGAAAAGTTGATTATTAATCCACATACATGAACATGAATGGATTTAGGGAGTGTATATAAGACACACATATTTCATATTTTTAAAAATATGGAGAGTATATATATATATATATATATATACTCTCCATATATATATATATGTATGTATATATATATATATATATATATATATATATACATATACACACACACACACACACACACACACACTAACACAGACATTAAAAAGTAGCAATATATATGCCAATCGAAATTCATCATGAAATATATATCATAAAGATGCAAAAACATTCATTTTAGTGAACATGGGTTTATGTATAATGTTGTTCCACTGGGAAGCTCACCCATAGGTTGAATTTTCAGTTCCAACAGCGTTTAGGAGGAGTGATCACTTCTCACACTTTGTATCTGCTAAGTCATATACCTCACAAGGATGTACGTGTGATACCTTGTAGGATTCTATTTGTGCATATAAAAATACATGTGCTGAATAAGCTCCAGAGAATGGGAGACAGTAATTCACATATTTGTTAACTTTAAAAACAAATGGAGAACTATTTCAATTAAATATTGAATAGATTTATAACACCTACCCTTTATCATGCAAAAGGCAAGTCCAACTCTGAACTGCAAGTATTTATGTACTGTTTGGGTTATTTTCTTCCATCATATTTGGATTAGTAGTCAGAGTCTAGTAGAATATGGGTTAGTGTCAGGGATTCAGAATTTCAAATGGAAAATAGAAAAATTAATCTTCTGACTCTCATCCAGAACAATGCCTTGTCATTAATTTTGCCCCAAGGGAGACACAATTAGAGTAGAAGAGTTACAAAATCTGTGATTACATTTCTGGAATAGAAAATGCTCAGGAGTGCACAAACTTGGAGGTGGAATAGGAGTTTCCAAAAGTAAGGACAGGGTACACACTCCACAAACATGAAGCTCTGCTTGCCTAAAACTTCTTGAGAAACTGCCAGTGAAATTGGGCACTGAAATATAGGTTGTTGTCAGGAGTTAAGCTTCCTTTGTAGTGAGATCCTCAAAGCTGTGTCTGCATCTATGAGACTTGGAGGACAACATTTCTCATTTTCCAATGAACACGAGGCAGCAGTGCTGAATTCTCTCTTTGTAGGTAAACTGTGGGCACTGGGGGCTTATTGTCTCCCCGTGTGGACTGTGAAACCATTTGGTCATCCTCCACTTTTCGTGGTGTTTCTTGCTGCTGCACTTGGAGTTTGGTTCATGCTTCACGAAATACAAGGAGTTCAACTGGGAAACAGTGCTTGAGGTAGTTCTGTCACGTGTGGTGGGTCAGGGTCTGCAAGAAAATTCACCAACCAGGCTTCTATCTCTCAAAGATTGCCCGCTTGTCCATAGCAACCTGATTCTGAACATTGCCCTGAAACTACGCCATATAACAAGATGCTTTTACATATAAGGGTCTGATGTCTGCACTCTGTCAGTTACAAGCCATTTGGAAGCCAATGGCACATACAAATGGCCCCACCATGATGTTTTATCACACACCTCTCCACCACTGCTCTAGGCCCACTACTCAGCAGGCTCCAAAATACTGGCTTCTCTGTTCTAAACAAATTTCATGAAACCCTGTCAATCAAGGCACTGTCTGGTACACTCATGGTAAGCAACAGGACATCAAAAGTTTCTACAGTTCCACCTGGTCATGGAAATTTCAAAAATTTCGTGTTATTTATCTAGCCATTTTTCAAGGACGACGTTGGATGCACTGTGGATTTCAATTATTCAGGAACCATTAAATATTGAGAAAGTTCATTTCAAAGAAAATTCTAGAGAACTCTCACAGGCAAGGCTTTCCAAAGAGTGGACAAAGGTCATTTGAAGCCAGGACCATTGAGGTCTACAATGTGAGGTCCTATGTCTTTTGACTCTCAACTATGGCTGCCAAGTCTTTCAGAATAAAATCATGTGATATCCAGGCTGAGATTCCCAGTTCTTTGTGGAAAGCCACCCTGGTCCTAGATCTCAGGTTCCAAGGGCGACTCTCATGCGTGGCCTCCTAAAATCCCAACACAATTCATGGCAATACTTCTCTGAGATCAGTTTCAAAACTCAGTCTCTACGTGGAAACACACCAGAGTTCAAGACCAGTTGACCCAGTCATCTCTTCCAACCGCCACACCAATGACCAGAATGAAAACCAAAACACTCCCACATGGCCCTCATTTTCTTCCATATAGTCACTCATCATAACCTTGGCTGGAAGTTTTTATGAGGCACACAGCCCAAGACAATGTCAAAATAAGCTCCCTTGCCCTTCATTTGTCTAAAGTCAGTGTTTCCTGGACAACGTTCCTGTGAACCAGGACTGATCAAAGAGGCATGCCATTAATACTGTTCCGCTTTTCCAATTTGAGGCATACTGACTGTCGGGTATAGTTTCTTTATGTGATTTGCAGTCATAAGAAAACCCAAGCACCTATGGGCTAGCCTCTGCAGGGCTTGAAGAACTCAGTTGACCCAAAGATCCCTGTTATCACTTGATGGAGATCAGGAACCTTGCAGAGGAAGGCAAGAGACTTCATCACAATGACTTCTCTTTTGGCCATTTTGGATTTGAATGCACACATGGGATCTTTCTTTAGGTCCATCAGGTGCTGAGAATCTAAGCGATAATCTCAAACTGCACTGAGAGGCTGATTCAGACATATCCCTTTGCAAAGCAATTAAGCCAGGAGCCACAGGTGATGCCCATTTATTTCCATTTGAAAACTGTTTTTTTCAGGCATTGGAAATGTGGGGCCTTAGGCAAAGACCTTCCTTACATTCAGGGCAACAGAACAATAGGTAAGCAAAATCCCAAAGCAGATTTTCTCCACTGAGACTTTCCTGGTCACACTGATATCTGAGTTTTCTGAGATATTCACCATTCTCTTCAGCTATCCAGTACATGGCCATGTCCCAGATTGTGGAGGAGATACATATCTTGAACACAAAACCATGAGCCTATGGGAGAGTGGCCAGAATTCAGGAAGAAATCACGAATGTAGGAAGGTAGTAGGTGTTGCCCATCCATATGGTAACCTGCAGTCCATTCATAAATTGGACAGGATGAATTCTGCGAAGATTTCTACTAGACAGGACACATCTATTTATGCATTCTCTTTTCTATTGTCTACAACCACGGACACAGTGGGATATGCAGACATAGAAACACTCGCCTTCTCAAAGGACTTACTAGAAACAGTCCACTCCAAACCAAACAAACCGACTTTCCTACATATTCTCAAAACATGAGACAAAATCAAAAACACACACACACACACACCCACAAAGGCACCTTCTTTCCCCAAATAGGTCTGTGACTATCCAGAGCGTCCTCTGACTGGTGGGCCATACTATGTTCCCCCGAGACGGGCTGTGCTATGTCAGATCTGGTCTCCTTGGCCAAAACTGTGATGTTATCAGGAGCCAGCGGTGAGCCACTGCCTGTTTTCTCAGGTAAAGCCCCTCTTCAGAGCTTTCCTGGCATTTGTCCATCTTCAATTTAGTTGCCAAGAAAGACTGACTCTGTCCTTCTTAAATCCAAACATTTGAGACCACTGGGACTTGGACTGGGACTGCCTCAGGGTGCCTGGCTTCCTGGATCCCAAGTTCAGAGTGTTCTATCAACAAGAAAGTGACATAGGTCACTTCATCTAGAACTGAATGAGGTCACTGCCTTGGCAACCACTTTGTCTTAACAGTTGCTTCCAAGGGTCCCTGAGATGGATCCTGCCCCTACTTCCTATGACAGTTTCACAAGCTAGAATGGAATATCAACCACAGGCACCCGGGAACAGCTCTCCACACAAGCCTGGTTTGGTCTATCTTCTCTACATTAAGAAGAGAGAGACTGCTTCAGACACATCCCTTCATCCTGACCTGTTTTTTTTTTTTTGTCATGAAAGATGACTTTCGCACTCTCAGGTCCTTCATAGCTGCCTACATCTTCTTTAGGGATCATTTCTGCATGGACCTTTGAGGTTCTCTGCAGGTTGAAGATCTCCTACATTCCTGTATTGTAAGACCAACTCTGTCCCTGCTATTCTGTAAAGTTAGATTGAGGGAACAGTGTATGGTTACGGTTAATAACATGTTTGATTTGGGTTAGGATCATTCTGCTGGATGAATAATGGTATTGGGAACCTGCGATATATATAAGATTATATAGGTGAAATATATGAATGAAAACAGAAATCTCGGTAACATTTGAAGCCCAGAAGGGCATTAGGTCCTTGATTGGGATACTTAGCATTTAATTATGTTCTGCACAGATGTCTCAGATAAATCTATACACAATGGCATAGGACCTGATACCTTGCATGATTGAATGTTGAGGAGAACAACCATTCAAAGAGGGAGAGTCGGTAGGATTAGGAAGATAGTTGGTAGGATTAGAAAAAAGTGTGAGTATAGCATTTGGACAAATAGTTCTTTAGCAATAGGTTTTCAGGTAGACAGAAAATGTAAATGTCAGCACATGTGAAGAGTCAGTCACAGTGATGAAATGGGGAAAATATGTAGGAAAGCAGATATCAATAGCGACATTAGGAAATCAGGCAAAGTATAAAGTGAGTGATAGCAATAGACACTTTCAACAGGCTTGAGATTGAATATATAATCTTAGGAAGTAACAAATATGTAGTCACCAATAGGATTGACATTTGAGAGCATTAGGCAACGTGGACAGGGGTGATTTTCATAACCCATACTCACATTCCATTTAGGCTTTGGTACAATCGTAAGTGTGACTTTGCATTTTGTGGCCAGAATATTACTGTGATAAAACGTATATGTAGATCAGGTGACATGAGTCTTTCTTGCACCATTTCTTGGAGCAATATTTTGAAGGGGTATAAATTAGTATTGGAGGTACATATAGGTGTACCATGTATGTATGAATATAGAGATAATGCATGAATAGACCATACTGCGAATAAATAATATAACTTGTTCCAACTTTAAATAATGGATTGAATTGATATCTGAAAATACACAGGAATCATATATTGATATATATACATTCATTCCAACCAGTAATACATCTAATGGTAATATTACGGTTGTGGTTTATCATAAAGAGTGTGTGAATTTTGCTTCAAAATTGATTATGGAAATCGAAAATAATGTGTTTGGAAAGAAGTCTCATGAAATGACCAGTCAAAAACAAGGAGGAATACATATGTTCTGAAGCAGGAAGTGATTGAATGTGTTACAAATTTCTTTAAATTTGTGAACTTGTGGATGAAATGTATATTCTATGATGTACAAAAACTGCAGAAATAGTAATGTACCAGTGTTTTATAAAAATGAACGTCAAAATACACATCATGTCCCATAGGAATCTACTTGCATTGATGTTAAAGTGGGTCAGCTACTGTAAAAATAAAAGGATTTGTTTGCACCATTCACTGAAGTAACTTTTTAGTACTAGAAAACAAATATGTATTTCAGGTGGATGAATATTTTTAAAATAATCTTATGAAAAGTTTAATATAAAACCACATACATGAACAAGAATGAATTTAGGGAGTGTATAATTGGACACATATATTTTATATTTTGAAAAATCTAGAGAGTATATTATATATATATATATATATATATATATATATATATATATATATATATATATATATACACACACACACACACACACACATACAAAACACACACAGAGGCATTGAAAAGTAGCTATATATATGCCAATTAAAATTTATTGTGAAATATATATCATCCACAGATCCAAAAATATTAATTTTACTGAACATGGATTTATGTATAATGTTCTTGAACTAAGAAGCTCACTCATAGTCTGAATTTTCAGTTCCAAAAGTATTAATGAGGAGTGATCTCTTCTCACACTTTGTATCTGCCAAGTTAGCCACCTCTCAAGAATATACGTGTGATACCAGGTAGGATTCTATATGTGCGTATAAAAATACATGTGCTGAATAGGCTACAGAAAAATGGAGACAGGAATTCACAGATGTGTTAACTTTAAAAACACATGCAGAACTATTTCAACAAAAAATTGACAAGATTTATAACTCCTACCCTATATCATACAAAAGGTAAGACCAACTATACACCATGCCTCTTCTGAAGTGCTAGTATTTCTATTCTGTTTCGGTTATTTTTCTCCATCATATTAGAATTAATAGTCAGAGTCTAGTAGGGTATGGGTTAGTGTCAAGGATTCAGTATTTCGAATGGAAAATTGAACAATGAAACCAATGTGTATGTAAATATGTGCTACACAAAATTATTCCCACTCTCAACCAGAACAATGCCTTGACAATCCCTTCACCCCAAGTAAGACACAATTAGAGGAGAAGATTTAGAAAATCTGTGAATAAATTTGTGGAATGCAATATGCTCAGGAGCTCACAACCTTGGAAGTGGTAGAGTAGTTTCCAAAAGTATGGGACAGGGTAAAAACTCCACAAACATGGAGGTCTGCTGGCCTAGAGACTTCTTGAGAAACTGCCTGTGAGGTTGGGCACTTGAAAAATATGTTGTTGTCAAGAGCTTTAGCTTCCTTTCTAGGGAGACCATAAAAGCTTGGTCTGCATCTATGAGACCTGGAGGACATGGTTTCTTATTTCCCAATGTACATGAGGCAGCAGTGCTGAATTCTCTTTTTAGATAAACTGTGGCCACTGGGGGCTAAATGTGTGCCGGTGTGCACTGTGAAGGCATATGGTCATCTTCCATTTTCGTGGTGTTTCTTCCTGCTGCACTGAGAGTTTGGTATTTGCTTCACAAAATACAAGGAGTTCAACTGGGTCACAATGCAAGAGAAAGTTCTGTCATGTATGGTGGGTCAGGTTTTGCAGGAGGATACAAGAACCAGGATCCTATCCCACATATCTTGCCCCCTTGACCATAGCAACCTGATTCTGAACAATGTCCTGAAACCTCTCCATATAACAACTTGCCTTTACATGGAAGGTTCTGCTGGCTGCACCATGTCAGTCACAAGCCATTTGGAAGCCAATGGAAGATCCACATGGCCCCACCACAGATGTTTATCACATACCTGCCCACCACTGCTCTAACCTACTACTCAACAAAGTCCAACTTACTGGCATCTCTGTTCTACACCATTTACATGAAACCCAGTCAATCAAGGCACTGTCTGGTATATTCATGATCAGCAACAGGACATCAAAAGGTTTTCCAGTGCCACCTGGTGATGGGAAATTCAAAAATTTTATGGTATTTATCTAGCCATTTTTTAAGGATGAAGTTGGAGGCACTGTGAGTTTCAATTTTTTCAGGAACCATTAAATGTTTAGGAAGCTCATTTCAATGAAATCTCTGGAGAACACTCACAGGTAAGGCTTCCCAAAGAGTGGCCAGAAGATCATATGATGCTATGCCCATTTAGGTCTACAATGTGAGGTCCATATGAGTTTTGACTCTCAACTATGGGTGTCAAGTTTTTCAGAATAAAATTTGTGGTATCCTGGCTGAGAGGCTCAGTGCTCTGTGGAAAGCCACCCTGGGCCTAGAACTCAGTTTCCAAGGGCGATGCTCATGCCTCGCTTCCAAAAATCTCAACACTATTCATAGCAATACTTCTCTGAGGTCAGTTGAAGAACTCAGACTCTAAGGGAATCACACCAGAGTTCAAGAACATGTGGACCAAGTCATCTCTTCCAACCGCCACCCAAATGACCACAATTTAAACCAAAACACTCCAACGTGGCGCCCATCTTCTTCCATATAGACACTCACAATAAACTCCACTATGGCTGGAGTTTTCCATGAGGGGCATAGCCCAAGACCGTGTCCAAAATAAGCTCTTTTGCACCTAATTTGCCTAAATTCAGGGTGGCCTGGACACCCTTCTTGTGAACCAGAAGAGATTAAATAGGCCTCCCGTTAATACTGCTCCGCTTCTTCAATTTGAGGCCAAATGACTGTGGGGTTTGGATTCTTTATGTGAATTGGAGTCTTGAGAAAACCCAAGCAACTATGGGCTAGACTCTGCAAGGCTTTGAAGAACTCATTTGACCCAAAGGATCCCTAATCTGACTTGATGGAGGTCAGGAAAGTTACAGAGGAAGGCGAGAGACTTCATCCACAAGGACTGCTCTTTTGGCCATTTTGGTTTTGGATGTACACATGGGATCTTTCTTTAGATCCATCAGGACCTGAGAATCTAAGCCACAGCCTCACACAGGGTAAATAAGCTGATTCAGACACATCCTTTCCAAAGCAATTAAGCAAAGAGCCACAGGTAATGCCCATTCATTTCCATTTGAAAACTGTTTTCTTCAGGCTTCACAAAGTGGTGGACTGAGGAAAAGACCTTCCTGACATTCAGGGCAACAGAAGAGTAGGTAAACAAAAGGCCCCAAGCAGGGTTTCTCCACTAAGACTTTCCTGGTCACACTGATATCTGAGTTTTCTGAGATGCTCACCATTCCCTTAAGCTATACAGGACATGGTCATGTCACAGAGCTTCGAGGTTGTACATATCTTAAACAGAAAACCATGAACCTATTCTGGAGAGTGGTCAGAATTCAGGAATAAAACAGAAACTAAGGAAGATAGCAGGTGTTGCACATCAATAAGGCAAGCTGCAGTCCATTCATAAATAGGGCAGGATGAATGCTGTGAAGCTTTCTACTAGACAGGACATATTAATTGATGCATTCTGTTTTCTAATGTCTACAACCACGGACACAGTGGGATACACAGACATAGAAATTCTCGCCTTGTCAAACGACTTACTAGAAACAGTTCACTCCCAACGAAACAAACCGCCTTTCATACCTATTCTCAGAACATGAGACAAAACCACAAACCCACACCCACACCACAAAGGCACCTCCTTCCCCCAAGTAGGTCTGTGACTATCCGGAGTGTCCTCTGTCTGGTGGGCCTTATTATGTTCCCTGGAAATAGCCTGTTCTGTCTCAAATCTGGTCTTTTGGCCAACTCTGTGAAGTTGTCAGGAGCCAGCGGTGAGCCACTGCGTGCTTTCTCAGGAAAGGCCCCTCTTCATAGCTTTCCTTGCATTTGGCCATCCTTACATCAGTAGGTCCCAAGAAAGACTGAGTCTGTCCTTGGTAAATCAAAATAAGTTTGACCACTGGGACTGGGACTGGGACTGGCTCTGGGTGCCTGGCTTCCTGGATTCCAAGTTCAGAGAGTTCCATCACCAAGGAAGTTAGGTGAAGTCACTTAATTTTGGAACTGAATGAGGTCACTGCCTTGGCAACAACTTTGTGTTAACAGTTGCTTCCAAGGTTCCCATGAGAGGGAGGCTGCTCCTACTTCCTGTGACACTTTCACAGGTCAGAGAGGTATGTCAACCATAGGCATGCAGGAGCAGCTCTCAACACATGCCTGCTTTGGTCCATCTTCTCTACATTAAGAAGAGAGTGGCTGATTCAGACACATCCCTTCATCCTGAGCAGGTTGTTTGCCATGGAAGACTTTTGCTCTCTCAGGTCCTTCATACTTGCCTACATCTTCTCCAGGGATCATTTCTACGTGGACCTTTGAGGTTTTCAGCAGGTGGAAGATCCTCTATTTTCCTGTATTTTAATACCAATTCTGTCCCTGCTCTTCTGTAAAATTAGATTGAGAGAACAGTGTATGGTTAGGATTAATAACAGGTTCGATTTGGTTTAGAAAGAAAACTACACGGTTGAGCAAACAGGGTCCTACAGTTAGCAATAATATGAGGAATTTTAATGGACCGGCCATGGCAGATAAAAGCGCAGTTAATCAGGTCACTATGTGAACCAAGACTCAAACCTCCCTTTTGGGGCCTCTGTCTCTCTTTGACGCTCTTCAAGTCGTTTTCTTAATTTATTCATAGATTCTTTTACAACTCCAGTATTGTCGGCACAAAAACAACATTCTTCCCTCAATGCAAGCAAAAAGGCACCTTTCTCTCATGAAGAGGAGGTCCAACACTCGCCTGCTTTGTAAAACAACTTCAGAAAGAGAGAGGTTAAAATTCCTGTAAAGCTGTGATGTTGGTTTTTAATGTCTTTAAGGTTTGGCCTATTTCTGCTTCTAATTGTGTCTTTGTTGTGTCTCATGGACTAGCCCACCCCTTAAGCAACTATTATTTCTAATAGGATGGCTAAAGTGAGGGATACAGGTTCCCGCTGGAACCGGGTTGTATGCCCCCCTATTTGATCTTTAAATGAACCTACGTCATGATACAGAACTCTGGAAAACATCTGCATCATTACATAATTAATCACATATATTGACCATTTTATGAAAACATAAATAATGTTAAAGTGTATAGAATTATACTGTTGTAGGGATGGACAAGGAAAGGGACCTAAGATAGCACCAAACACAGGAAAACAGCCTTATTTGGTTGCATCCGGATTTAGAGGGCATTGCTTCTGTTGTAATCAATTAATCCCCTGAACCCCAAGTTTTGGTAGTTTTAGAATTAGTACCCAACATGTAAGGGAAGTGGATCAGAAGTTCACAGTCTGTAGAAATTCACAAAAATCAGTTTTTGTTTCTGTTTTTGTTCCTCTGTTCTGGGCAAGTTAACTTTTCAAGGACACCTTGGAAAGGGAGAGCTTTTTTGTCTCTTTTTTTTCTCCCTGCCAGCTGTCACCATGAAGCCCAGTTGGTAACTTTTTTATCTTAGAAATGTAGTCATCTCTGTGAAGCCCCAGCTCAAGGCCAGAGGCTTTGTTCACATATTTTGTGAAAACCTAGTAAGGCGGTGTCAAGCTTAGGGGTGGTGATTTTTCCAGTCAGTGGCCAAGTAGAACAGGGCAACACGAAAAGTGGAAGTTTATCTACATTGAACTCTTTCAGAGGGACTCTTTTGCTGAAAGACCTAATGTAAGCCTCGGTGAAGACTTCTGGAGAAGGTTATTTAAGACATATCTATGGACCTGGTACAGAGGGGGAAGACTGGGAAGGCGAGGCTGAGAGCAGCTCCGTGGATCTGAGAATGAGGAAGATGAGATGTAAAAGAATAATGGAAAAGGGGTTTGGGATTTTCCTAGAACAAAACTTGAGCAGTAGAACAGGTAGAGCAGAGGTGAAGATGGGAGTGAGTATTCCAAAAACCCCTGAGGGACTTTAAATTTTTAGAAACCTGTTTTCAGTGATGACAAAGCAACTTTAAAGGCCATTTTTATTACATCTTGGATAGGGGTCTGAGGGCTCTTCTCAGCTGGTTTGAGCTTTGGTTTAGCTTCTTAGAGGACTTGGTGGGACCTAGTGCACACAGAGACAGAAAAAGAGAGGAGTGAGTGAGTGGAGGGGTACCTCGGTACCTGCTACCTCAGCAAGGGGGCAATGGTCTGAGAACTGGCAGAGGTTTGGGTTTTTGATCTAGTAATTGGAGGTGAGAAATCACGTTGCTGAGGTGGGAGTGACAGCAGAGACTCTAGAGCAGAAGACTGAGGGTGAGGAACTATTGGAGAAGCATAGTACAGGATGTGAGTGAAGGAGGGAAAAGGATTCCACATAGGGGAATTTTCCCCTTTTGAGCACTTGCCGAAGTTAAAAATGTCACGCAGAATTTGAGGATCTAGAGAACCCTCTGGGGGCCATAGCTTTTGGTTGTCTAATTGGTAATATGGCCAATGCTGTGTACTGAATGTGATGAGGAGTTTGGGTTCCACCAGGCAGCCCCGGTATGCTCACATCCCCATGAGTTACACAAGAAGTTGGCTTTTCCCCCACACAGCCATGGCTGTTTGTGGCTTTGATAGTCCGCCGGGCATACATCATAATCTAGGCTAGCCAACCTGAATGTGGCTCGCGTTTCTGTGCATCCATAATGTTTGTTTCAATTATCTATGGAACGGAAGGGATTTAATGAAACTTTAGTGGGATCCTCTTCATCAGGGTTATCTCAATAGGAAAGACGTATACCAAGCTGAAAAATGTCTGGGTGGAGAGATAGCCACCAGGTCCCTAAGGGGGCTGTATGCGAGATATACCATACTTCTTGTCTAGTAGGATTTGAGATCAGCCTTCACTGCTGAACAGGCTGATGAGGGTTAGGAGTACTGGTGGCCAAGTTGAGAGTCTACAGTCTTGTCCACATAGCGAATACGAAATTTGAAATGGTTACCAGTCTTTTCCAGTTTCCAACCAGAGTCTGGACACAGCGAAGGCTTTAGATGAGAGGCATGGATCCAAAAAGTGATTCTGTCTACTTTTACCGCTGTAGGTGTTATAAGTAGCACCTGGTATGTTCCTTTCCAGCGGGGTTCTAGGAATGACACCTGATGTTGTCTTATGTAGACGAAGTCTCTTACTTGATATTGATGTGGAATCCCCTCGTCCCCAGGTTGGTAGGCAGTGGCCAGCTGTTTCCACAGTTATCACTGAGTTCTTTCAATGGCTTTAAGTCTGTCAAGCAAGGGGTGTGGAAGGGATTGTTAGGCCTTAGAGTTGGGGATTAGGTCCCTTACTGGATGATGGGCATCATAGAGAATTTCATAGGGGGTGAGGTTACACAGAGAAACTGAGGGAGTATTTCTCGCATGAAACAGTGCATAAGGCAGGAGCATAGTCCAATCTTTTATGCCAGTCTCTAAGCTTAATTTTGTTAAGGTCTCTTTAATGGTTCTATTTATTTTTTCTACCTCTCCTGAGCTCTGGTGTATATAAGCATAATGTAACTTACAATTAATCCACACGTGACTTACCTGGGCCATGAACACAAGTCCATTATCAGACCCTATTACCTTAAACAGACCATATCTTGGAAAAATATCTTCCAGGATCTTCTTGAGAACCATTTGGGCCGTTGTTTTTTTTTTTTTTTTTTTTTCCTGTGTGTGTTTGTGTGTGTGTGTGTAAGGCTTCAATCCATCCTGAAAATGTATCGACAAAGACTAGGAGATATTTAAGTCCATACCTTGCTGGCTTAATTTCAGTAATGTCCACTTCCCAGAATTTTCCTGGTCTGGTTCCTCATAGGTGCTTTCCTCTAAGAAACTTGGAAGGGTAAGCATTAAACAATTGACTGACCCAACAGGTTTTTGTTACCGGTTCAGTTTTTTTTCTTTCGCTGTGTGTTGGTTAGTGGAAAACTCTGTTCTTAATCCTACAGGAGTGCCTGCAGTTTCTTTGAACCAAGGTGAGTGAGTTGACGTACATTTTTAACTTAGTGTAGGGCTTTCTGTAATTGCAGGCTGAGCTCAGTAAAGTTGAGGCGTTCAGTGTCAGTGTCCTTAGATGTTATCTAAAACTTCCTGTTACTCAGGGGTCCATTGGAATTGGGCATCTCCCTTTAACAGCGGGTATAAAGGAGCAGCTAAGGACGCAAACCCATTTATCCATAACCTGCAAAACCCAGCAATCCCAAGAAACTCTCTTAGTTGTCTGCTGTAAGATGGGGTTGGTATCTGCTCAACGGTTTGTTTTCTGGGCTCAGTGAGCCATCGTTTACCGCCCCTGAGGAAATAGTCATGGAAGGTTACTTCTTGCTGGCAAATTGGGCAATTTTGGCAGAAGCTCTATACCCGAGTTGAGCAAGCTCCGATAATAGTGCTTGGGTCCCAGTTCAGTTTTCCTTGGTGTTGGATGCCAGTAGAGGGTGATCCACGTATTGAAGCTGGGTGACTTCGGGGTGTGTAGTTCTGAAATTGTTGAGATCTCTGTGGAGGGCTTCATCAAAGAGAGTGGGGGAGTTTTTGAACCCCTCTGGGAGTCTAGTCCAAGTTAGTTGACTATACTTTCCGGTTTCTGGGTCTACCCACCCAAAAGCAAACAGCAACTGACTATCTTTATGCAGAGGCAAGCAAAAGAAAGCTTGTTTTAAGTCCAGAACAGTATACCATTTCTGCTCAGGGTTCAGAGTGCTAAGCAGTTGGGACAGATTAGGTACTGTGGGGTGAATGTCCTGCACTCTGTTGTTGATCTCTCTTTGGTCTTTAACAGGTTGATAGTCCCCGGTTCCTGGCTTTTTCTTCTAATAACAGGGGAGTGTTCCAGGCCAATTGACAGGGCCTTAGGACCCCTAAGGCCAGATATTTCTGAATATAGGGCCTTATCCCATCTTTAGCTTTTTATGCTTAGAAGATATTATTTGACATTGATTGGGGAGGCTGAGGTTTTTAACTCCACTGTTATTGGAGGTTGTTTCACGGCCAGGCCTAACACAGCAGTTTTTGCCCAGGCATCTGGGTAATCTGTTATCCATTTCTGCGGTAGCTTGCCTGTTTGATCAGTCTTGGGGGGTGTGAAGAGTGGATGTTTATCTTCTACTAATATAGTTACAGCCGTGACTATAGGAGTTTTTACTGAAGGATTTAGAAATTTCTTTTGGGGGCTTTCAGGGTTAAAAGTTATTTTGGCCCAGAGCTTGGTGAGCAGATCTCTGCCCATCAATGGGTGCGGGCATTCTGGGATTACTAGGAAGGAGTGATGGATTTTTCCTTTCCCCAGGTCCATGGTCCTCTTAGTAGTCTAAGCCCGATATTTACTGCCATTAGCCCTTTGAACTACAGACCTTTTATTTGATAGATGGCCCAATGGGGCCCTAAGGGCTGAGTATACTGCTCCTGTATTCATTTCAAAGTTTACTGGGGTCCCCTACTCTTCAAAAGTTACCCTGAGCTAGGGGAAGGAATCTGAGCCCCAACTTTCTTAGTCATCCTCCAGAGTCAGAATGGCTGGCTGGCGTGTCTGTCTCTTTATAGGGCACTCTTTGGCCCAGTGTCCTTTTTTTTTACGGTAGGCACATTGATCTGAGGCCAGGGGTGGCCTCTGGCACGGGCCCAGGTATCCCTTCCTGTCACCTTAGGTCTTAATTTCTGGCCTCTTTCTTGTTGTGACCAGGATCTAAGTCAATGCCTTAGTCTTTCTTTTGCTTCTCTCATCATCCCTTTGCTCCCTTTCTTTTTCCCTGTTTCTCTTTTATAGTATATTTTTTTGGCTTCTCTGACTAAATCTCTCTTTTAACTTTTTTTTTTTAATATCCATGGCAGCTTCCCCAATTAAGGCCATCATGACAGATGCCTTTTGATCTGCTGCCTGAGGATCGAAAGGAGTATATCTCTTATATGCCTCCATAATTCTCTCTAGAAACATAGAGGTAGATTCATCAGGCCTTTTAATAATTTCTCTTACCATGGCCAAATTAGTTGGTCACCTAGCGGCCCCTTGGATACCCGCTATTAGAGCCTGGCAATAATTGGACATATGCTCCCTATCTTCAAAGGTGTTGGGGTCTCAGTTGGGTTGGTTTAAGGGGAAGCCGGCTTTGATTATGTTGGGAAGTTGTGTTGGTCGCCCATCAAGTCCGAGGATATTTTTTTCTAGCTTCCAGGAGGTTTTTCCTCTCATTCCTCTGTCGTGAAGAGAGTCCCTAGGAGTTGTTGGCAGTCATCCCAAGTAGGCAGGTGTGAAAACGTTGGCGAGTTCTCTGAGTTTTTTTAGCCGGGCCAGCTTCCTCTAGGGAAGGAGGGGCTGTGTGTGCCATTCGACAGTCATCTGGAGGGTGCTGGGCCATCCTGGCTTCCTCGAATGGTGGAGAGGCTGAGTAAGCAGCAGGGGAATTACTTACAGGGTTTTGGGGGTTGGGGGACAAGGGCAGAGGATAAGGACGAGTAGAGTCTTGAGACTCAGGGAGAACAGAGGGTGGAGGTTGAGGAGCAGAGAGTTTGAGAGATAGAATCGTAGGGGAAGGAGTAGGAGTGGGTGCAGGGACAAGGAAAGGCTTCACCCATGGAGGAGGAGATTTGCAGAGGTCCTGACAAGTTAAGATATATGGCTATTGATCTGGATGGCTATGTGGCCCCGGCTGAAAGACAATATCTCAGACTTTTCAAATTAGTGCGAAGTAGAAACATCTTTCTAGGGGCCATCCGACTACAAAGGTGGGTTATTCTGAGACACAGAATCTGCCAGGTCTGGTGTTTTAATGAAAAAGAAAGAATCTGAGCCCTTAAGCAGACTTTGGTCCAGTGATTAAGGGTCAGGGACAGAGGCATTGAAGTGCTCTGTCCCATAATGAAATATACACAGACAGTGAAAGCAAAGACACACGACACAGACAAGACAAGACAATAAAGACAGACAATGGACGTCCAATACTGAGACCAGGACTGAGTAGCGGGCAAATCCTGATGGGCTGCCAATTCCAAATCTGAAAGAAAATATCACTGAGTCGAGGAGACTATGGTTCTTCGATTTCCCGAGTCCATCCCACAGGAACATGGCCTGTGGCTCTGTGACATGTGTGTCAGCCACCGTGGGAGAGAGCTCACGCTCTTTACCAATAGCCATTTTGTCAAACCCTAACCTGAATCCTGAAACCAGAAAGAGGGGCCTTATTTACCCCCAGAGGAGCCCATTGAGGGTCTTTCATCTGCAACTGCCAGATCTCGCTGGGGCCACCAGAAGTAAAGGTCGGGTGAGCGTCGCTGGAAGAGACCACCAAGAGACTGTCTAATGCAACCTCAAAGGGTTTATTGGGAGTCCGGCATGCAAGGGCTCAGAGATCAGTTGAATAGAGCAGAGAGCCCTGAGAACAGCTTAAGAAGTGCTTATATATTTTCCTTGGAGAGGGCAGGGAGGGAAGTTTATTGATGGTTAAGGGCGAGTGGGCGGTTTGCGTGCAAATGGTTGATGGAGTACATTCTGCAGTTTGGCAGTTGGGGGCAGCACATTCTGGGAACAAGAAGAGCAAACAGTTCTCAAGATTTCAACAGTGTTTTATTAAGCATACAGAAAAACAGGACGTGACAAGTACCTATTTTATTAACCTTTCAATATAAGTATGAAAACAGAAATCTAGGTAAGATTTGAAGCCCAGAAGTTCATTTGGTCCTTGATTGGTATACTTAGCTTTGAATTACATTCCGTGGAGATGTCCTAGAATTATGGATATACAATGACACAGGACCTTGTACCTTCTCAGAGGTCAGTTCCAAAACACAGTCTCTAAGGGGAATCACACCAAAATTCAAGACAAGGTGGACCCAATTATCTCTACCAACCGCCACACAAATGCCCACAATTAAAACCAAAACACTCCGAAATGGCACTCATCTTCTTCCAAATAGACACTCATCATAACTTCTGGCAGGAGGATTCCATGAGAGGCGCAGCACAAGACAGTGTCCCAAATAATCTCCCTTTCCCCTCATTTGCCAAAAGTCAGAGTGGCCTGGACACCCTTCCTGTGAACCAGGAGTGATCAAATATGCCTGCCATTAATACAGCTCTGTTCTTCAATTTGAGGCCTACTGTCTGTGGGGTTTAGAGTCTTTATTTGAATTGGATTCATTAGAAAACCCAAGAACCTATGGGCTAGCATCTGCAGGGCTTTGAAGAACTCAATTGACCCAATGGATCCCTTTTCTCACTTGATGGAGGTCAGGAACCTTACAGAGGAATGCGAGAGACTTCATCAACAATGACTGATTTTTTGGCCATTTTGATTATGGATCCACACATGGGATCTTTCTTTAGACCCATCAGGCGCTGATAATCTAAACCACAGGCTCACACAGGGCCAAGAGGCTGATTCAGACACATCCCTTTACAACGCACTTAAGCAAAGAGCCACAGGTGATGCCCATTCA
Organism: Callospermophilus lateralis; assembly: GCF_048772815.1. Classification (NCBI taxonomy): domain Eukaryota; kingdom Metazoa; phylum Chordata; class Mammalia; order Rodentia; family Sciuridae; genus Callospermophilus; species Callospermophilus lateralis. The sequence continues at coordinate 29,456 of NW_027510453.1, read as the reverse complement.
TTTCCATTTGAAAACTGTTTTCTTCAGGCTTCACAAAAGCGTGGCCTGAGGCAAAGAACTTCCTGACATTCAGGGCAACAGAACAATAGGTAATCAAAAGGCCCTTTGCAGGGTTTCTCTACTGAGACTTTCCGGGTCACACTGATATCTGACTTTTCTGAGATGCTTGCCATTCTCTTCAGCTATCCAGTACATATCCATGTCACAGTGGTTGGAGGTGGTACATATCCTGGATGCAAATGCTTGAACCTATTCTGGAGAGTGGCTAGATTTCAGGAAGAAAACATGAACTTAGGAAAATAGCAGGTGTTGCCCATCGATAAGGCAAGCCCTAGTGCATTCATAAATTGGGCAGGATGAATGCTGGGAAGCTTTCTACTTGACAGGAAACATCCATTGATGCATTCTCTTTTCTAATGTCTACAAGCACGGACACTGTGGGATACACAGACATAGAAACACTCACCTTGTGAAACAACTTACTAGAAACAGTTCACTCCAAACCAAACAAACCGACTTTCCTGCCTATTCTCAGAACATGAGACAAAACCACAAACACACATCTACACCCACAAAGGCACCTCCTTCCCCAAGTAGGTCTCTCACTCTCCAGAGTATCCTCTGACTGCTGGGCCATACTATGTTCCCCCAATATGGCGTGTCCTGTCTCAGATCTGGTCTCCTTGTCCAACTTTGTGAAGTGTTCAGGAGCCAGCTGTGAGCCACTACCTGCTTTTTCAGGAAAGGCCCCTCTTCAGAGAACTCCTGGCATTTGGCCATCCTCACATCAGTAGGTACCAAGAAAGACTGACTCTGTCCTTGCTAAATTGAAGCAAGTGAGACACTGGGACTGGGACTGAGACTGACTCTGTGTGCCTGGCTTCCTGGATCCCAAGTTCAGAGAGTTCCATTACCAAGGGATTGAGGTGAGGTCTCATCCTTCAGGAACTGAATTAGGTCTCTGCCTTGGCAACCACTTTATCCAAACAGTTGCTTTCAAGCATACCATGAGAAGGAGGCTTACCCTATTTTCTGTGGCACTTTCACAAATTAGAATGGTATATCAACCATAGGCACCAAGGAACCACTCTCCACGAAGGCCTGATTTGGTCCATCTTCTTTATATTTGGAAAAGAGCCTTTAGTCCAGGGAGCACTACAGTGAACCTCTGCACTAAAACTATTAGCAAGCACCTGATGGAGGAGGCCTCCATAGGTAAGTGGCTCCTTTATAACATCTGATATCCAGTTAAGGGAGATCTCTTCTGATGACAGAGATGTGGCACGGGGAGGCTCACATATACTTCTGTGCAGAACAGTAACGAGAATCATTCTGTCCTCTGTTCTGTTCTGTAGGGAATTCCTCTGGAACTGTAGAGAGGTGGCGATGAGCACGCACGCGCTTCTACCCTGGAGCTTTAGCAAGATGTTGCACTGTTCCCCTGTTTCTGTGTTTAGCCACCGGGTTTCTGTTTATTTGTGTTCTGTGTTCTATTTTTTGTTTTTTTGTTTGTTTGTTTTTGTTCGTTTTGTTGTGTGATTTTGGTGGTAAAAACTTAAGTATATTGGACATGAAAATCAGAAATAAAGAGAGTAAGCCTGACACCCCTTTGGACTGTGTTTTAAGGAACTGCAATGAACTTTATCCCCCTTTGCGAAGCAGGATAATAGAAGCCCCTAGCTGGCTGCCTGGAGCACACCCATTGCAGAGGGAAATGCCTGCTGGGGACCTAAGAACAGAGTATCTCCCAGGTTAACAAGTGAAACTCCTTTAAAAATCCCTTGTCCCTCCAGATAAAGAGAGTCACAACTTTGGCAGAGTCCCCTGTGTTTCTCCTTTGTTAGCCAAGCAATAAACCTCCTTTTTTCTTTTTCTCAAAACCCAGTCCTCATTATTAAATTGGTATTAATTGGCTTCAAGGTCAGGAACCAAACTTTAAGTTACAAATCTTGTACCCCCCCTCCGCCCCGGAACTTTGTGAGACCTATCTACTGAAATGTTAGGAGATAGAGCATGCTTGGTGTGGAACTGAATCAGAGGAGCTAATCCTGTATGTAAAAGGAGAAACTGAGGGACTCCCAGCAGCTGCCAAAGCCCTGTTGATTCAGGGAATTACCTCCTTCCTTCCCTGCACTGTAAGGATTATGCCACCTCTGTCTTGTTAAAAAAAGAGAAAAAGAAAAAGGGGACACTAAATGCAGTAAAATCACCATGGAGACACTTTATTTTACATTTCAGGTTGCCCCTCTGTGAACACATCTGGTCCCCTTGTGGGGACAGCTATGGTCCCACTGGTGTATGAGATTTTTCTCTTATCTGCTCTGGTTTAAAGGGTTCTCTCTGACAGCCATAGTCTGGACCTCCTTTTGGTCTGTATTGTGTCTTTCTTTCTGGCCCTTTTAGGCATGTGCAATAATGTGTTGATATTATACATTGTTTTTTGGGAATGATCTTAGCTGAATGTGTGTCGAAATGATGATGTTTTATTTTAACAATCTGGTATCTGAATGGGTTTTTGAAGCATTGCACAATCTTGCAGTTAAAAGTCGGGTTTAGGTAATTGTTTAGTTTATGATTTCAGATAATTCATGCCAGAGAACTTAAATACTTACAATGGATAACTGAAGAACTCTACTTCCAAGTTGGCAAGAAACTTCCCAATCATACAGTCTTTTTTTTTCACCAATTTTGAATTGGGTAGCCTGGGAAAATGTCACTGTGTGTACCAGTGCATTAATTGGGACATGGATAGTAAATCATAGTATGGTGTCTGTTGACCAAACAAGATGTAAAGATATAAAATTTTGTGAATTGTATCTTAAACTTGTATCATAATTTTCAACATCCGAACCTGAAAATTATGGTTAAAATGCCTTAGTCCTGAGATGTCTGTTCAGAATAGCAGTTTTTTTCCTGCTCCTTCCAGACCTCAGCCATGACTTATGTTGAAATGCAAATGAAAGAAGCCTGCAAGCTTTGTAGGAGACTGATTTGAGATCTAAGGGAAAAAAAGGTAAATTGTATGGTATTTTCTAATTACTGGCAAGTCATTTTTTCTAGGACTCTTATTTTTTTCTGAGATACTTTATGTTTTTTGACCTCATGATTTTGAGCATACAGACCTAGGTTAATGTTTTTCTGATCAGTTCTATCTTTGACCAACTGTGGACTTCTTGAAACATTGCAATAAAGATTTCACCTGCGAAATGCTACGAGGCCTTTACTATTATTATGTGTGCACAATTTTGTTATGTGTTGTATGTCTATATATACATATGTCCGTATATCATATATATGATACATGAATTAACATATATAAGGAGTGCTCATAAAAAAAAGCGCTCATAAAAACAAATTTTAAAAAGTGGATCCAAAGATCTTTAATTCACGTGATTTAAATGTTTCAATTTAAATTGGATAAAGAGATAAAAACAAATGTCTTTAAATTTAAGCTTACAAAGTTTTCTAGGTGTTCAAACATCTAACAAAATATTAACATCTACAAAATGTCTAATATGCCTTGGCTCTAGTACCTTTCCTTCAACATAAAAATGGTTTACACTGTTCAATACGTTTCTCTAACTTTTTGATAAATAAGTAAAGTAAATTTGATATGGGATTACTCATTCATGAGTACTTTAGTTAGATATCTGATTGATTTACTAAGATCTGTATTTTTTTTAGTAAACTCTGTATAAGATTGTAAAAATCAGTCATGTGTTAATGAGGCAAAAATTTCTTAAAACATAAGTTTACCCATAACATTGAGTTTATTAAGATTTATGTTTTCTAGAGCAAGCAACCATAAAAATTAAACAACTGATTAAATAAGAACTGTTATTTTAGAGCACTGTACTGCCATTTCTTTAAAAGCCAAACTTGATTAATGTAGAAACATAAATGTAATTGTTATGCTATTAATGTTTTCATATCTTACAGGTATGCAAGTCTGTAAGGTAGAAACCTTAAAAGAGCATTATATCAAGCTGGTGCTCTGAAGTTGTGTGGTAAAAAATATATTGTGGATTTATTTACTTGTTATCAATAAGATATGTAAATTTTTATGTTACTTTTTACATTGGGGAACAATTTAAATGTATTTTTAAGTTAATTAGAGCCTAATCTTTGTAAAGGTTAAAAACTTTCAGCATTTCTTTAATTCATGTTTTAAATGTGATATCATATGGTGTTAGCTAATGTTCATGTGACCTCAAACAATTTATGTAAATTTTGTCAAAAGATATTTAAAAATAAAGATCAGCTTTAGAATTAAAATACTTAAGATTTATAAAGAGCCCTGCTTTACCTGAGATAAGGCTGTGTGTCCCATGTTACTACATGTGAGAATGACTATGAAACATGTAGGTCAGATAATATTTCTTTAAAGTTATGTTAAAAAGTTTTTTTTTTATTGTCAATATTCCTAGGATCTCAAACAGGGGATATAATGTATAACTCAGCCAAAAAATTCAGGGAAGATATTACACGAACTAAGTATTTTTACTTTTGTTAATTTTAGTTTGAAATTTTCTTATAAGTGATCTAAAGATTCCCTGTTAGTGTTTTACAAATGCGTTGCTATAAGAACACAACATGGGTTTATTCAAGATAATAAGTCATCAACTACAATACAGACAGAATAATACAGATCCCAATTAATAAAAAGGTAATTATAAAGTTATAGACATTAAAGCCCAGTACTCTTAATATAAGGCTGTTAAAATTTATTTGCTGGATGTTTAAGATTAGGATTTAAAATTAATGTTAAATGAAAAGGGCCAAGAAAACCAATGTTTGGCTCTTGCCCTCTGAGTCAGTCTGAATCCAGGGAACAGGGGACTTCATAAAGAGCTTTGCAACTCTGAGCCACATAACCTCCTGATCAGGGAGATTAATGAGACCACTGGAGAACAGAAAGCCAATCAGTGCATTTGTTACAAAGAGGAGAGTCATCATAGAAAGGAGACATCCATGATGCTTCTGAGGGAAGCCAAATGGTCAAGCAAGACCTGGACCCACCTAGCGCAAATGGCACTAGCAGAACTGAGAATCTCTTCTCAAGTTTCCCCAGAAATGACTCCCATAAAAGGTCAGCTGACTGTTAACAATAGATGGAAACAAAAGTCAGTTTGACTGCTTCATCTTAAACACTTAGCAAAGACAGTTAAGACCAAAATACAGCCACTCCTGGGCATATTAAATAATAATAATAATAATAATAATAATAATAATAATAATAATAATAAAATTTTAAGGTATGCACTTTATCTTATCCTCCCAAAACAAGTAAGACTGGAGGCTACAAAGAAGGATTCTCACACAGGAATGCCTAATACTTATAAAAAGAGACTATCAAGAAGAGCTGCCACAGGCAGAAGTTTTCAGTTTAAGACCTACAGATATTCCTAACCTACAAAGGTAGGCTTGGTGTTTGCTAGTACGATTATCCAGCCCTGAGTAACAGAATTAAAGGTTTCTCTATTAGACGCAGAGGTCATACTAGTAAAAGGATTTTACAAGATCAGATGACATTAAATTATTAAACTGTGTCTTATTGGGAGGGCCAACTGTAACACTAAAAGTTAAATATTAAGTTGACAGTCCTGATAACTGGGGATATTAAAGACTGGTGAGGGAATGTCTATACAGTGACATGTTCTAGCTGCTGCAACATTTATCCAGTACTCATGGTTTTTGTTTCACTAATAGAAGAACCCATTCACAGATGACTTTACAACCTGTTCTTCCCCAACCTGACTTCAAACCGAACTGACTTCTAAAAGGCAACTCATGTCTCTCAACTGACTTCTAATAGGCAACTCATGTCCCTCACGCCGAGCCCACTTACGTCACCCTGTCTCAGGACAGAAGAAGAAAAAATTAGTGATGCCACTCTTCTTACAACAATGGAGAGAAAGATAAATAGACTATCAATATAAGTAATTAAGAAGGGTAAAATCAGCGAGATCGGTTTTGGGTGAGTTCTAAAAATTTGGAGACTCTTACCTGAGGGATTAAAATTTCCTCAGTGCTCTTCCCATAATCTATCAAAGATTTGAAAGGGACACAGAGAAAAGGGGGGAATTGTAGACCCAACCTGATCTTTTATTAAAATTGGGAGCCATCATGCCACAAAGCCATGGAAAGATAATTTTGGCTTTACCATTAATTACTTCAAATTCTGAACCTGCGTGGAATGCCTGCCCGCGCCTTGAACTCACACATGCCTGGCTCTCTGACCAGATAGCAGCCCTCTCTGAAACTTTAGTGACACATCATAAATATTTGCCTTCTCTGGCAAGACAACAACCCTCTCTGAGGCTCTAATGGTCCTCATGAATTCTCCTGTAGGGACAGCAAAAAAATTGTAAACTACCTTTAGTGTGATGTTTATCAGAGTTCTGTTATCTGTAACCCCCCTTTTGTGTAACTTTCTGGGCTATAAAGCTGGGCTGTAGGAAAGCTGGGGTTGCTGTCTTGTTCCCTTCGTTTTGGGAGGGAGAGGCAGCATGGCCGGTGGAAATAATAAGCTTAATTTTATTTGATTTTAATTTGAGTCAGTGGTCTTTTCTAGCGTCCTGGTCTAACAGGTAAACACTCCAAAAACATGGAGCTCTGCCGGCCTAAAGACTTCTTGAGAAACTTCCTCTGAGTTTGGGCACTTGAAATATATGTTGTTGCAAGGAGATTTAGCTTCCTTTCTAGTGACACCATAAAAGCTGGGTCTGCATCTACGTGACCTGGAGGACATGGTTTCTTGTATTCTAATGAACATGAGGCAGCAGTGCTGAATATTCTATTTGTAGGTAAACTGTGTCCACTTGGTGCTAAGTGTCTCCCCGTGTGAACTGTGAAGCCATTTGGTAATCCTCCACTTTTCGTGGTGTTTCTTTCTGCTGCACTGGTAGTTTGGTATTTGCTTCATGAAATACAATGAGTTCAACTGGGACCCAGTATTAGAGGGAGTTCTGTCACTTGTGGTGGGTCAGGGTCTGCAGGAGAATGCAACAACCAGGCTTCTATCTCACAAAGCTTGCCCCTTTGTCCATAGAAATCTGACTCTGAACTTTGCCCGGAAACCTCTCCATATAACAAGAAGGGTCTGCTGGCTGCACCATATCAGTCACAAGCCATTTTGAAGGCAATGGAAAATCCTCCTGGCCACACCACAGCTGTATTATCACACACCTGCCCACCACTGCAAAAGGCCCACTACTCAGCAGGGTCCAACTTACTGGCATCTTTGTTCTACACCATTTTCATGAAATACCGTCAATCATGGCATTCTCTTGTACACTCATGACCAGGAAAAAGACATCCAAAGGTTCTCCAGTGCCACCTGGTTAAGGGAATTTAAAAAATTTTATTGTATTTATCTAGCCATTTTTCATGGATGAAGTTGGAGGCACTGTGGGTTTCAGTTCAGTAGTGAGACACTACCTGCTTTCTCAGGAAAGACCCCTCTTCAGAGCTCTCCTGGAATTTGGCCATCCTCACATCAGTAGTTACCAAGAAAGACCGATTCTGTCCTTGGTAAATCCAAACATGTGTGGCCACTGGGACTGTGACTGGGAATGCCTCTGGGTGCCTGGCATCCTGGATCCCAAGTTCAGAGAGTTCCATCACCAAGAAAATGATATAGGTCACTTCCTTCAGGAACTGAATGAGGTCACTGCCTTGGCAACCTCTTTGTCCTAACAGTTGCTTCCAAGTGTCCCAATAGATGGAGGCTGCCCCTACTTCCTGTGACACTTTCACAAGTAAGAATGGTATATCAAACATAGGCACCCGTGAACAGCTCTCCACACACGCCTGGTTTGGTCCATCTTCTCTACATTAAGAAGAGATAGACTGCTTCAGACACACCCCTTCATCCTGACCTGTTTTTTTTTTTTTTTTTTGTCATGAAAGATGACTTTTGCTCTCTCAGGTCCTTCATAGCTTTCTATATCTTCCCCAGGGTTCACTTCTGCATGGACCTTTGAGGTTCTCAGCAGGTGGAAGATCTCTTACATTTCTATATAAGACCAACTCTGTCCTTGCTTTTCTGTAAAGTTAGATTGAGGAAACAAAGTATGGTTAGGGTTAATAACATGTTTGATTTGGGTTAGGAATCATTCTGCTGCATGAATAATGGTATTGGGAACCTGCAATATTTATAAGTATATATAGAGGTGAAATATATGTATGAAAACACAAATCTAGGTAAGATTTGAAGCCCAAAATGGCATTGGATCCTTGATTGGGATACTTCACTCGGAATTATGTTGTGCACATGTGTCTCAGATAAATCTATACATTATGGCATAGGACCTTGTACCTTGGATAATTGAATGTCGAAGAGAACATCCAGTCAAAAAAGGATAGTTGGTAGGATTAGGAAGATAGTTGGTAGGATTAGAAAAAAAGAGTGAGTATAGGATTTGGACAAAACGTTCTTTAGCAATAGGGATTCAGGTAGACAGAAAATGTAAATGTCAGCACATGTGAAGAGTCAGTCACAATGATGAACTGGGGAAAATATGTAGGAAAGCAGATATCATTAGAGACATTAGGAAATCAGGCAAATGATGAAGTGATTGATAGGATTAGACATTTTCAACAGGCTTGAGGTTGAATACATAATCTTAGGAAGAAACAAATATGTAGTCACCAATAGGATTGACATTTGAGAGCATTAGGCAACCTGGACATGGGTGATTTTCATAATCCATACTCACATTCCATTTAGGCTTTGGTACAATTGTAAGTGTGACTTTGCATTTTGTTGACAGAATATATATGTAGATCAGGTGACATGAGTCTTTCTTGCACCATTTCTGGGAGCAATATTTAGAAGAGATATAAATTAGTATTGGGGGCACAAATAGGTGTACCATGTGTGAATATATAATATAACTGATTCCAACTTTAGAAATTGGAATAAATTGATATCTGAAAATACACAGGAAATGTCATATTGACATACATACATTCATTCCAACCAGTTATACATCTAATGGTAATATTAGGGTTGTGGTTTATCATAAAGTGTGTGTGAGTTTTGCTTCAAAATTGATTATGGAAATCGAAAATAATGTGTTTGGAAAGAAGTCTCAATAAATAACCAGTCAAAAGCAAGGAGGAATACATGTGTACTGAAGCAGGAAGTGATTGAATGTGTTTCAAATGTCTTTAAATTTGTGAACTTGTGGATGAAATGTATATACTATGATGTACAAAAACTGAAGAAATAGTAATGTACCAGTGTTAAATAAAAATGAACGTCAAAATACACATCATGCCCCTTTGGAATCTACTTGAATTGATGTTAAATTGGGTCAGTTACAGTAGAAATATAAGGATTTGTTTGCACCATTCAGTGAAGTGAGTTTTCAGTACTAGAAAACAAATATGTATTTCAGGTGGATGAATATTTCTGAAAATAATCGTATGAAAATTTGATTATAAAACCACATACATGAGCATGAGTGAATTATTTAGGGAGTGTATAATAGGACACATATATTTTATATTTGGAAAAATCTAGAGAATATATATATATATATATATATATATATATATATATATATATATATATATCTCACAGAGAAACATTAGAAAGTAGCAATATATATGCCAATCAAAATTCATCGTGAAATATATATCATCCACCGATCCAAAAATATTAATTTTACTGAACATGGATTTATGTATAATGTTGTTCAACTAAAAATCTCACTCATAGTTTGAATTTTCAGTTCCAAAAGCGTTTAGGAGGGGTGATCTCTTCTCATACTTTGTTTCTGCTAAGTTAGCCACCTCACAAAAATGTACGTGTGATACCAGGTAGGATTTTTTATGTGCATATAAAAATACATGTGCTGAATTGGCTACAGAAAAAAGGAGACAGAAATTCACATATGTGTTAACTTTAAAAACACATGGAGTACTATTTCAATAAACAATTGACAAGATTTATAACTCCTACACTATATCATGCAAAAGGCAAGACCAACTATACACCATGCCTCCTCTGAACTGCTTGTATTAATATTATGTTTGGGTTATTTGTCTCCATCATATTAGGATTAGTAGTCAGAGTCTATTAGGGTATGGGTTACTGACAGGGATTCAGTATTTCGAATGGAAAATTGGAAAATGAATCCAATGTGTATGTAAATATGTGCTACACAAAAATCTTCCCACTCTCATCCAGAACAATACCTTGACAACACCTTCACCCCATGTAAGACACAATTAGAGGAGAAGAGTTAGAAAATCCATGAATACATATCTGGAATGGAATGCGATCAGGAGTTCACAACCTTGGAAGTGTTAGAGGAGTTTCCAAAAGAAAGGGACAGGGTAAACACTTCAAAAACATGGAGGTCTGTTGTCCTAGAGACTTCTTGAGATACTGCCTGTGAGGTTGGGCACTTGAAATATATGTTGTTGTCAAGTGCTTTAGCTTCCTTTCTAGTGAAACAATAAACCTGGGTCTGCATCTATGTGACCTGGAGGACATGGTTTCTTATTTTCCAATGAACATGAGACACTAGTGCTGAATTCTCCCTTTGAAGGTAAACTGTGGCCCCTTGGGGCTAAATGTCTCTAGTGTGGACTATGAAGCCATATGGTCATCCTCTATTTTCGTGGTGTTTCTTGGTGCTGCACTGGAAGTTTGGTATTTGCTTCATGAAATACAAGGGGTTCAACGGGGACACAGTGCGTGAGGGATTTCTGTCACATGTGGTGGGTCAGGGTCTGTAGGAGAATACAAGAACCAGGCTTCTATTCCATATAGCTTGCCCTCTTGAACATAGCAACCTGATTCTGAACAATGTCCTGAATCCTCTCCATGTAACAAGATGCCTTTACATATAAGGGTCTGCTGGCTTCACCATGTCAGTCACAAGCCATTTGGAAGCCAATGGCAGATCCACATGTTCCCACCACTGATGTTTTATCACACACATGCCCACCATTGCTCTTGGCCCACTAATCAGCACGATCCAACTTTCTGGCATCTCTGTTAAACACCATTTTCATAAAAACCAGTCAATCAAGGCACTGTCTGGTATACTCATTGTTGGGAAAAGTATAAACGGCAGCCATACCCCAGAAAAAAAAACCCAACATGGCGCCTAAGCACTTCTTCTTCCTACATTCTTCTTTTCTGCAGTGGTGCGAAATGTTCCCGCCCGTGTGAACTCTTCTGCTGGTGCCAATTTCAAATCTTGCTGGCCGGGAATCTTAGCCCCAATAAGAACTAATTCCTGGGCTCCGGAGCTGATATCTGAAAGAACTTGCCAATAAACGGATTGCCTGCCATTTATCTAAGCCCTCCCATCTCCTACTTAGTTCTATATAAGCACACAGCTTTTTGCAATAACATTGGAATTCTCCAGGTGAAGTGCCTTTGCGTGGGGAGTTCTTTCATTCTGGTGCCCCGTGTGAGGATATGGGTGAGCTCTTTCCAACAAGAGCCCCGTCCACTGCTCCACCGTGGCACTCTGCCCTGGTCTGCTCTTTTCAGACGCAGGCTTCCTGCACTCACCACTGATTTGTTGTATGTAAGCCTCCCCTGACCCCGGCTCGCCAACTCCCTTCGGGCTACCGCTGGCTTTGTGACCATGATCCTCTGTCACACTCTAGACGCCTGGTAGGGGGGAGGGAATTCCTCCCACTAAGACCTTTACTGGTTGCAGTGGACCCTCTGGTGATCCGTTTCCCTTTGGGGTGTGAGGCTTCTGAGTTTACATGAGAGGCTCTGTGATTTTTCCTCCTCTGCTGCTGTTGCCGCTGCAGGCTAGAGTTGCTGTTTCCTGCGGGCCTGCTGTGTCTGGCTGAAGCTGCCTCTCTGCTCGGGGAAAACTGAACTCCCATCCTGGAACTGCATTCTGCTGGAGCCGGAGTTCTGTTTTCATTACTTACTTCTTCTGCTGTGTTCGAAAACTTTCCTGATGTCAGGTTGCCCGTGGCTCCGAACCCATTGGGTCTCACAGATCGCACTTCACTGGTGACGATCAGGTAGTGCCCTCTGTATTTCCTCATGACGGCTGGTCATTTTGGGGATGCCCACCTGACCCCCATTCGCCCTGAGCGCTTCCCGGAGTCCGTTCCAGGCCGGGTTTTCTCTTTGTCTCTCTTGCTTACACTTATTCATTCTCTCTCTCTCTCTCTCTTCCATCTCTCCCTGTGACTGTGGGCACCTCTTTATCTGTACCTGAAACCTCACCTCTCAAAAGTTTAATAAAAAATCTGGCCACACTCTCCCTCACACCAGACATCAAGCCCAAACTTCTAATCAAATTCTGTACCCAAGATTGGCCTACATATCCACTGGATAATGGCAATCATTGGCCTCCAGAAGGCTCCTTAGATCCAAACCTCCTCTTGGACCTTTTTAATTACTGCCAGCATCTGAAAAAGTGGAGTGAGATTCCCTGTATTGAATGTTTTAGCCTTCTCGCACAGCACCCTGTCTCTGCTCCTCCTGCCCTCCCTCTCAGGTCCTTCTTGCTTGCAAACCCCTCTCTTCCCCTAGTTCTACTCCTGACTTCGCAGATTCTTCCTCATTCGACCCAGCAGATCAACCCCCACCTTATCCCCCAGCCCCAACTGACCCTTCTCTCCCGCAAAATCCTCCTCTTCCTCTGCCTGATTCCACGGATCCTCAACCTTCCATTTCATCCCCCTCCCTTCCCCACTCTTCTGCCTGCTCCACCTCCTCCTCTTCCACAGAGACATTCCCTTCCCCTCCCTCTCCTTCCTGTCCACCGCCTGCCTCTTTCAGTCCTCCTGTTATCAGGTCTAAGGGACTCCTTCCCACGCCCAAGACAATCGCACCCCTTCGTGAGGTAGCTGGTCCCAAGGGTGTCATCAGAGTCCACGTGCCCTTCTCCATGTCGGACATTACTCAGCTAGAGAGGAAGTTAGGCTCTTTCACCACTGACCCCACCACTTACATTCGGGAGTTTCAATGGGTACTGCAAGCATATAGCCTCACTCATCATGACATCTACATGCTCTTGGCCAATAAACTTCTCCCCAAGGAAAGGCAATGGTTCTGGGAGCTAGCCCAAGCCCATGCTGATGAAAATCATAGGACCAATCATAACCACCCACAGGCCCTCATGCTGTCCCAGAGCAGGATCCCCTATGGGCTTACAGTCTAGTGACCTTTTTACATCCTGCCTCTTGGCGGGACTGAAAAAGTCCACCCGCAAGGCTGTTAACTTTCAAAAGATGCAGGAGGTCATTCAAAGGAAGGAGGAAACACCTTCAGAATTCCTGGATAGACTAACCAAGTCCCTTCAGCAGTACACAAACCTGGACCCAGAAACCCCTGATGGCCGTCATGTCTTAATGACATATATTCTGGCCCAAAGCTACCCTTACATTAAAGCCAAGCTTAAAAAGTTTGAACAGGGCCCTGCTACTCCTCAGACCAAAATCCTCGCTGTCACTTTCAAGGTTTTTCATGGTAGAGAGGATGAAAGTGAATTCCGTAGGCAGAAGGCTGAAAATGCCAAATTCCAAATGTTGGCCCAGCTCATTCAGAGAAGGCCATCACCATGCCGTCCCAATATGACCCCCCCTGGAGCTTGCTTCAAATGAGGTAAGGAGGGACATTGGACCAGGAATTGTTCTTCGCCGAGGACACCCTACAACCCCTGCGCAAAATGCCATCAAAGTGGACACTGGGGGGCAGACTGCCCAACAACCCAGAAGGAAGGTTGGTCTGCTGCCCAGCAACCCCAGCCTCACCTGGGCTTGGCAGAGGAGGATTGATGGAGTCCTGGGCCTTCCCTCCAGACTATTACCATCAAGAATCAAGAGCCTAGGGTCACCTTCCTGGTGGATGGACGCTTCATTAACTTTCTCTTGGATACTGGTGCCGCTTTTTCGATTTTGAGGGAGTATTAGGGTCCTACCACACCCTCAAAAACTCCTATTGTCAGGGTAGGAGGTAAAAAGATTTTTCCTCAAACCCCCCCCAATCATGTTATATGCAGCGATCCCTTTTGTCCTTCACTCACTCCTTTCTTGTTATGAGCCATTGCCCCATTCCCTTTCTGGGAAGGGACATACTCTCACTATTAAAAGTCACCATTCACTTATCAACCCACACCTCTCCTACCTCTCATTTCCTCATGATATTCCTAGGGGCAGATACACCTCCTTCATGCACTCTCCCACGACTATCTAAACCATTTAACCCTGAGGTTTGGGACACAATTACACCCTTTATGGCTAAATGCAGTTCTATTCATATTGTCTTACGGGACCCTTCAAGATATGTTAGTCAACCACAATATCCACTCACAAACACATTTCTCCTTGGATTAGAACCCATCATCCAGGATTTATTATGAAAGGGGTATCTTAGGCCTACACACTCTCCTTTCAACACACCCATTCTGGCAGTTAAGAAACCTAACGTGTCCTACAGGCTGGTTCAAGAACTTCGCCTTGTCAACTCCTCTGTGGACCCCATCCACCTGCTAGTGCCCAACCCTTACACCCTCCTCTCTCAGATCCATGCCACTACTACTCACTTCTCAGTCCTAGATTTAAAAGATGGATTCTTTTCTATTCCCTTGTTCTCAGAATCTCAGGATATCTTTGCTTTTTCATGGACTGACTCTCACACCCGCCATTCTCATCAGCTTACCTGGACTGTCCTCCCACAGGGATTCAGGGATAGCCCCCATCTCTTTGGCCAATTTCTTGCCCAGGACCTCACATCCTTTCACCTGACCTGTCCTGACTCTACTCTACTTCAATATGTCTATGACCTTCTTCTATGTAGTCTTTCTGGAACACTCTCAATCCCACACCGCTCAGCTTCATAAATTCCTAGAAGACAAGGGATATAGGGAGTCTCCCCAAAAGGCCCAGGTTTCCCAGTCTTCGGTCACCTATCTTGGTTTTTGCCTTACACCCGGGAAAAAGGAAATAACACTGGATAGGAGGCAACTCCTCTGTGATCTTTCAGTGCCCTATATGAAAGCCAAAATACTATCATTCCTAGGATTAGCAGGTTATTTTAGGGCCTGGACCCCAAATTATTCTCTTCTCTCCAAACCCCTGTATGACCTAGCAAAGGGACCCCCTAGTGAATCTCTTGCCTCCTTTCCCATCTACCACTTCCGCAGGCTTCAGCAACTCCTCTTAAAGGCACCTGCCCTTCACCTTCCAGATCTTTCAAGAACATTTCATCTATATGTCCATGAAAAAGGGGGGCAAGCACTTGGGGTCTTAGGTCAAAACTATGGGCGTACATTTGCACCTGTGTCATATTTGTCCAAGCAACTAGACCCTACCATCCGTGGGTGGGCCCCTTGCTTAAGAGCTCTGGCTACTGGACAAATTTTACACAAAGAAGCCTCTAATCTGACTTTTGGGGCCCCTTGAACTATCCACTCCCCACATCACTTGAAGGATCTTTTAGCTTAAAAGGGCCTTCAAACTCTCCCTACATCCAGATTTCTGTCGCCCCTCACTTCCTTTCTGGAAAACCCTAATATTATTTTCCTCCCCTGCTCTGCACTGAACCCTGCCTCACTGCTCCCAATGACTCCCATGTCTCACATACCAACTCATAATTGCTTGGAAACCTTAGATGATTTCCTCCCCTGTCATTCTTCCATTTCTGAGAGACCACTCAGCAAGCCTGACCTTATCTGGTTTACTGACAGCAGTTCCTTTAGGGAGAACGGAACTCATTACTCTGGATACGCTGTATTTTCAGCCACTGAGATTATAGAGGCCAAAGTTTTGCCTTCAGGAACTACAGACAAGTAGGCTGAACTTATTGCATCCACTCGTGCCTGCCTTCTAGCACAAGGCAAATCCCTCACCCTCTAAACTGATTCAAAATATGTCTTCCATATCTTATTATCCCATGCTGATATTTGAAAGTAGCGAGGCCTACTTACCACCAAAGGTAATGCGATCACTAATTCAGCTTTTATAACCAATCTAATAGAGGCCACTTACCCACCCAGTTGGGAGTTGTCCATTGTAGGTCCCATCAGAAGGACGGCTTTCTTATCACTGAGGGCAATGCCAAAGCTGACCAGGCGGCACGAATGGCTGCTACCACTTTCAATTATGGCCTCCATGGGGGACATATAATGGCCACTTTAGACAGCTCATCTGAAGCCCCTACGTCTTTCAGTAAGAACAAGAATCTTTTCAAGTTCCTTCATACTCTATTCCTTTCCAATTCTCAGTCTTTGACCCTCTTTTTACAGAGTTTCTTTTCCCTCACCCCCTCTGACAAGCCATGCTACAGAATATAGCCTCTAATTGTCAGATCTGTCAGCGGACCAACCCTCATACTCCTTTAAGGCCCAAACCTTTCCCTTTCCACCAAGCCCGGGGACACATTCCCGCTGCTGACTGGCAGGTAGACTTCACCAACATGCCCTCAGTATGGCGCACTAAATACCTCCTTGTCTTTGTGGACACTTTCTCTGGTTGGGTTGAGGCATTTCCCACTTCCAATAAAAAGGCTTCCACTGTAGCTTCAATCTTACTGACAGACATCATCCCCAGGTTTGGTATGCCCACTTCCCTACAATATGACAATGGCCCTGAGTTTACTTCTAGGATCACACAAAAGGTCTCTCAAGCCCTCTCCTTCAAGTGGCATTTCAACTGTCCATATTTCCCCCAGGCTTCAGGGAAAGTGGAAAGGGTAAATCGTACTCTAAAGGAAGTCCTTACCAAATTGACAATGGAATTAAACATAGACTGTTTCAAACTCCTTCCCTTGGCTTTGCTTCGAATCAGAGCTCTCCCTAAGAAACCATCTTTACTGTCTCCTTTTGAGATAATGTATGGAAGACCTCTTATAACCCCTGGGTTGGTCATTTCACAAGGACCTCTCACCCGAGATTTGTCTTTGCCTCTCTTGCTCCATCTCCGCTCGGAACTCTGGAACTATCAGGACTGGCTTCTTCCGGACCCAGTCTCCTCTCCAAACACTCCTCCCTTAACACCTGTTAGTCTAGTCTATTATAATACCCCAGAGGAGAAAGGGACTCTTGCCGCAAAATGGGAAGGCCCCTATCCTGTCATTCTCTTTACCCTTACCGCCGCCAAACTCTCCTTACCAGACAACTGTCTCACTCCCTGGATTCACATGTCTAGGTTGAAGCCACATCACCAGGAGGCCCCACCTGCTGAAGACAGGGCCACCCCAGAGGAACTCCAAGAATCACCTACTGAACCTCCCCTTTACTCCTGCTCTCCACACCCATCTCACCCATTTTAGTTGTGGCTCACACGGTTTTCCTTGCAGCCCAATTCCTCTTAAAGAAGGCACAATGAGCTCTCCCAACACCCTAGTCTTCTCTAACTGCTTGTTTTTTGTGCTCTGCTTATTTTCTGTGCTCTGTCAGGACTGGTCTTTACCCTCCTCACCTACCATGCATTTATTCACTTTTCGGGAACGATACTCAGAACATGGCATGCAGACGGTCTGTGGAGTGGATGCAACTACTTGCTTCATCCACAACTGCACCTCTATTTCCCTAAAATTGTCACCTTCAAGGACCTTCGTCCCTGGTAGCTGGAACTGGCCTTTCATTTGCTTCCTTTTTGATCAAACAAAAGACTATTGTCATTGGTGGCCTGAGATATATAATGGGTGCCCCTATTGGTCATGCATGTTCCATGATGAACGTGGTAGCTATTCTTACCACTCATTTGGTTACCCTGAAGGGTGGACTTCTAGTTACATAAAGTGGCATAAAGGCTCTTCATCCAGTAACAATGGATGGTATACTTTAGATAAACCTGACCCCAAGGCCAAACGATGGGGCTATGTTGAGTTTGCTGTCTATGCTCGGACAACCTCAGTCAGACCCACAGGGTGGATGACTATTGGCCGCACCCTGATTACGCAACCTAAGGCAACCATCCAGGTAGTCGAACACATTAAGGACTCAGAATCAAAACTTCGAGATAATATCCATAGCTCATCCAAAAAGGATTCAGAGCCTTCAACCCTCTCAGGTCCCCCTCCCACATGGCTCAATTTGCTACACCAAACTTTTTGATTATTAAACTCCACCCCTCTTTCTGTGCCTACTTCTCAGTGCTTTCTCTGTGCTTCACTTAGTCGTCCACTTCTAGCAGCAGTCCCATTAGCGGCAGGAAATATTCCAGCAAAACCCTACAATTTCTCTAAAAAGGACAACCCCTACATGTGACACGTATCCCACTGTGGGAAAGTTATTCCACCAATACATTATTTCCTTTCATCTGTTTCCACCTGCCAATAATGAATCCTTTACCCATTTGTTCCTTGAGCTACAGCACTCCATAGAGCCCTGTGTTTATGCAACCTGGACATTTCCTCTGGTGTAATGGTTCTTTAAGTACCTCAACCATCAATGTCTCTGGCGCCTGTTTCTTGGTTACTGTAGTTCCTCAGCTATCTTTGTATACTCCCACCGAATTCTGACAGTTGGCCCTACCTTCCCGCACCCGTAGGGTAGTCTTTCTGCCGGTTCTGGTAGGCCTCATTTTAACAACCTCAGTGACGGGTCTCAGACTCTCTGGTGGAGCTATAGGTCATGCTCTATGAGATCCAATGACCTTCAACAAAAACTGCAGGAAACACTCAATACCATGGCTGAGTCTCTGGGTTCCTTGCAGCGGCAGGTTACTTCATTGGCACAAGTGGCTTTACAGAACCAAAGGGCAATTGATCTTCTCACTGCAGAAAAAGGGGTTACATGCCTATTCCTCAGAGAGGAATTTTGCTATTATGTTAATGAATCTGGGCTAATAAAAAAAAATGTTGTTAAATTGCAGGAATTATCGACCCAATTGCTCAAACCTACCTCCTCCAATCCCATAACGGGGTTCTTCCAATCCTATCTTGCCATGTACTTACTACATATCTTGGGTCCCCTTATTTGGATGCTCCTTTTTTGTGCTCTCTTGCCCTGCATAATGAAGTGCCTTCAAACCCAACTGCATAAAATTCCTAATCAAACTTTACACCAGCTTTTGCTTAGTCACTACCAGCCTCTGATGACCGATGAATCCCCAACATCTCCAAGAGAACAGTTCACTCAGTGATGAAGCTCACTACCAGGCACGATGGAATGCAACGGGTATTAGACAGCGGGAGACAACGAGCTCGGAGAACCTCTTAATCTGCCATCCTGGATTCATCGTCTTTACCACCTTCTAAGCTTTCTCATGGCCCTTGGCCTCTTCTATGTCAGTCCCCCCACATGGAACTTCTGCCAAAAATTGACATTTGCTTTAATTTTTATCTTCATTCTGTTTTTATTCGCTCTGATCTTCTTCAGGTGCTGGCGACACCATGTCCAGGCAACGCTTCCAGTATTTCCTTGAGTCTCTGTTACAGGACCAGTGGCTGATACCAACAATCTCTTCCATCCAGGACTGGTTCCATGCCATCGACATCTTTGGCTTCAGGGAACATTCATTGACTTCACCCCTATGAAAATAGCTGTCTATAGCCACTGGGTTTTATTTCTGGCTGCCATGATATCCCCATACCTGCCCCCTGAGCATTCCTCCACTTCTCTTTCTAGGCCCCACACCAGCCCCACACAGCAGGAAGCAGCCAGATCTGACAAACGACGTCCCACTTCCTAAGAAAACAAAAAGGGTGGAATGTTGGGAAAAGAATAAATGGCAGCCATACCGCAGAGAAAAACCCCAACATGGCGCCTAAGGACTTCTTCTTCCTACCTTCTTCATTTCTGCAGTGGTGCAAAAAGTTCCCGCCCTTGTGAACTCTCCCGCCAGCGCCAATTTCAAATCTCGCTTGTGGGGAAACTTAGCCCCAATTAGAACTAATTCCTGGGCTCTGGAGCTGATATTTGAAAGAACTTGTCAATAAACGGGTTGCTGCCATTTATCTAAGCCATACCATCTCCCCCTTAGTTCTATATAAGCACACAGCTTTGAGCAATAAAATTGGAATTCTCCCGGTGAAGTGTCATTGCGTGGGAAATTATTTCACTCATGTTCAGCAACAGGATATCCAAAGGTTCTCCAGTGCCACCTGGTAATGGGAATTTCAGAAATTTGATAGTATTTATTTAGCCATTTTTGAAGGATGAAGTTGGAGTCACTGTGCATTTCAATTAATGCAGGAACCATTATGTGGTGAGGAAGCTCATTTAAATGAAATCTCTGGAGAAATCTCACAGGCAAGGCTTCCCAAAAAGTGGCCAAAAGGTCACATGAAGCCAGGATCATTGAGGTCTACAATATGAGTTCCATTTGTGTTTAGACTCTCAATTATGGCTGCCAAGTCTTTCAAAATAAAATCATGTGATATCCTGGCTGAGATTCTCACTGTACTGTGGAAAGACACCCTGGCCCTCGATCTCAGTTTTCAAGGGCGCATCTCATGCGTGGCCTCCTAAAATCCCAACACATTTCATGGCAATACTTCTTTGAGGTAAATTCCAGAACTCAGTCTCTAAGAGGAATCATGCCAGAATTCAAGCCCAGGTGGATCCAGTTATCTCTTCCAACCGCCAAACAAATGACCACAATTAAAACCAAACACTCCCACATGGCCCTCATCTTCTTCCATTTAGACACTTATCATAACCTCTGGCTGGAGTTTTTCATGAGGGGTGCAGCCCAAGACAGTGTCAAAAATAAGCTCCCTTGCCCCTCATTTGCCTAAAGTCAAGGTGGCCTGGACACCCATCCGGTGAACCAGGAGTGATCAGATAGGCCAGCTGTTAATACTGCTCTGCATCTCCAATTTGAGGCCTACTGACTGTCAGTTATAGATTCTTTATATGATTTGGAGTCATGAGAAAACCCAAAAACCTATGGGTTAGCCTCTGCAGGGCTGTGCATAACTCATTTGAACCAAAGGATCCGTATTCTCACTTGATGGTGGTCAGGAACCTTACAAATGAATGCGAGAGACTTCATTCACAATAATTGCTCTTTTGGCCATTTTGGTTTTGGATGCACACATGGGATCTCTCTTTACATCCATCAGGTGCTGAGAATCTAAGCCACAACCTCACACAGGGCCAAGAGGCTGATTCAGACACATCCCTTTCCAAAGCAATTAAGCAAAGAGCCACAGGTGATGCCCATTCATTTCCATTTGAAAACTGTTTTCTTCAGGCTTCACAAAGGGGTGGCCTGAGGCAAAGACCTTCCTGACATTCAGGGAAACAGAACAATTGATAAGCAAAAGGCCGAAAGCATGGTTTCTCCAATGAGACTTTCTTGGTCACACTGATATCTGAGTTTTCTGAGATGCTCGCCATTCCCTTCAGCTATCCAGGACATGGCAATGTCACAGAGCTTGGAGGTGGTACATATTTTGGACACAAAACCATGAGACTATTCTGGAGAGTGGTGAGAATTCTGGAAGAAACAGGAACTTAGGAAGATAGCAGGTGTTGCCCATGGATAAGGCAAGCTGCAGTCCATTCATAAATTGGGCAGGATGAATGCCGGGAATCTTTCTACTATACAGGACATATCAATTGTTGCATTCTATTTTCTAATGTCTACAACCACGGACACAGTGGGATACACAGAAATAGAAACACTTGCCTTGTCCAACGACTTACTAGAAGAAGACCACTCCAAATCAAACAAACCGTCTTTCCTACCTATTATCAGATCATGAGACAAAACCACAAAATCACACCCACCCCACAAAGACACCTCCTTCCCCAATGTAACTCTGTGACTCTCCAGAGTTTCCTCTGAGTGGTGGGCCATACTATGTTCCCCCAAAATGGCCTGTCCTATCTCAGATCTGGTCTCCTTGGCCAACTCTGTGAAGTTGTCAGGAGCCTGCGGTGAACCACTACCTACTTTCTCAGGAAAGGCCCCTATTCAGAGCTCTCCTGGTATTTGGCCATCCTCACATATGTAGGTACCAAGAAAGACTGACACTCTCCTTGGTAAATTCAAACAAGTGACCCTACTGGGTCTGGGACTGGACTGGCTTCGGGTGCCTGGCTTCCTGGATCCCAAGTTAAGAGAGTTCCATCACCAAGGAAGTGAGGTAGATCACTTCTTCAGGAACTGAATGAGGTCATTGCCTTGACAACCACTTTGTCCTAACAGTTGCTTTCAAGAGTCCCATGAGATGGAGGCTGCCCCTACTTCCTGTGACACTTTCACAAGTTAGAATGGTATATAAACCATGGGCACCCGGGAACAGCTCTCCACCTAGGACTGTTTTGGTCCATCTTCTCTACATTAAGAAGAGAGAGGCTGATTCATACACATCCATTCATGCTGACAAGGTTGTTTGCCATTGAAGATGACTTTTCTCTCTCAGGTCTTTCGTAGCTGCCTACATCTTCTCAAGGGATCATTTCTGCATGGACCTTTGATGTTCTCAACAGGTGGAACATGCCCTACATTCCTGTATTTTAAGAGCAACCCTGTCCCTGCTGTTCTGTAAAGTTCGATTGAGAGAACAGTGTATGGTTTGGGTTAGTAACATGTTCAATTTGGGGTTAGGAATCCTTCTGCATGACGAATAATGGTATTGGGAAACTATGATACTTACAAGAATATATAGGTGAAATATAAGTATAAAAACAGAAATCTAGGGAAGATATGAAGTCCAGAAGGGCATTGGGCCCTTAATTGGCACACTTAGCTTTGAATTATTTTCTGCAAAAATGTCTCAGATAAATCTATATACAATGGCATAGGAGCTTGTACCTTGGATGATTGAATGTCGAATAGAACACCCACTCAAAAAGGGATTGTCGGTAGGATTAGAAAGATAGTCAGTAGGTTTACAAAGAAGAGTGAGAATAGGATTTAGACCAAAAGTTCTTAAGCAATAGGGTTTCAGGTAGACAGTGAATGTAAATGTCAGCACAAGTGAAGAGTCAGTCACAATGATGAACAGGGGAAAATATGTAGGAAAATAGATATAAATAGAGACATTACTAAATTAGGCAAAGTATAAAGTGAGTGATAGGATTAGACATTTTCAACAGGCTTGAGGTTGAATATATAATCTTAGAAAGAAACAAAAATGTAGTCACCAATAAGATTGACATTTGAGAGCATTAGGCCACCTGGACATGGAAGGTTTTAGTAATCCATGCTCACTTTCCATTTAGGCTCTGGTACAACCTTAAGGGTGACCTTTGATTTTTTTGTCCAGAATATTACTGTGATAAAATGTATATATAGATCAGGTGACATGAGTAATTCTTCCACCATTTTTTGAGGAATATTTTGAAAACGTATAAATTAGTATTGAGGGTAAAAATAGGTGTACCCTGTGTCTATGAATATAGAGATAATGCATGAATAGACCATAAGTTAATAAATAATATAACTGGTTCCACTTTAAATAATGTATTGAATTGATATCTGAAAATACATAAGAAATCATATATTGATATATAATCATTCATAACAACTAGTTATACGTCTAATTGTAATCCTAGGGTTATGGTTTATCATGAAGAGTGTGTGAGTTTTGCTTCAAAAGTGATTATGGAAATCAAAAATAATGTGTTTGGAAAGAAGTCTCATGAAAAGACCAGTTTGAAACATGGCGGAACACGTGTTTTCTGAAGCAGAAAGTGATTGAAAGTGAAATAAATGCCTATAAATTTGTGAACTTGTGGATGAAATATATATCCAATAATGTGCATAAACTGAAGAAATAGTAATGTACTAGTTTTCAATAAAAATGAACTTCAAAATACTTATCATGTCCCATAGGAATCTACTTGCATTGATGTGAAAATGGATCAGTTACTGTAGAAATATTAGGATTTATATGCACCATTCACTGAAGTTAGTTTTCAATACTAGGAAAAAAATACGTATATCAGGTGAATGAATATTTCTGAGAATAATCTTGTGAAAAGTTGATTATAAATCCACATACATAATCATGAATGAATTTAGGGAGTGTATAATAAGACACATATATTAAATATTTTGAAATATCTGGAGAGAATATATATATATATATATATATATATATATATATATATATATATATCCACACACAGATTTTAAAAATTAGCAATATATATGCCAATCGAATTACACCGTGAAATATGAATCATCCACAGATCCAAAAATATTCATTTTACTGGATATGGATTTATGTATAACTTTTTTCAACGAGGAAGCTCACCCATAGGTTGAATTTTCAGGTCAAACAGCGTTTAAGAGGAGTGATCTCTTCTCACACTTTGTATCTGCCAAGTCATGTAACTCACAAGAATGTACGTGTGATACCAGGTAGGATTCTATATGTGCATATAAAAATACATGTGCTGAATAGAATACAGAGAAAGGGAGACAGGAATTCACATATTTGTTAACTTTAAAAGCACATGGAAAACTATTTCAACAAAAAATTGACTAGATTTATAACTCCTACCCTATATAATGCAAAAGGCAAGTCCAAGTATACAACATGCCTCCTCTGAACTGCTTGTATTTCTATTCTGTTTCCGTAATTTTTCTCCATTATATTAGGATTAGTATTCAGAATCTAGCAGGGCATGTGTTAGTGTCAGGATTCAGTATTTCAAATGTAAAATAGAAAAATGAATCCAATGTGTATGCAAATATGTGCTAAACAAAATCTTCCCACTCTCATCCAGAACAATTCCTTGACATTTTTTTCGCCCAAAGTAAGACAAAATTAGAGGAGAAGAGTAATAAAATCTGTGAATAATATGCTCAGGAGTTTACAACCTTGGAAGTGGTAGAGGAGTTTCCCTAGTATGGGACAGGGTAAACACTCCATAAACATGGAGCTCTGCTGGCCTAAATACTTCTTGAGAAACTGCCTCTGAGTTTGGGCACTTGAAATATATGTTGTTGTCAGGAGCTTTAGCTTCTTTTTAGTGAGACTATCAAAGCTGTGTCTGCATCTATGTGACCTGGAGGACGTGGTTTCTTATTTTCCAATGAACATGAGGCAGCAGTGCTGAATTCTCTCTTTGTAAGTAAACTGTGGCCACTGGGGGCTAAGGGTATTCCCATGTGGACTGGGAAGCCATTTGGTCATCCTCCACTTTTCGTGGTGTTTCTTGCTGCTGCACTGGGACTTTGGCATTTGCTTCATGAAATAAAAGAAGTTCAACTGGGACACAGTTCTGGAGGCAATTCTTTCATGTGTGGTTGGTCAGGGTCTGCAGGAGAATGCACCAACCAGGCTTCTATCCCACATAGCTTGGCCCCATGTCCATAGTAACCTGATTCTAAACATTGCCCGGAAACATCTCCATATAACCAGAAGCCTTTACATGGAAGGGTTTGCTGGCTGCACCATGTAAGTCACAAGCCATTTGGGATCCAATGGCAGATCCACATGGCCCCACCACAAATTTTTTATCACACACCTGCCTACCACTGCTCTAGGCCCACTACTCAGCAGGTTCCAACATACTGGCATCTCTGTTCTACACCATTTTCATGAAACCCACTCAATCAAGGCACTGTCTTGCATATTTACGATCAGCAACAGGACATCCAAAGTTTCTCCAGTGCCACCTGGTCATGGGAATTTCAAAAATTTCATGGTATTTATCTAGGCATTTTTCAAGGATGACGTTGCAGGCAATGTGGGTTTCAATTCATTCAGGAACCTTTAAATGGTGAGGAAGCTCATTTCAATGAATGCTCTGTAGAACTCTCACAGGCAAGGCTTCCCAAAGAGTGGCCAAAATGTCACATGAATCCAGGCCTATTGAGGTCTACAATGTGACGTCCATGGGTGTTGTGACTCTCAACAATGGCTGGCAAGTCTTTCAGAATTAAATCATGTGATCTTCTGGCTGAGATACCCAGGGCTCTGTGGAAAGCCACCCTGGGCCTAGATCTCAGTTTCCAAGGGTGATTCTCATGGGTGGACTCCTAAAATCCCAACAAAATTCATGGCAATACTTCTCTGAATTCAGTCTCTAAGGGGAATCACACCAGAGTTCAAGCCCAGGTGGTCCCAGTCATGTCTTCCAACCGGACACAAATGACCAAAATTAAAACCAAAACCCTCCCATATGGCCCTCATCTTCTTCCATATAGACACTAATCACAACCTCTGGCTGAAGGTTTCCATGAGTGGCGGAGTCCAAGAGAGTGTCCAAAATAACTCCCTTGCCCCTCATTGGCGTAAATTCAGGGTGGTCTGGACACCCTTCATGTGAAAGAGGAGTGATCAAATATGCTAGACGTTAATACTTCTATGCTTCTCCAATTTGTGGAAAACTGAGTGTCAGGTATATATTTTTATGTGATTTGCAGTCATGAGAAAACACAAGCTCCTCTGCAGGTCTTTGAAGAACCCATTTGACCCAAAGGATCCCTATTCTCACTTGATGGAGTTCAAGATCTTTAAAGAGGAAGGCGACAGACTTCATCCATAAGGACTGCTTTTTGGCCATTTTGGTTTTGGATGCACACATGGGATCTTTCTTTACATCCACGACGTGCTGAGTATCTAAGCCACAACCTCACAAAGGGCCAAGAGGCTGATTCAGACACATCCCTTTTCAAAGCAATTAAGCAAAGAGCCACAGGTGATCCATATTCATTTCCATTTGAAAACTGTTTTCTTCAGGCTTCACAAAGGGGTGGCATGAGGCAAAGACCTTCCTGACATTAAGGGCAACAGAACATTAGGTAAGCAAACGGCCCAAAGCAGTGTTTCAACACTGAGACTTTCCTGGTCACACTGATATCTGAATTTTCTGAGACGCTCGCCATTCCCTTCAGCTATCCAGTACATGGCCATGTCACAGAGCTTGGAGGTGGTACATAACTTGGTCACAAAATCATGAGCCTATTCTGGAGAGTGGCCAGAATTCAGGAAGAAAACAGGAACTTAGGAAGATAGCAGGTGTTACCCATCCATAAGGCAAGCCGCATTCCTTTCATACATTGGGCAGAAAGAATTCTGGTAAGCTTTCTACTAGCCTGGACACATCCTTTGATGCATTCTCTTTTCTAATGTCTACAACCATGGACACAGTGGGATACACAGACATAAAAACACTCGCCTTGTCAAATCACTTGTTAGAAATCGTCCACTCCAAACCAAACAAACTGCCTTTCCTACCTATTCTCAGAACATGAGACAAAATCACAAACACACACTCACACCCACAAATTCACCTCCTTTCCCAAAGTAGGTCTCTGACTATCGGGTGTGACCTCTGACTCGTGGGCCGTACTATGTTCCCATCAAATGGCCTGTTCTGTCTCAGATCTGGTTTCCTTGGCCAACTCTGTGAAGTTGTCAGGAGACAACGGTGAGCCACTTCCTGCTTACTCAGGAAAGGCCACTCTTCAGAGCTTTCCTGGCATTTGGCCATCCTCACATCAGTAGATACCAAGAAAGACTGACTCTGTCTTTGGTAAATCAAAAGAAGTGAGACCACTGGGACTGGGCCTGGGACTAGATTTGTGTGCCTGGATGCCTGGATCCCACGTTCAGAGAGTTCCATCACCAAGAATGTGAGGTGAGGTCACTTCCTTCAGGAACTGAATGAGGTCAATGCCTTGGCAAGCACGTTGTCCTAACATTTGCTTCCAAAGGTCCCATGAAATGGAGGCTGTCCCTAATTCCTTTGACACTTTCACAAGTTAGAATGGTATATCAAACATTGGTAACCGGGAACAGCTATCCACAGAGGCCTCGTTTGGTCCTTCTTCTCTACATAAAGAAGAGAGAGGCTGATTCAGACACATCCCTTCATGCTGACCAGGTTGTTTGCAATGAAAGATGACTTTTGCTCTCTCAGTTCCTTCATAGGTGCCTACAACTTCTCTAGGGATCATTTGCGCATAGACCTTTGAGTTTCTCAGCAGTTGGAAGATCCCCTAAATTCCTGTATTTTAAGACCAACTCTGTCCTTGCTCTTCTCTAATGTTAGATTGAGGGAACAGTGTATGGTTACGGTTAATAACAGGTTTGATTTGGAATAGAAATCATTCTGCTGGATGAATAATGGTATTTGGAACCTGCGATATTTTCAAGAATATATAGGTAAAATATATGAATCTGAAAACAAAAATCTAGGTAAGATTTGAAGCCCAGAAGGGCATTGGGCCCTTGATTGGGTATTAAGCATAGGACCTTGTAACTTGGATGATTGATTTTCAAAGAGAACTTCCAGTCAAAATGGATAGTCAGTAGTATTAGGAAGATAGTCGGTATGTTTATAAAGGAGAGTGAGTATAGGATTTGGACCAAAAGTTCTTTAGCTATAGGGTTTCGGGTATTGAGTGAATGTAAATGTCAGCACATGTGAAGAATTAATCACAATGATGAACTGGGGAAAATATGTAGGAATGCAGATATCAATAGAGACTTTAGGAAATCTGGCAAAGTATAGTTGGTAGTGAAATGTTAATAAAATAGATTCTTGTCACTTCCTGTTTTTCTGTATGCTTAATAAAACACTGTTGAAATCTTGAGAAGTGATTTCTAATCTTTTTCCCAGAATGTGCTGTCCCCAACTGCCAAACTTCAGAATGTACTCCCTCACCCAGTTGCACGCAAACTGCTCACCCGCCCAGGCCCATCAATAAACTTTCCTCCCTGCCCTCTTCAAGGAAAGTATATAAGCTCTGCTTAAGCTGTTCTCAGGGTTCTCTGCTCTATTCAAATGAGCTCTGAGCCCCAGCATGCTGGACCCCCAATAAACCCTTTGTTTTTGCATGAGAGAGTCTCTTGGTGGTCTCTTCCCCCAATGCTCTTCCGATATTTATATATGGAGGTTCCACCGAAATCCAGCAGTGGTGAACGAGAGACCCCAATGGGCTACTCTCAGGGTAAGTAAGGCACCTCTTTCTGGTTTCAGGTTTCAGGTTAGGGCTTGGCAAAATGGCTGTCGATGAAGTGTGTGAGCTCTCTTTGATGGTGGCTGGCAGACGTGTCACAGAGCCACAAGCCAAGTCCCTGGGGGACGCCACAGAGGACTCGGGAATCGAGGAATAATAGTCTCCTCGACTCAGTGATACTTTGTTTCAGATTCGGTATTGCCAGCCCATTGGGTTTTGCCACCTGCTCAGTCTTGGTCTCAGTGTTGGACGTCCATTGCCTGTCTTTATTGTTTTCTCTTGTCTGTGTCCTGTGTCGTTGCTTTTACTGTTTGTGTATCTTTCATTATGGGACAGATCACTTCAATGCCTCTGTCCCTGACCCTTGATCTATGGACCAAAGTCCGCTTAAGGGCTCAGAATGTTTCTTTTTCAGTAAAACGCTGGACCTGGCAGACTCTGTGTGCCACAGAATGGCCCACCTTTGGATTCGGATGGCCCCTAGAAGGATCTTTCTACTTCCCACTAATTTAAAAAGACAGAGATATTGTCTTACAGCCAGGGCCACATAGCCATACTGATAAACAGGAATATACCTTAACTTGGCAGGACCTCTGCAAATCTCCTCCTCCGTGGGTGAAGCCTTTCCTTGCTGTGTC